>NC_139040.1:9091947-9597571 GCF_964662115.1 Mustela nivalis
TGAAGTGACTGTCTTTTTTCCACTGGATATTTTTTCCTGCTTTGTCAAAGATTATTTGACCAGAGAGTTGAGGTTCCATATCTGGGCTCTCTGCTCTGTTCCACTGGTCTATGTGTCTGTTTTTGTGCCAGTACCATGCTGTCTTGGTGATCACAGCTTTGTAGTAAAGCTTGGAATCAGGCAACATGATGCCCCCAGTTTTGTTTTTCTTCTTCAACACTTTCTTAGCAATTCATAGTCTCTTCTGGTTCCATACAAATTTTAGGATTGTTTGTTCTAGCTCTTTGAGAAATGCCGGTGGAATTTTGATTGGGATGGCACTGAAAATATAGATGCTTCTAAGCAGTATAGACATTTTAAGAATGTTTATTCTTCTGATCCATGAGCATGGAATGCCCTTCTATCTTTTTGTGTCTTCTTCAGTTTCTTTCATGAGTGTTCTGTAGTTCCTCAAGTACAGATCCTTTACCTCTTTGGTTAGGTTTATTCCCAGGTATCTTATGGTTCTCGGTGCCATAGTAAATGGAATCAATTCTCTAATTTCCCTTTCTATATTTTCATTGTTAGTGTATAAGAAAGCAACTGATATTTGCACATTGATTTTGTATCCTGTCACATTACTAAATTGCTGTATGAGTTCTAGTAATTAAGTTTTTAATGTCTTGGTGAGTTTTTGTTTTGCCTAGGGCAGCACACACCACTCTAGCTTCATACACATATTATTCCAAATTTCCCTAATACTTTCTCTACTTAGATCCTTAATACATATAAAATTTGTGTTTTACTTGGTCAAAATTAAGAGTCAAAATTAGTTTTCTACCTCATTAGATCATTTCCATACAGTTAATTAACAAATCATCTTTTCCTCATTGATGTAAAAACTTGTTCCTATGTATTCCTGAATGTTTTGTGGTTTTTTGTTGTATGAGTTATAGTAGTTTGGAGATGGAGTCTTTTGGGTTTTCCATATAAAGTATCATGTAATCTGTGAAGAGAGAGAGTTTGACTTCTTCTTTGCCAGTTTGAATACCTTTTATTACTTTTTGTTGACTGACTGCTGTTGCTAGGACTTCTAATACTATTTTGAATAACAATGGTGAGAGTGGACATCCTTGTTGTGTTCCTGATCTCAAAGGGAAGAATGTCATCTCTTCCCCATTGAAGATGATATTCGCTGTGGGTTTTTCATAGATACATTTTATAAAGTTGAGGAATGTTCCCCCTATCCCTATACTTTGAATCATTTTAATCAGGAATGGATGCTGTGTCTTGTCAAAAGCTTTTTCTGCATCAATTGAGAGGACCATGTTGTTCTTCTCTCTTCTCTTATTCATTCATTCTATCACACTGACTGATTTGCGAATGTTGATCCACCTTTGCGTCTCATGGATAAATCCCACCCTGGGGACTCTGAGAAACAAACTGAGGTTTTTTTGGGGGGTGGGGGTGGGAGGTTGAGTGATCCTGGTGGTGGGTATTATGGAGGACACATATTGCATGGAGCACTGAGTATGATGCATAAACAGTGAATTTTGGAACACTGAAAATAATAAAATTTTTAAAATTTAAAAAAATAAAATCTAAAAAAAAAGAAAGAAAAGAAAAAGAAGTTGTTCTAGCTGAGGCCAAAGAGGTTTCTGCCTGTGTTCTCCTCAAGGATTTTGATGGATTCCTGTCTCATATTGAGGTCTTTCATCCATTTTGAGTCTATTTTGTGTGTGGTGTAAGGAAATGGTCCAGTTTCATTCTTCTGCAAGTGGCTGTCCAATTTTCCCAACACCATTTTTTTAAGAGACTGTCTTTTTTCCATTGAACATCCTTTCCTGCTTTGTCAAAGATTAGTTAACCATAGAGTTGATAATTGTCTTTCTCTGATTGACTTATTTTGCTCAGCATAATGCCCTCTAATTCCATCCATGTTGTCGCAAATGGCAAGATTTCATTTCTTTTGATGGCTGCATAGTATTCCATTGTGTTTGTTTGTGTGTGTGTGTGTGTGTGTGTGTGTGTGTGTATGAGATGAATGGATAAAGAAGATGTGGTATATATATATAGACATCTAGGTTCTTTCCATAGTTTGACTATTGTGGGCATTGCTGCTATCATCATTTGGGTGCACATACCCCTTTGGATCACTACATTTGTATCTAAGAATACTTATTTTCAGTTAACTATGATATTATATGGGGGATAGACACTAAATTCCTTTTACATGTGCCTTATTGGGATCATATGGTTTTGATCCTTGTCCACTTGGTATGACGAACAGAAGTTTCATTAATAAAAAATATATACCTCTTTGAAGTAAATCCTTCTGGCTCTTTGTCTATAGCCCTTTGTTTGAATTGGTAGTTTTTTATTCAGTACATGTATTTTGGGGTGCACAAAAATATAATTTTGTATTTTGTTTCAAGAACATATTACTTTTTCTAAAATGAACTGAAAAATAACATATTCATTTGTGTTCCCTAATAGCATAAATTGATGATAATTAACTATTCCATGATAATTTAGAAGAAATCACCTCCTATAAAATCTCTAGAGTGGGTAATATTTTTTAATGCAGTCCTTTTCCTCTTAATTCAGTTGATACACAAGTTTTCTATTTCTGAATACATTTGTATAACTGACTTTTTTCTAAAATCATGCATTTCATCAAGACTTTCAACTTTATTAGTATAAAGTTGTACATAGCTACTTATAATTGTATAATCTCTATTATTTGTGGTTACTTTTTTTGACACCTACAAATATTTTATATATGCATTTTCTCTCCTTTTCCCTTGGTCAGACTTGACAGAAGTTACTCTTTTTATTAATATTTTCACCTATTCTATGCCTTTATGTTTTCAAATTCATTAATTTGCTATTTTATCTTTATTAATTCATTCTTCCTGTAACATATCTTTATTGTTGGTACTTGTTCTTTATTGTTGCTTTTAATACTTAGACCATGTAGTTCCTTTTAAAAGTTTTTTGTAATAATGAAATCAATTGACACTAATTATGTTTTACTGAACACTGTGAGTATTTATGGTTTGGCCAGTCATGTTTAAGTGAATACCACTTAGGCACTTCTTAAAGATTTGATGTGTAGTTTTCTCCTTGGATTTACATTTAGAATCCTCTATAATTGAAGTTATGATTTCCTCTTTGACCTACGAAATGGTTTTGTAAAATTTTTAAGTCTAAATGCTTAAGGTCCAAAATTTTGGCCTTTCCTATTTCCAAATTTTAGAATTATGAAGTTTCCATATGGCATAATACACAACAGTCCACCAAACCAATATTTGTATAACAGAAAAGAATTTTACAATTAGATGGATAAATGGATAGATATATACACAAAACTTCCCATTAGCTGAATTATTTACATTCAATTCATCCATATCATTTGTATTTATTAATTTGACTTATCAAAGACAAAACAAGTTGTATAACATAGTCCAAGTATGATGGTATTTTATCAGTTTTTACTATCCATAAAAAGTATTGTTTTATATTTTGATGTAATATTATTCACTACATAAATTATCAGTATTGGTATGCCTCCAATGTTCTGTGTGACTTTTAAATATAAAATATCTTATACCTGTTGAATGCTTTTAGGTTTGCATTCATCTTTTTGTCTCAGTAATATTAAAATACCTGCTTTCATTTTGTTGGGATTTCCATTATATCTTTGCCTAGATATTTGTTTTTATCCTTTCTATGAAATCTGTGTTTTGTGTGCTTCTCATTGTATTAGACTATGTAGACTATTTTTTAAATAAATTCAAAAATCTTTTTGTTAACAATAATACCTCATTTCTAACACATTCCATTGACCAGAGCTACTATTTGCAAGGTCTCATTTAGATGCTAGAGAAGCTGAGAAATGTAGTTTTCATGTGTTGCCAGGCAAATAGCATTGTTTTTGCCATAGTCTGCCCTTCTGGTTGCCAAATATCCATTTCACCCTCCTTCCCATAAAATTAAAAATGTTCATCTACTCCCTAATGAAGAAAAACCAAAGGCCCATCTGTGTAATGAATCTTAAATTTCAGTATCTCCAAACTATTCCCAGTATTCTCCCTTAGGATTAGATGCCATTGATTTCAGATTGGTGATCTACGAACTAAAGAAAACAAATTATCAGGCCACCACCACACATATCAAAAATATAATAGTGGAGCAAGTAAAAGGATATTAGAGGTAAAACGGAAAGAAGGAAGGAAGCAAACAAACAAAGGAAGGAAGCACTTTCCATTCACAAAAAGGAATAAAGGAATACACACCCATCAGTCCCTAGCACACTGTAAGGTTGAAATCCTGAAAATCAGGCATTATGAAGGCCCCCTACCCTGTGGAGGTAAGAAGCCTCTTGATTAAGGCCCAATTCTACTCGCTGAAAGGGAATCCTTGTTGATTATTGCTGAGGCTGGGCTCTACCTTCTAGGAAGTTCTTCTTTTACATTATCTTTACATTATCTTTACATTACATATCTTTACATTATCTTCTGGTCTCACCTGAAATACATGGGAATGTGTCCTGTGGCTCCACAGCTGTCTTAACTTACTACAGAAACTGAAAGAGGAGACTGGAAGTTCTTCTCACTTTCCAATTATCAAAAACTTTGAAGGATCTTGTTCTATTTGCCTCAAGTCAGTTTCATACGAACAAGCATTTCCTACATATAATTCTCAAGTTTGGTTTATTTTGCATCCTTACACAAAAACCATACACACACTTTCTCATTAATAGTAACTATCTTAAGGCTATCTGTAAAAATGGGTGGGGAACCATACCTTTAATTTCATCATTGTCCTGAATCACTTTAGTCAGCTGAGAAATATTACTGAAATCTTATCCCCTCATTTTCTTCAATCCCAGTTCTCTTCCTAGTCAGCTTGCAAACTGTATTCTGAGTTCATCTCTTTGGTGTATTATTTTGCCAAATATTTGCAGGCAATACCCAGCAGCACACATTACAAAGTTTTTCAACCTTTTTCTCTAGCATTGCTGGCTAAGTTATACATCTGATTATACCTCCAAGTTACTGAAGGTAATGACTTATTAAAATATTTTCACTGCATACAATACATTGTCATATTTCTAGCCTCTTTCTTCTGTTACCTTGCTTCCTGGCACCCAACACGTACTTTACGTTTTTGTTATGGGGCACTCCAAGACATCAATTTATACATTAGTACGTTAGGTTCCTACAGTGGTAACAAGCGTCACATACTTCTTGTTCCTGCAAAATCCAGTGCAAATGATCCTGACTGAGTGGTTATCCTCTGGGTACTGATTCAGGGATATAGGCTCCTTGAATTGTTTTGCACTCTAAAGAACCTGTTTATATTTTTTTCCTTAGAATAAATCCATTTTGATGCTTCTTCTGTCATCCTGTTTGATGCTTTATGTTTTTTAAAAGATGTATTTATTTATTTATTTAAGAGAGATTGAGGATATAGAGGGAGAGAAAGCACAAGTGCAAGCAGCAGAGGCAGAGAGAATCTGAAGGAAACACACTGAATGTGGAGTAGGAAGCCCATTGCCAGGATTGATCTCAGGACCTGAGCCCAAACCAAGAGTCAGATGGTTAGCTGACTGCCATCCAGACACCATTTGATGCTTTATATATTTTTATACCCTGTTTGTCATTGACATGTTTTCCTGTTTTATTAAATAAAATACCTTTCTCAGTTTATTTTAAGATATACATACACCGTTTCTTTCAAGAGGTTACATTAATATTGAAATATATATCTGAACTTAATTATAATTATTTAAACAATGAAACCATGTGTCTCATATCCTATCTGATGAGAGATTTATGCCTTGGCAATTTCTATTTATTCCCTATGAAATTTAATATTCAGATTATTACTTATTGTCACAGAAGTATCTTATAAAATCTATCATCTTTTAAGAGGTGTTTTTAGCATAGCTTTAGATTTTATTGCAAAAGTTAAATTATTTAGACTTAAGTCTGTATTTTAACTGACTTTAGTGCTCACAGCAAGTCTTTTCCTATAAACAGCTCGAGTTCTTTGCTTTGATTATTTCCAGAGGGAACTGAAGAAAATCTTTAAGTTCTAGCAATTTGAGAGGAGGAGTATACTTCTGGGAATTATGTAGGTGGCATTCTTTCTGTACCCTTAGAGATCTGAGCAAGTGTTGTTCCTAAGTTCCCTTAAGTGCCACCTTGACTATGTATGTACTTTCTCATTCACAAAATCTTTTCTCTTGGTGTTTCTCCCAGGCACTAGTTCCTCTAGTGTTTAAAAAATGCAGAAAAGGGGGCACCTGGGTGGCTCAGTGGGTTAAAGCCTCTCTGCCTTTGGCCCAGGTCACAATCCTGGAGTCCTGGGATAGAGCCCTGCGTCGGGCTCTCTGCTTGGCAGGGAGCCTGCTTCCCCTCTCTCTTTGCCTGCCTCTCTGCCTCCTTGTGATCTCTGTCTGTCAAATAAATAAATAAAATCTTAAAAAAAAAAAGCCTCTGCCTTCAGCTCAGGTGGTCCTGGGATCAAGCCCATGCATCGGACTCTGCTCACTGGGGAGTCTGCTTCCCTTCCTCTCTCTGCCTGCCTCTCTGCCTACTTCTGATCTCTCTCTGTCAAATAAATAAATACAATATTTTTTTAAATGCAGAAAAAAAAGAAAAAGCAACTGAATTTGATCATTTACCATCAACTTGTTTTTTCTACTAAATTTCTTATAAGGACAAAGAGAAATTTTGAAATTCAAGAAATTTTCCAAAATAAATCAAAATCTTGGTTCTTTTTCATTATTTGCCATTGTGTGGTACACAGATTCATTAATAATGATTGGGTCTTTTTCACCTCAAGATTTTCTTTCATACTTTTTTCATCATTAATTTCATTAATAATTTTAATATTTGTTCTTCCTTCTGGAATTCAGATTATGTATAATTTAGATTTCCACAATCTGTTCTTTGTGTCTCTTAGAGGTTATTTTATTATGCTAATGTCTTCATTCTTTTCTTCAGGGTTCTGGTAAAATATAACAAATTTGTATTCTACTTCAGTGATTTGATTATGCATCAATCTGGTTTATGCTTCCCTCGTGGTATATTTTTATTTGACAATTGTGAATTTTCATTTCTGGAAAATTGTTCCTAATTTCACAATTTCCCCTTATGGTTGGTTATTCTTAGTTCATAAATGCCATGTACTCTGAAATGTTATTAAGAACACAAAACCTATTTTTACTTTGGATCTTTATTACTTCAAGTATTCTACTTACAAAAATTGTAGAACATTACAGAAAATGTCCTTAGACACATTCCTGTCATTACCATAAATTCAGTGTGTACCTTACCAGTCATAATTTTTACTACATCTAGAGCTGTATTTTATATCTTATAAAAGTTACATGAATGCTTTAATTTTTATATTATTGTATATTTGATTTTCTCTATAGTCTGTTTATGAAATCTATGTTGTTATATATTGTTCATCCATATTTAATTCTGTAGTCCCCCATTGTAAGAATGTGCAATAATTTGCCCTTTTGTCTGTTGTTGGACATGTATGCCTCCTCATGCTATTATAATTATTCAGTGAGCATTCTTTTTTTTATTTTTACTTTTTTCCCCCTTTAACCAGCATCCATTAAGTGCTACTATGGACAACAGCCATAGTACAAGCATATCTCATTTTTTTTAAGCTTTTAATCACCCAGTGCTCATCACAAGTGCACTCCTTAATCCCCATCACCTATTTCACCCATCCCTCCACCCATCTCCCCACTGATAACCATCAGTTTGTTTTCTAGAGTTATGAGTCTGTTTCTTGGTTCATCTCTCTCTCTTCTTTTCCCTTTGCTTGTTTGTTTTATTTCTTAAATTCCACATATGAGTGAAATCCTGTTGTATTTATCTTTCTCAGACTTGTTTCATTATACTCTTTTTCTCCGTCCATGTTGCTGTAAAAGGCAAGGTCTCATTATTTTTTATGGCTGAATAATATTGCATGTATATAGATAGATCCATCCCACACCTTTATCCATTCATCAATCAATGGGTACTTGAGCTGCTTCCATAATTTGACTATTGTAGATAATGTCGCTATAAACAGGAGTGCATGTAGCCCTTTGAATTCATATTTTTGTATTCTTTGGGTAAGTACCTAGAAGAGTGATTGCTGGATTGAAGCAACATTAGTCCCAACCCTCAGTATTATTACATGCTGGGAAAATCAGACAAAACAATAAATACAGTAGTTTGTTTTCTTATTTTATATGCTAGAAGGACCACTTCCACTTCTCATTGCACTAATTTTTATCCAAAATCTTATAGGTTCATTATATTTTCTAATAATTCAATATTGAACTCAAAAATCTCCAATTCTTGATCTAATAGCTCCCTATGATGGGCATACATAAAAGCATTTACAATAAAATGGCTATACCTTTGATCACCAAAAACACATGTAGAAGCCCCTCATATACTACTCAAAGTAGGCAGCCATGTCTTATCACAAATTATGACACTAAATCCCTTGACATATTACATGGTACATCATTTCCTTATATTCTCCTTGTGGGGAAGAGTCATTGCAAGCTCCATCTGTCTATACCAAACAAATTACAAATCACTCATCACATATTCCTCCATGAGCCACATAGCACTATTCATTGTAGCCATTCTTATTGTAACACCATGAGATTATATAGAGTGGAGTTTTTAAATTACCAATTCAATTTCTTTCCTACTAATCTGTCTATTCAAATTTTCTATTTCTTCCTGCTTCATTTTTGATAGGTTATGTGTTTCTAAGAATTTATCCATTTGTTCTATGTTGTCCAATTTGTTGGCATATAGTTTTTGATAATAATCTCTTATAATTGTCTATACTTCTGTTGTGCTTGTTATTTCTCCTCTCTCACTTGTGATTTTATTAATTTGAATCCTTTCTCCTTTTTTCTTGATGAGTCTGGCTTGAGATTTACCATTTTACTGATTTTTTTCCCCAAAGAACCAGCTCCTGGTTTCATTCGTCTGTTCTGTTGTTTTTGTTGTTGTTTTAGTTTCAATATCATTTATTCTTGCTCTAATCTTTATTATTTCCTTCCTTCTGAACATTTTAGGCTTTGTTTTTTGTTCTTTTTCTAACTCCTTTAGGTGTAAGGTTAAAGTGTTTTAAGATTTTTCTTGCTTCCTGATGTAAGTTCCTTCTTAGAACCATAGCATTTTGTTCAGAAAGGATCATGGCATGATCTTTTTAAATTTGTTGAGGCTTGTTTTGTGGCCTAATATGTGATCTATTCTGGATAATGTTCTATGTGCACTTGAAAACAATGTGTATTCTGTTTTAGGATGGTATGTTTTGAATATATATGTGTTAAATCCATTTGATCCATTACATCATTCAAAGCCATTGTTTCTTCCTTGATTTTCTGTTTAGATAATCTGTCCATTGATGGGAGTGCAGTGCTAAAATCCGTATTTATTGTATTATTATTTATTAGTTCCTTTATGTTTGTTATTAACCATTTTATGTATTTGTGTGGTCCCATGTTGGGTGCATAAATATTTCTAATTGTTTTATCTTCTTGTTGGATTGTCCCCTTTATTATTATATAGTGTCCTTCTTTGCCTCTTGTTATAGTCTTTGTTTTAGTCTATTTTGTCCAATATAAGTATTGCTACTCTGGCTTTCTTTTGACTTCCATTTGCAAGAAAAATGTTTCCCCATTCCCTCACTTTCAATCTGCAGGTGTCTTTAAATCTAAAATGATTCTCTTGTAGGCAGCATATACATGGGTTGTTGTTTGTTTTTTAATCCATTCTATCACCCTATGTATTTTGGAGTATTTAGTTCACTTACATTCAAAGTAATTATTTTTGTTAAATTCAATTAGCCAACATATAGCACATCATTAGTTTGAGATGTAGTGTTTGATAATTCATCAGTAAGTAATTATTGGTAAATATGTATCTACTGCTACTATTTTACTTGTTTTGTGGTTATTTCTGAAGATTTTCTCTGATCCTTTCTTGTCTGTCTTTCATGATTTGTGTCTCCTACATTCATGCTGTCCCTTTTGGTCTTTCCTTTCCACTCAGAGAGTCCCCTTTAAGATTTCTTGCAGGGCTGTTTCAGTGGTCATGCACTCCTTTAGTTTTCATTTGTCTGGGAAACTCTCTCCTTCTATCCTGAATGATAACTTTGCTGGATAGAGTATTCTGAGCTGCACGTTTTTCCTATCCAGCATTTTGAATATATCATGGCACTTCTTTCTGGCTTGGGAAGTTTCTGCTGAAAGATCCATTGATAGCCTTATGGGGTTTCCTTTCTATGTACCTGACTTATTTTACCTTGCTGCTTTTAATATTTTTCCTTTATCATTCAATTTCGCCATTTTAATTACTTGTTTTGGACCTGCTTTTGTTGATTTTGTTGGGGGTTCTCTGTGTGCCCTCGATCTGGATATATGTTTCTTTCTCTGTATTAGGGAAGTTTTCAGCTATTATTTCTTCAAGTAAATTCTCTTCCCCCTTTTCTCTCTCTTATTCTGGGACTCCTGCAATACAAATGTTATTATGTTTGATGAAGTCATTGAGTTCCCTAATTATTTTTTTTATTTTAAATCATTTTTTAAATTTATTGTCAGCATAACAGTATTCACTGTTTTTGTACCACACCCAGTGCTCCATGCAATCCGTGCCCTAATACCCACCACCTGGTACCCCAACCTCCCACCCCCCACCCCTTCAAACCCCTCAGAATGTTTTTCAGAGTCCATAGTCTCTCATGGTTCACCTCCCCTTCCAATTTCCCCCAACTCCCTTCTCCTAACTCCCCATGTCCTCCATGCTATTTGTTATATGGTTTCATTTATTTGTGGAGTATAACAAATAGCATGGAGTTCCCTAATTCTGATCTCATTTTGCATAATTCTTTTTTTCTCTTTTTCTCAGCTTGATTACTTTCCATTACTCTGTCTTCTAGGTCATTAAGTCATTCCTCTGTTCATTCCATCATGTGTGTTTCTTATTTATTGGACCATTAATCTGTGTTATGTTATTCCTTATCTCTATGTTAATGGTCTCATGATGTCCCCCACTTTTTTTTTAATTCCATCGAGTATCTTTATGATCACTACTTTAAATCATCTATCAAGCACATTACATATATCTGTTTTGTTAGATCTCTGGCCATGACCTTGTCATGTTCTTTCATTTGGGACAAATTCTCTGTTTTCTTCTTTTATCTAAATTTCTGTGCCTGTTTCACTGTGTTAGGAAAGACAGCTACATCTCTTATTATTGACAGTAATATCTTCATGAAGAAGAGGTCCTGTGGTGCCTTGCTGTGTAGTGTTCCCTGTTCCCCAGGGCCTGGCACTCAGGGAGGGTCTCCGGTGTGGGCTGCATATGCTCTGCTGTTGTGTCCTGGCCACTTTATCCATCAGTCATCTGTAGAGTCTCTCTTTGTCTCTTTTGGGAAGTGTTTGGTTCCTGGCCTGAATGTGGCAAGTTTTATCTAGGTGTGCTCAGGTCTTTTTGTGAAATTAAACCTGTTGCCCCCACCACTGGAATCAAGGCTTCACAAAACTCAAGCATTGAGATACATGATGTTGGCAGGGGTTTTTGCCAGTCTTCTAGGGAAGCAGGAATCTGGAACTGAAGTAAGTGTGACTGGGAAAGACAGCTTCACAGGAGCTCGGGGAGTGGGACTTGGCCTAAACAAGTTAGGTAGCAAGTGTAGGCACTGTGCTCATTGCCACAGGTGGCTCCATGTTTATGTTGAGGGGTGGGAGATGGAAATGGTTCCTGCCAGTTCCTTGGTTCCCAGAGGAGTCCCTCACAATGCTGGCCTTCTGGGGCATTCTCTGAGATGAGCAACTAACCTCCCCAGTGCTCCAGGTGCTCTTCAGACCACTTTCTCCTTGCTGTTTGTCTGTGGGCTATCTGCCTGCCTTCTCTCCAAGAGCAGGCTCTGTCTCCATCAAACCCACTGACCTTTAAAACTCCATGCATTAAGCCCTACTGGTTGCCAGAACTCATGAAATTCGACCTCTCACTGTCCAAGCCAGTTGCTAGGGGGATTCATTTTCCCAGTACCTTCCCCTGTGTGGTAGTCATTGGCTCTTCTCTGAAATGGTGGCTCCCTCCTAAATGTGCAGGAACCACAATTTTTCTCTTTCCCAAACCCCTTTCCACACTTCCAATCTTTAGTGCAGCCTCTTCTATACCTTTAGTTGTAGAGTTCTGCCAGTCTTCAGACTGATTTCTGGGGTATTTAGGATAATTTAATAGTTATCTGGTAGTATTCATGAGATGAGGCACACCTAGGGTCTGCCTGTGGTGCCACTATATTCCTCTCTGACCTCTTTACTGTGTGTGTGTGTGTGTGTGTGTGTGTGTGTGTGTGTGTGTTTGTTTAAATCCAATTAGCCAACATATAGTGTATCTCCAATTTTAGATGTAGCATTCAATGATTCATCAGCTGCCTATAACACCCAATACTCATCATATCAGATGCCCTCCTAATGCCCATCACCCAGTTACCCCATCCCCCCACCCACCTGCCCTCCAGCAACCCTCAGTTTGTTTCCCAGAGTTAAGAGTCTCTTATGGTTTTTCTCCCCCTCTGACTTCTTCCCATTCAGTTTTACCTCCTTTCCCTATATCCTCTGTGCTATTCCTCTCTGACCTCTTTATACCTGCTTTTAAATTTCACTAATTTCTGCCCTAATTTTTATCATCTATTTTATTCTGCCTGATTTAGGTTTCAAATACCTTTTTTTCCTTCAGTTTCCTAAGGTAGAAATTTAGATTATTAATATTGGAACTTTTGTCTTTAATAAATTTATTAATGCTATAAATTTGCCTCCATTCATATATCCTATAAATTGTGATAAGATGCCCTTTATTTAGCTTAAAATATTCATCATTTTCTCTTGAAAATGTTTCTTTGGCCCATGTGTTATTTCAATCTCCAACTATTTAATTTTTCAGCTATAGTTCTATTGTTAATTTCTAGTTTAATTCCATTGTGGTCTGAGAGCATGTTTTGTATCATTCCATTTTTTAAAAAATTTATTAAGCTTTCTTTTGTGGCCCAGAATATGGTCTTAGTGAGTGTTTATATGAGCTTGAGGAGTATGTGCATTCTGTTTTTGTTGCATGGAGTACTCTGTAAATGTCAGTTAGACATTGTTGATTGATAGTAATGTTCAGGTAAAGTGTCCTTATTGATTTTTATGCCTGTCTGATCTGTCAATTATCTATCGGTTTTTGCCTCACATTTTTTGTTGTTCTTTGTTAAATGATAAACTGTAAGGATTGTTACATTTTCTTGAAGAATGGACCCTATATCATTATGCAGTTCCTCTCATTACCCCTGATAATTTTCCTTGTTCTGAAATTTTCTTTATCTGAAAGTAATGTAGTGATTCTAGCTTTCTTTTGTTTAGTGAGAGCATATTATATACTTATTCACCCCTTTATTTTTAATCTATATTTTTTGTTATATTTAAACTGCATTTATTGTGGATAATATAGTTAAGGTAATAATTTTTCAATCCACTTTAACAATCACTGTTTTTTAATGTCTGTATTTAGACCGTTCACATTTGAAGTGATTATTGATACACTTGGAATAATATTTTCTGTGTGTATAGCTCTTTTTTTATTTGTTGCCTTTTTAACATGTGCATTTACACTAATCACATTGTCAATTCTTATCAAAGGTGATGTGATATCTACAATATCACTTATACTTCTTTTTTAAAATTTCAAAGTTTTTCTTTGCCTTTGGCTTCCTGCAGTTTAAATAAGATATGCCTAGGTGTATATTATTTGATATTTATTCTAGTTGGTATTCTCTGAGCTTCCTGAATCTGTGGTTTGGTGTATCATTAATTTTTTAAAGTTCTTGGCCATTATTACTTAAAATAATTTTTCTGCTCTTTTCTCTCTTCATTCTCCCTCTGGTATTCCAGTTATACATATCTTACACATTTAGACATTATAACCACAGATCTTGGATATTTTGTTATTTTCATCATTTTTTTCACTTTGTATTTCAGTTTTGAAACTTCCAATTGAAAGATCTTCAAGCTCATTGATTCTTTTTGTGGCCATGTCCAAGGCCATCAAAAACATTCTTTGATTTTGCTTACTTTTAGAGCTTCTATCTCTGTTTAAATTGCCCATCTATTCTTCTACATTCTCTTTTTTCATTATAGCCTTTTCTTAACATGCTAATCATACTTGTTTTAAAGTTCCTGTCTGAAACTCCAACATGTGTGTCTTTTCTAAGTCTGATTCTGATGCTTGCTATATCTCCTTAAAATGTATTTTCTTCTTGGTTTTTAGCATGCCTTGTAAGTTTTATGCTGAAAGCCAGACACGATGTACCAGGTAAAAAGAAACTAAGGTGAATATGCTCTTACTATGAAGTTTTACATTATCTTGGCAAGGATTTGGGCTATGTTTCATGTTTGCTATAGCCACAGGTACCAGAGCTTTTAGTTACTGCTAATGACCTTGTTTGGTCCTTTCTGTTGTCCTTCAGTTTCACCAAAGAACTCCTTCAAAAATAAACTCTAAGCCTTCCAGCTTTTTCAGCAGTAATTTACTCTTATACTGTAGCCCTTTTGATGTGATGGTAAAGTATGGGCAGGAACAAGCAGTCTCTACCATTTGATTAAATTTCAGTATTTTGGTAGAACTGAATACCTAGGCTGTGGCCTTCAAAAATGTGTTTTAGCCTTACATTTTTCTAGAAAACTTAGAGGGGCCTAGAGCTGGCTAATTGCCCTGACCCTAAGTTGGATAAGGTTCTGGTAAAGTCTTTTCTCCAAAAGAGTAGGCCTTTGTTATGGAGGACACTCTGGGTATATTTCAAGGTGTTTACTTTTTTTCCTCACCCTGCCAGAAGCATGAAGTAATTTTTTTCTTCTTCATCATGATAACATGACATAGAGGTTCTAGCAGTGAAAACCCATGAAAATGTCAGTAATATTAGACTCCAGGAGTTTATTTCTCCCATGCAAATCCACACAAATCCTCTAGAAATTCACCAATGTTACCATTTAATTATTCCCATCAGTCTGCAGTTACGGTATCTTTGGACCCAGGTAAACTCATCTTAACTATGATCCTCTGTATTTTCCTGTCTCTCTGGATCTCAGTGTGGTGGTTTGTCCTGTGACTTCAGTTCCCAGATAGGTCAAACAATGTCATTCATCTTCATTTTTCTCCACTTTTCTCCTGTTCTAAAAACTGGATTAACAGTGTCTAAGTCCTTGAAATAACAGAGCTGAAACCAGAAGCTCTAATAGTCCTGGTAATAGTTTATGTAATCCAAGGCTATGTTACCAGGTATATACTAGTTTATGGTTGCCATATTTTTGGCAGTGTCCATGTATATCCACAATAATGTCTTGTACTTAAAATGTGATCTCTTTGAAATTAATGATGCTGCACTACCTTTAATGGGTTATGCATTGCTTGGAATGTATTTTCCTTTATCTTTTTCAATCTTTATATATGCTTTTGATTTAAGTGTATCTCTTTTAAGAAGAATATAAATGCATTTCCCCCTCATTTGTCAGGTAGTAGATGAATTGAAATTTTTACATTTCATGTGATCACTGATATTACTAATTTCTGCCTTTTTGATTTATCTAGTTTTCCTTTTCCTTCCTTCTATACAATTTTCTACTGAGTTTATTAGACTTTCTTTACTCCTGCATTTTCCTCAGCACTGCCTTTAAAGTTAGCTATTCTATTTCTCAATCTATAGTAATTACACTTAGCTTTTATCTTTAATTTAATTTTTTTCAGTGTTCCAAAACTCATTGTTTATGCACCACACCCAGTGCTCCATGCAATATGTGCCCTCCATAATACCCACCACCAAGCTCACCCCCCCCATTCCCTCCAAAACCCTCAGTTTGCTTCTCAGAGTTACACTTAGATTTTCTGAGGTGGTTGTGGTGGTGGTTTTGTTTCATTTTGTTTTACCATTACCTTTTAATATTTATATTTATATTAAGAAAGACTAGTTAGTATATTTCTCTTCCTCCTCAAAATACACAGAGCTGGAAATATTTAAATACAAACACTCATCTTGACCTCATCCCACTTGCATCTTTCATGATATGTTGTCTGATGTTTTTTATACATTTGATTCCAGCTTTGGAAGACATGCATTTTCAAAACCTTCATGTTTTGTGAGCTCATAGTTTGGTAGTGAATCATTATTCATGGAATTCTGATACTGCATAAAAAATATCAGTGGTTTGTGGGAAAATGTTACATGTCTAAGATCCCAGTCCATAGCCTTGACCTAAAGAGGACAATGACATTAATAAGTTAATGGCTAAACACTTTATTTCAGGAATATACAATATAGCAGGTTTTCTTGCATTCCCAGAGATTCTCTGCTGACAGAAATTTGGATGTTTCCGGCCTTTCTGAATGTGTAATAGAGAATTCACTTGAACCTGCTTCAGTTAAAGACTTCACTGAGATCCAGAGCAAAATGCATTTAATTGGTGGTGAAAGTAAGAAAGAACACATTGCTCAGAATAAAAAATAAATTGAGTTTGGGGAGATGTTGATGTTCCTCTGATCTGGAAATGGAATAATATTTATTGGTCCTGTTGACTAAAACTATATTCTCTGTGTATTTTATGTACTGGGATATGCTAACAGTTTGAACTTTCATACAGAACTTGTCTCTACTCTGAACTCTACTGTATATATTAGCATTTTGACTTCAAGCACAATATTTAACCTTGCTTGAGCTTAGTTTTTTTTATATGCCAAAAGGTGACTATACTTGCCCTTGGTACCTCATAGAATTGCTTTGAGACTCAAAAAGTGAAGGGTAGTATTTTCTGGATTATAAAATGTTATACAAATGTAAAGGATTGTTAAGAAAAAGGAAAATACTGGAAAACCACATATGACTTATGTCCTGGTCCTGGTGAGTCATCTTGTCAGGAGAGGCAAGAATTATTATAAAATCAGGGAATTTTGAAGATTTTCAGTGTCTTCCAAATATAACCTATTCAAAGTAGAATAGTGATAAAAATTGAAAAATATTAATGCACAAAGGATGCTAGGTCATTTTTGACTGCTTTGTAATTTATGTCTAACCTAAAATGCTAGGGATGAAACTTGCCTCATATAGACTGCAAATCTAGACAGATGTAAGATCTGGGGGAAATCTAAATTTAGAATAATTCTATTTAATGTTGAAAATATGAGCAAGGAAGGTCTTCCCTGTAATGTAGTACCACTTAAGAAGTGAGATACAAAGAAAACTGGGTCAAAGAAAGTGATCAAACAATGGGTGTGCATACAGGAAGCTGAAGTGGGACCCTGGCCACTCTAGTCAAAGCCACTGATTAGTTCCTTGTAGCTCTGAGACTCTGATTCAGAAATTAATTGAGTTATAAGCTTTTTCTCCTAGTGTAAATTTCTTATACCTCCTTTTTTCCACTTTTCACAATAGAGTTAAATGTACCAAAGTTTTTTCTTACTTTTAAGGAAGGTTTACCAATAGAAGGCACATAAATTTAGTACTGGCTATCACCAGACAGTGAGAAAGACCATTACCCACAGTATCTCATTTAATCTTCTGGACAGCCCTATCAGTCATTCTTAGTTTCATTTTACATGTAAGGAAGCTGAGGGTCAGCAAACTATGGAAAGAGCCTAGATTTCCATCAACAGATAAATGGATAAAGAAGGTGTGAATATATATATATATCTATATATTCCAGCCATCAAAAAATGGTATCAAAAAATGAAATCTTGCCATTTGCAATGATGTGGATGGAACTAGAGGGTATTATGTTAAGTGAACTAAGTCAGTCATAGAAAGACAATTATCATATGATCTCACTCATATGTGGAGTTTAAGAAGCAAAACAGAAAATCATAGGGGAAGAGAGGAAAAAAGTAAAACAAGATGAAATCAGAGATGGAAACAAACCATAATAGACTCTCAATCATAGGAAACAAACTGAGGGTTACTAGAGGAGAGGTTGGAGGGATGGGGTAACTGGGTAATTGACATTAAAAAGGGCATATGATGTAATAAGCACTGGGTATTATATAAGACTGATGAATCTGGGCCCCTGGGTGGCTCAGTCTGCTAATCATCTTTCTTTGGTTCAGGTCATGATCCCAGAATCCTGGGGTTGAGTCCCATGTCAAGCTCCCTGCTCAGTAGGGAGTCAGCTTCTCTGTCCCTCCCCTGGCTGGTGCTTTCTCTCTCTCTCTCTCTCTCTCTCTCTCACTCTTTCTCTCAAATAAATAAATAAAATCTT
Source organism: Mustela nivalis (assembly GCF_964662115.1). Classification (NCBI taxonomy): domain Eukaryota; kingdom Metazoa; phylum Chordata; class Mammalia; order Carnivora; family Mustelidae; genus Mustela; species Mustela nivalis. The sequence continues at coordinate 9,110,255 of NC_139040.1, forward strand.
TAAAGAAAAAAAAAGACTGAGTTCATATGGCCCTTCTTTTCACTACATCTGTATCTTTGGGGTAAATACCCAGTAGTGCAATTGCTGGGTCATAGGGTTATACACAATGGAATATTACTCAGCCATCAGAAAGGATGAGTACCCAACGTTTGCATCAGTATGGGTGGAACTTGAAGAGATTATGCTGAGTGAAATAAGTCAAACAGAGAAAGTCAATTATCATATGGTTTCACTTATTTGTGGAGCGTAAGAAATAGCATGGAGGACATTAGGAGAAGGAAGGGAAAAATGAAGGGGGAGAAATCAGAATAGGAGATGAACCATGACAGACTATGGACTCCGGGAAACAAACTGAGGGTTTTAGAGTGGAGGGGGAATGGAGGAATAGTTGAGTCTGGTGATGGGTATTAAGGAGGGCACGGGTTGCATGGAGCACTGGGTGTTATGCAAACAATGAATCATGGAACACTACAGCAAAAACAAATGGTGTACTATATGGTAACTAACACAACACAATAAAAAAAGAAGACTGATGAATCTCTGACCTCTACCTCTGAAACTAATAGTACTCTATGTGTTAATTAATTGGATTTAAATAAAAATTTTAAAAAATTAAAAGTTAAAAATGGAATACGAACGATTATCTATATGGTATAAGTTCAGAAGGAATGCATGTGATTCCAAACGCCTTTATCAGGTGGACTTCCCAAGCCTAAAAAATGTTCCATTAAACCATAGGTGGCAAATAAGTTTTATTTTATATATTTTTTAAAGATTTTATTTATTTATTTGACAGAAGTAGGCTGAGAGACAGGCAGAGAGAGAGGAGGAAGCAGGCTCCCTGCTGAGCAGAGAGCCCGATACGGGGCTCGATCCCAGGAGAGCCAAAGGCAGAGGCTTTAACCTACTGAGCCACCCAGGCGCCCCAAGTTTCATTTTAAATACCAATTCTGATTAGTTAACAGTCACTGCCTGAATCGGTGTGTTGAGGAAGATTCTGAGGAGGGTGTTTCTTGCCTCACAGGAGAGAGTCTTGTGATCAATCAATGATGACCGCTATGGATGTGCGAGAGAACAGTGCTGGCATAAGTGCCAAGTTTTTCCCATCATGGAACTAGATATATACTACCTTGATTTAAGTGAAGCTAATGTCAGCTGTTAATAGTCCAGCTCCTTGGGAGGAGGCCTCCACTCAGCCTCATCAGTTCTTGTACCTCATTCTGTGAGGAAGTTAATGCAATCTTATCCTAAGAAAAGTATTTGTTTGTCAGAAGGGCAAGGGGATTGTGAGAGCACTGCTTTCATGGGGAGGGAGTGAAGCAGTGTGCAGAATTGTGGGAAAGACCAGGCATGTAATCAAACTTTGTTCATTTCATGAATGTGTCCAGAGAGGCATTGTTTAAAATCACCAAAGGTTAATCACAAAGCTTTCTTGAATGGCTTCATTATTGGTTCATTGGTGGTATTTAGTGTTATATAGGTACCTACAGTCTTATAAAAATTGGAATGAGTGAGAATTCATTTCCATTTGAGCAATAAAATTTCTCTGTAGTCTTTGCTAGAATCATCAGGAATTAATCTAAACAGTGGTAGCTTGCTAGAAGAAAATTATAAAATCATGTCTACATTTTCATGAGATAGGGCAAAGAAATAAGAAATCTATTCTAGGTGGAAAGGGTGAAAAATGAGTTAAAGCAACATTAGTTAGCCTCCATTAGTGAGCACCTCTCAATGGCAGAAAAAGGAGAAAAAGGTAAGATGGCTTGGGGGAAAGAGAAGGAGAGTGACTGGGGGTCAGTATAAAAACAAATATCTAAGGAAGAGCCAAACAGGGACTGGAAATTAAAATGTTATCCTACTAACTGTTTTACTTACACTAAAGTCTGACAAACTGGATACTACCAGTTTAGCCAAATTTGTCCACTCACCTATTGTTTTAGTCAAAAAGCAGGTTGGACTGACATTTCCCATGAGCTGAGGATTTGGCTGAATATTACATTTGCCTGAATTTCATACCAGCGCAGTTTAGTTCACATTGTAAATCTTAATATGTTGCTTGTCTTGATTTTATACCACTAATAGGATCTACACATCTGAAAATTATGTTTTCAATATCATCATTCAAATAATTCATGTAAGCAAAATTAAACTTGATATGATTTCCCATGGGAAATAAGAATATGAAATGAGCTCCCTATACTAATCTCATTTTGCCTTTAGCCACCACACAATTGAACAAGTAACATCTCTAATATCTTCACAGAATTTAATTGGCCCCAATAATAGCAACTTCATAATATTTGTAGGATGCTCCTTCAGGGTGGTAAGTATCCTTAGAGAGGTCAATAAGTGAAGTGTGGTACAGTGAGTAAATATATTCTCATAGATCAGTAATCAAGTCAGATATTCAAGGCAGGTAAACCAGATGCTTATTACAAAGGCTTGAGGAATCAGAGGATTCTGAAATATGCCTCTTGGTGTGGCAGGGTTATAGTTTAACTACAGACAAGGTCCAGGGCATGGATTGGCACCTCTGAGCCCAGAGGTAACAGCAGAATAGTGATAACAAATGGCTTCAAAAAAGAATGTTTATGTAACATTTTACTATTCCATAGACCTTTTCGAATGTTTCATTTTATGACTAATCAAAGATTTGCAAAATGAACAAAGATATGGAAAATCAAATAATTTTTAATGAAAATTTTAAGGGCAAAATTTCAGCAAAGTTGCTGTAAAACAGATATTCTCATAATGACCTAGTGGATGAATCAAGTGGTTGGAACTTTCTGTGGATGATTTGGCAGTGTGCATGTGCATTTAAAAAATGTTCATAATCGGGATGCCTGGGTGGCTTAGTCGGTTAAGTGGCTGCCTTCAGCTCAGGTCATGATCCCAGGACCCTGGGATTGAGTTCCGCATTGGACTCCTTTCTCAGCGGGGAGCCTGCTTCTCTCTCTGCCTCTGCCTGCCACTCTGCCTGTGTGCTCTCTCTCTCTCTCTCTCTCTCTGACAAATAAATAAATAAATCTTTTTAAAAAATGTTCATAATCACCCAATAATTCCACTTTGGGTAATTAGTCTAGAGAAATAAACTAAAATTCAATAAAAGACTTATAAAGATTTTTACTAAATCATTATATAGAAAAACAAAAATATATAGACAGAGGACCAAATAACCAAATATTACTTAAACAAAGAAATTAACACCATAAATATGGAGCATTTAAAATTATGTTAAAAATATTTCTAAAGTTCTAAGGAAATTATTATCATAGCACATTAAATCAAAGTAAAGAATAGACAATTTTATGTTGAGTATGATCTCAATTATATTAGAAAAATACATCAAAAGAGAGAAATGCATTAACATCAATAGCAGTTAATCTGAAGATTGTATGCATATAGAAGACTTTCCGTTTTGTCACTATAGTGTTCCATATTTATTGATATCCTGTAATAACTATGTAATATTTCAAACTAATAATAAAAACATAAACAATTTGATATATGTTATTACATTTGACTAGAAACCAGATTTAAGGAGTATTACCATTATTCCCACCTGATAGATGAGAACACAGAGATGCAGAGCAATTAAATGGGTTATCCAATGTCATAATACCTGTCATTTGTAGAGCTAGGATTTCAGTCCATTTCTGATTCTTCATCTCATATTCCTCCTTCTATCACATACTACTTCTTTCATAAAGAGAATATAAGAGAGGCCTGTGCCATAACAATAGCTTATGTCTGTTAATAACCAGAGGAGTTGTTTAATAAGATGCTTGATACAGAACTGTATATGAGCTTTGCTTAGTTCAAACTTTAGTTTTCAGGTTGACTCCATATCTGATCTTATACAATTTAAGCTGTCTCTATTTTATAAGTGAAAGCAAACAATATCCCATGTCATGTCTTTCTTTTTCAAATATCATAATTATCTTTGGTCACCTTCCCATATTTGGGGAATTTTTTCCAAACTAAATATATCAAAATATATACTGAAATCTTTCTTTTTTAATTGTCTTACCTCTTTATATGCTGTGTTTTGTGCATTCACTTTCCTTCCCTAACAGTAAAGATCTTTTGGCACATGAAGTGCTTTGAAGTGTGTTTTTAAGCCATTCCCTATGATACACATTTGTTGAAAGTACTTTAAGAAAACAACCTGTGAATTATTTTGGACCCCTGAGGAAATGGTGCCAGTGACTAAATTTACAAGATATTAGATGTCTTTGGTTTAGAAATTTCTGGATGCAGGGCACCTGGGTGGCTCGGTTGGTTAAGCAACTGCCTTCAGCTCGGGTCATGATCCTGGAGTCCTGGGATCGAGTCCTACATCGGGCTCCCAGCTCCAAGGGGAGTCTGCTTCTCCCTCTGACCCTCTCCCCTTTCATGCTCTCTCTCACTGTCTCTCTCTCAAAGAAATAAATAAAATCTTTAAAAAAAAAAAAAAAAGAAAAAAAAAGAAATTTCTGGATGCATGGTGGAGGTTACAAAGCATAAACCTTAGAACTCATTCAGTTCTAATCTTGGTCTTATTGTCCTGAAATTTATCACCTCTGAGTTAATTTTAAGGTCTGAGGTAAGCCACATCAAAAGTCCTGCCATTCACATATATTAGATAACGATAAGCCATCTACCTACCTCTAAACCAATCACTGTGACCAAAGCTAATTGTGCACTGGGCTCATTGGCCTAAGTCAGCTGACTCAGCTAGGCTTCCTTGTCCTCACAAGCCCCTGCCTACTAGCTTTCCCCCATATAAGTACCCACAAATGGAGAAGGGTAACTTGAGCCAAGCACCTCTCTAAATTATGACCTAGGGCAGATAGATGAACCTGCTCATGACCTGAATGAGTTAATATTCTTTTTGATGTGGAAACTGAAGTCGGATTCATACTTCAGGTTCTCCATCAATTTAGTGAATTCCATCTGTACATCAACCAAAGCAGTGAAGTAGCAGACCTTATCCTTATTTTCTTGAACAAATATCTGCACAGTGTGTGAACACAACTGGTCTATACTTCAGGCTTCATGGAGAGGTTAACTGGGAAGTATAGGAGGGAAGTGTGAGCTGGGCGTGAATGTGCGGGTGTGGTTTCAAGACAGCAACTATCTGTGGGCTTTAAAATTCATTCTCTCAATGCCCTGTCTTCCCTTTTCTCCATTTCAGTGTATGCACTTACCTGTCACAAAGCCTGCTATTATATGTCTGCCTCTGAATTATAACATCAGGCAATTAAGATTCACAAGGTGCTGAGAGATTTATAAACAAAAGGAAAGAAAATGTGTTCTATTAAAAAGCCAGGAAGTAAGCATCTTCTCAATGAATTATCTAAAGCCTATATTCTTCTTTTATTGAGGTCAAAATTTCCATTATTTGTATAGGAGAAATTTATATCTATGAATTCATATTTCAGATAGTTCGACTTTCAGATACTCCTGAGGACTAGTTAAAATGGTGTGTCTGTTGGGATATCTGTATGGCCAAATAGTAGAAATGATGAAAGATTTTTCAGTTTGAAATAATGAATTTGAGTCACCTATTAAAACATTTCTATAATCAATAAAGGAAAGACTCAAAGAATAATTTTTTAAAATTCAGTTATTTTTAGCCAATATACTTTGAGATTGTGTCCTATTACATAAAGCATGGGAATTTTTATGCACAATGTCTACTGTATCCAATGGGAGTTGTGTGCATTAATTTTTCATTTCTTAAAGCCTGAGGGAGGTTCTTACTGGATGAAGGCACTAGCTGCTTTATAGAGGAAACAGTCTACCTTCCACTTGCCCTGCACATTTGCTTTTAATGTTAAGGGAACACCTCTCTATATCTTTCTTGTGCTCATTCCTCTTGAAAGGATATTAGAAGAGAATGTACATTACCATGTGTCTTGTAAGCCTCTCCATTCAGCACAAGGTCAATCTCTTAGCATATATTGCCCATACTCTCAGGGACAGCACTCCACTGAAGATTGGCCTAATATTTCAACAGATATTTATTTAGTGTCTATTCTAAACCAAAGATAGTTTGCAATGAGCACTTAATATGCATTGGACCTACGGACACAAAAGGGATCAAAAAAAAAAAAAAAAAAAGTAACAGAGCCCTGCTACCGGGAAACTCAGCTTCACAGGAGAGACAGCTTTCTTAAACTCAAGATAGTACATTCTAACATAACACTATAGGTAAGTGCATTTGAATGTAGAAGCTCTTAGGAACTTGTTTCTGGGAGAGTCAGGGAAATGTTATAGGAGAGGCTGCATTTGAACTATGACTGTATCTTAAAGGATGTGTATGAGTTTGCCAGACTGAGGAAAGTTAGAAAGGGAGAAGAAAGGTGTTAAATCAGAAGTTGTACAAGGTCACCTACACAAAGAACACCTTAGAGCCCTATGTAGTCTCTAGGGAGTCCAGATATCCTTATATTGCAGACGCAGTTTGTGTAGACTGGAAGGGAGATATGACCTGCCCAGTCTCACAAAGTAGAGCCAGTGGGTTTCAATTAAGTATTCTCTGTCCACGCTACCTCTGTGCAAATAGAAAATGTTATGACATTTAGAATTTCTCGAATACTCCATTGCCAACCTCATCCCTTTTTACTTATTTAGATCCTTGCATTTTTAATCCAGACTGGATAAACAGCCCCATATTTTGTCTGATGCACATTTAGCATTATAGAGGGATGGGAAAATCACAGACATGCACAGCAGGTTTCTTCCCAGGCATTTCTTCAGGATTGTGCCCTTCATTCTCAGGTCCCTGCAGAGAACTAACTCCGTACAGTTACTCTGATTTAAATATCTACTCAGTACATGTAGATACCTTTTAAATTTTTCCGTGTTGAAAACATAGCAGAGAAGTTAGCAGGCCAAACCATGGTAGTAGGAATACACCCAAATATGTACAACTATTACCATTTGTTTTGCCATATTGAAGAAACACAGCATTAAAATCAATGAAAATTTAAAACTGGGTAAGTAAAAGAAAATTTCTACTTAAAACATGGAAAAGCTGGCATAGAATATGCCCCAATACATATATCTTTAATAAATTAATCATCATGCTTAGTCCAATGATTTGGGGAGGAAGAAAACTCACTGAGCTCAATTCTGCCATTTACCAGAAGTGATAGCCTTGATAACCTCTCAGAATCTCCATTTTCTTACCATTAAACGGAAATAAATAATAACTTGGGGTGAGTGTGAAAATCAAAGAGTAATGAGGGTGGAAAAATTTTTTTAAACTATGAAATGTTATGCTGATGCTATAAGGTATTAATGTAATTAGATTCATTTCAAAAAATGGTGTACTTAGAATTTTAAGTGCCAGTTGCCTTATGTGTAATTTATATTTATTTAATTTCCACGTCTTAAATATTGCTATATTAAATGCTAGCACATTTCTCAAAGTGGTCTGGCTAATATCAACATATATATTTTAAAATATAATTATGCAAAATAGAAGTTTGCATAAATTCATGGGAAAGTGAATAAATGCAATGTTATACAGTTGTCTTAAAAATACAGTTTTGTAAACAAATGAATAAACAAATAAAAAGCAGAATCAGACCTATAAATACAGAGAACAAACGAATGGCTGCCGGAGGGCCATGGATGGAGTGTTAGGCTAAATGGGTAAAGGGGAGTAGGTTTATTCCCATGACGGCATAGTATAAGGAGTATCGTCAATAATACTGTAATAGCACGGTGTGGTGAAAGCAGGTAGCTACACTAATGGTGAGCAGAGCATAATGTCGAATCACTATGTTGTACACCTGAAACTAATGTAATATTAGGTTGAGTATACTCCAAAAAAAAAAGTTTCTATGGGCTCGACTTAACTGACCACACAATGCAACATACTTGACATGCGTTCATTTCCTCTTTTATTCATCCAAAAATGTATTCAGTTATTAGAACAAAACTACTTCTTCATAAAATAAAAAATTAATATTCCATATATGTATTTTCACAAACTGCAAAGTGCTTTCATATCCACTCTCACAATGATATCCCAAATAGCCTTGCATGTTGGAAAAAAACCATTCAACACAAGGTCTCTTGGTACTGTTATGTCTCTTTTACAGATAAGACAAGGGTGGTATGGAAGGTGAAGGGACTGGGTCTAGGCCCCAGGCCTCTGCTTTCCTTGTCCATGCCTTTGTCCTATGTCAGAAGAGTACAGATTGAGTTAATATCTAGTATCAAATCAGAATGAGGACTATGTTCCCTCCCCAATGTCCCAGCTGCCCTAGTTTTCAAATTTTGGGATTTAGCAATCTTATCAAGAAAGCTGACCACCAAGCACAGATAGACTCATCTGTGGGGCTATATGTAGGGCAGTTCCAAATATGAGAGCACATTTAGTTAAGATTTTTTTATATTGGTTTAAGCAAACATCTAAAGTAATTTTCAACAAATGACACTTTAATGCAGCCTATAGTGTTTTTATTCTATTCAGCATTATAAATATGATATCAAATGCACGTTATTAGCAGGTATTAAAGGATTCTTGTAATGAGTCACACAAAGCTGATTAACCATCTCCTGGTGATTCATTTGTTTATACAGCTTCTTTCCTCCTTAAATCAAGTCAGTTTTTAACAACAGTCTCCTTGAGCATGCTTTTTGCTTTTAATGGAAAATAATAACTCTTAATGGATTCTTCCCCACCCCAGAACACCACAGATTCTTATATTATAAGTATGTGAAACCTGTAATTCCCCCCAAAAGCCTGCTACTTCTATTCAATATGTTAAGCCTTAATAGTAGACTGCTTTAAAGAGGTTCTATTCTATAAGGAGCTCCTGACTTTAACATAATATCCTGTGAAGGCTTACTGTAATTGATACGAAATTATACATACAGAAAAAGAAATGAGGAAGGTATAATCTGTAAAAGAGTGGCTTTAATGGTTTTTGTTAAATTATTAAGTCTCTAAGTTTCAAAAGCAAATACTTCTTTCTTATTGGCTTAATAGAGTTCAGCTCCGTTGTCAATAATACCCTAATATGAAGCAAGAGATCCAGTATGAAGTGAGACATGCCTTCTAGATTCATTACCTACTCAAACTGCTGCCACTAAATAACTTTCAAAACAATATACTTAAATGCATATTTTTAGTTGTCAATTGTTTGTATCAGTTTCCTTGGCTATCAAAACAAATTCCCACAAACTGGGTGACTTAAAACAGAAGAAATTATTATTAAGTTATTGTCTCACAGGTCTGAGTTCTGGAGTTTAGAAGTCTAAATTCAAAGTGTGGCCAGGGCCATGGTCCCTCTGAGGTTTCTGTGGGAGGATCCCTCCTTGCATCTTCCAGCTTCTGGTAGCCCCAGCTGTTCCTTGGCTTCTGGCAGCATCACTCCAGTATCTGCCTCCAGCATCACATGGCCTTCTCCCTATGTGTCTCAGAGCCTGGGTTTCTTCTCTTCTTAAAAGGATACCAGTCATATTGGATTATGTATTAGGCCCATCCTCTTCCAGTATGACTGCATCCTAATGCAAATAATTACATCCACAATGACTTTAGTTCCAAATAAGGTCACATTTTGAGGTACTTGGGGTTAGGACTTCAACATATTTCTTTGAGAGAACACAATTAAACCCACTTCATGTGGTTCAGAAATATATACATATATATATATGTGTGTGTGTGTGTGTGTGTGTGTGTGTGTATATATATTTTTTTTATTTCACCCTGACCAAGTGAGATTTATATAATATAATATAATATAATATATAACATTAAATAATAATATATTAATATATATTTATATAATATATATAATAATAATATAATATATAATATAATATAAAATGTTCAGTGAAAGTATCTCTTTCAACCCTGTGCTTTATTTGCCCAATTTCTATCCTACTTCCAAATGTAATTACCTTTTCTTATCTAGAAATTTAGAAATTTATTTTAATTTCCCAGGAATTTTTTTATATATAGATAATAGATGTAGCACCTATGAATGGAAAAGATAGACATCTTGACTCATAATAAGAGAAAGACAAGTTAAAACTACTTCAAGTTCCAATTTTTCAATTATCACATTGGCTAAAATCAAAAGACTTGGTGATACAATCATTGCCAAAGATTTATGTAAGCAGGCATTTTAATTTACTGCTCAGAGTAGTACATATTCAAGGGAATTTAGCAATATCTATGAAAATTTCAAATGCATATATCCTTTGACCAAACAATTCCATTTTGGAAAGTGAGTCCAGAGATGTTTGTGTGCATGTGTGAGATGATATATACATATGAATTCTTTGTAAAACCAAATGTTGCTAAGAATCTAAATGGGGATCAATAGAAAAATGAATACGTAAATTTTGCTACATCTATACAGTTGGAATATGATCTTTCACAAAAAAGAATGGGTACCAAAAGCAACAAAGACTAGAACACAACAGAGCCAATCTATAGGAACAGCAAATTTACAGGTAATACAACCACACTAAACTCAAATTAGTAATTACTCTGAATGCAATGGACTCAATGCTCCAATCAAAAGATATACAGTATCAGAATGGATTTTTTTTTAAAAAGACCCATTAATATTCTGCTTACAAGAGACTCATTTTAGATCCAAAGACACCTCCAAACTGAAAGTGAGGAGATGGAGAACCACCTCTAATGTTAATGAACATGAAAAGAAAGCTGGAGTTATTTTAATTTCATGTACACAACATAGTGATTTGACAATACTATATGGTCTATGCAAAGATTACCACAATATGTGTAATTACCATAAGTCACCATACATAAAAAAGGAAAGCTGGAGTAGCCATACTTATAACAGAAAAACTAAATTTTAAACCAAGAACTGTAATATGAGATGAAGAAGAACACTATATCATAATAAAGTGGTCTGTCCAAGAAGAAGATCTAACAATTTTAAATATTTATGCCCCCAACTCGGGAGGAGCCAAATGCATAAATCAATTAATAAAAACATAAAGAAGCTGACAATAATATAAAAACATAGGGGACTTTAACATAGGACCCTGCTCCCAACAATGGACAGATCATCTAAGCAGAAGATCAACAAGGAAACAATGACTTTGAACAACATGCTGGACCTGATGGACTTAAAAGATACATTCTAAGTATTTCATCCTAAAGCAGCAAAATATACATTCTTTTCTAGTGCACATGGAACATTCTCCAGAAGAGATCATGTACTGGGTCATAGAAGAGGCCTCAGTTAGTTCAAAAAGATTGAGATCATACAATGCATATTTTCAAACCACATATTTTCAGACAACAATGATATGAAACTTGAAGTCAGCCAAAAGAAAAAATTTGGAAAGACCACAAATACATGGAGGTTAAAGAACATCCTGCTGAAGAATGAATGGGTTAATCAGGAAACTAAAGAAGAAATTAAAAAAAAAAATACATGGAAGGAAATGAAACTGAATACATGACACTCCAAACATTTAGGACATAGCAAAGGCACTCATAAATGGGAAGTAGATAGCAATACAGGCCTTCCTGAATAAGCAAAAAAAGTCTCAAATATACAGCTTACCTTTAAATTGAAAAGATCTGAGAAAAGAACAGCAAATAAAAGCGAAAACCGGCAGAAGAAGGGAAATAATAAACATTAGAGCAGAAATAAATGGTACAGAAATTAAAAAAAAAAACAGTAGAGCAGATCAACAAAACTAGGAGCTGGTTCTTTGGAAGAATTAACAAATTTGATAAACCCCTAGCCAGGCTTATCAGAAAGAAAAGAAAAAGGACCCAAATGAAATCACAAGTGAAAGAGGAGAGATCACAACCAACACTGTAGATATACAACTGTAAGAGCATATTATGAGCAATTATATGCTAACAAATTGGACAATCGGGAAGAAATGGATGAATTCCTAGAAACATATAAGCTACCAAAACTGAAACAGAAAGAAATAGAAAGTTTGAACAGACCCATAACCAGTAAAGAAAGGGAATCAGTGATCAAAAATCTCCCTACGAACAAGAGTCCGGAGCCAGATGGCTTCCCAGGGGAACTCTACCAAACATTTAAAGAAGAATTAATACCTATTCTTCTGAAGCTGTTTCAAGAAATAGAGATGGGAGGAAAACTTCCAAACTCATTCTATGAGGCCAGCATTACCTTGATTCCAAAACCAGACAAAGACCCCACTAAGAAGGAGAATACCAGCCCAATGTCCCTGATGAACATGGATGCAAAAATTCTCACCAAAATACTAGCCAGTAGGATCCAACAGTACATTAAAAGGATTGTTCACCCTGACAAAGTGGGATTTATTGTTCAATATCCGTGAATCAATCAACATGATAGACCACGTTAATAAACGTATCATATGAACATATCATAATATCATAAATATTATGATATTCTTAGTAGACGCAGAAAAAGCATTTGACAAACTACAGCATCCTTTCTTGATAAGAACCCTCAAGAAAGTAGGGAAAGGAAGAACATACCTCAACATCAAGACCATATACAAAAGACCCACAGCTAGTATCATCCTCCGTGAGGAAAAACTGAGAGCTTTTCCCTTAAGGTCAGGAGCATGACAGGGATGACCACTCTCATCACTGTTGTTCAACATACTGCTGGAAGGTCTAGCCTCAGCAATCAGACGACAAAAAGAAATAAAAGGAATCCAAATCAGCAAGGAAGAAATCAAACTTCCACTCTTCACAGATGATATGATGCTCTCTGTACAAAACCTGAAATACTCCACTGAAAAGTTGCTAGAACTGATACGTGAATTCAGCCAAGTCACAGGATATAAAACCAATGTACAGAAATGTGCATTTTTATACACCAATTTTATACACCAATAACAAAGTTGCAGAAAGAGAAATCAAGGAATCGATCCCATTTACAATTGATTAAAAACCGAGGAGAGCATGTATTGCATGGAGCACAAGGTATGGTGCATAAACAATGAATCTTGGAACACTGAAAAAATAAAATAAAATTTAGAAAATAAAAATATTTTTTTAAAAAGGATACCTAGGAATAAACCTAACCAAAGAGTTAAAAGATATGTACTCCAAAAACTATAGAACACTTCTGAGAGAAATTGAAGGAGACACAAAGAAATGGAAAAGATATTCCATGTTCTTCGATTGGAAGAACAAATCATGATAAAATGGCTATACTACCAGAGCTCTTGGGTGGCTCAGTCTCTTAAGCGTCTGCCTTTGGCTCAGGTCCTGGGATCCAGCCCTGCGTTGTGGTCCCCAACTCCGCAGGGAGTCTACTTCTCCCTCCCTCTAGACCCCTCCCCCAATCTTGCTTTCTTGGGCACACTCACAAATAATTAAATAAGAGAGGCAGGGCAGGAGGTCGTCAGGGAAAGGGAGGGAAAAATGAAATAATATGGGACTGGGTATGGAGTCAAACCATAAGAGACTCTTAATCTCAGGAAACAAACTGAGGGTTGCTGGAGGGGAGGGGGTTGGAGGGATGGGGTGGCTGGTGATGGACATTGGGGAGGGTATGCGCTGTGGTAAGCGCTGTGAATTGTGTAAGACTATGATTCACAGACCTGTACCCCTGAGACAAATAATACATTATATGTTAATGTTAAAAAATCAATCAATAAATAAAATATTTAAAATGGCAATACTACCCAATGCAATCTGCACATTCAATACAATCAACAGCATTTTTCACAGAGCTGAAACAAACAACTCTAACATTTGCATGGAACCAGAAATGACTTCAAATAGCCAAAGGAATGTTGAAAAAGAAAAGCAAAGTCCTCACAATTCCAGAGTCCAAGCTGTATTACAAAGCTGTCATCATCAAGACAGTGTGTGGCACACTGGACATTGGATAGTGTGGTGGCACAAAAGGAGACACATAGATCAATGAACAGAATGAGAACCTGGAAATAGACTCACAACTCTATGGTCAACTAATCTTTGACAAAGCAGGAAAGACTATCCAATGGAAAAAAAAAAAAGTCTCTTCAACAAATGGTGTTGGGAAAACTGGACAGCCACGTGCAGAAGAATGAAAGTGGACCACTTTTTCTCACCACACACAAAAATAAATTCAAAGTGGAAGAAAGACCTAAATGTGAGATAGGAAACCATCCAAATCCTACAGGAGAGCAAAGGCAGCAACCTCTGTAACTTTAGGAGCAGCAGCTTCTTACTAAACGTGTCTCTGGAGGCAAGGGAAAAAGATGCTCCACATCACTCATCATCAGGGAAATACAAATCAAAATCATAATGAGATATGACCTCACACCTGTCAGAATAGCTATGATACCAACACAAGAAACAACACGTATTGACAAGGATGTGGAGAAAGGGGAACCCTCTTACACTGTTGGTGGGAATGCAAACTGGTACAGCCACTCTAGAAAACAGTATGGACGTTCCTCAAAAAGTGAAAAATAGAGCTACCCTACAACCCAGCAATTGTATTACCAGGTATTTATCCAAAGGATATAAAAGTGCTTGCTCGAAGGAGCACATGCACCCCACTGTTTATAGTAACACTATCAACAATAACCATTTCAACATGTTGAAATGATAATATCGTGGGTATATTGGGTTCAATAAAATATATTATTAAAATGAAAAAAAAAACAATAGCCAAATTGTGGAAGGAGCCCAAATGTCCATCAACTGATGAATGGATAAAGAAGATGCGAGATATATATATATATATATATATATATATATATATATATATATACACACACACACACATACATACACACACACATATATGTGTATATATACATATATATAATTTTAAACATATTTAAATATTGTATATAATATAATATACTATATATTATATATTTTATATATACATACATATACACACATACACACAATGGAATATTACTCAGCCATCAAAGAGAATGAAACTTGTCATTTGCAACAATGTGGATGGAATAAGAGTGTACATTGCTAAGCAAAATAAGTCAGAGAAAGGGAAATAATATATGACCTCACTCATATGTGGAATTTAAGAAACTAAACAGATAAATATGGGGGAAGGAAAGGGAAAAGTAAGGTAAAAACAGACACAGAGTCAAGCCGTAAGAGACTCCTAGCTATAGAGAACAAACTGAGGGTTGCTGGAGGGGAGATGGGTGTGGAGATGGGCTAATGGGTGATGGGTATTAAAGAAGGCACTTGTGATGAGCACTGGATGTTCTATGTAAGTGATGAATCCCTAAGCTCTACTCCTGGAACCAATACTATATTGTATGTTAACTAACTTGAACTTAAATATATTTTTTAAAAAAGAATGAGGATGCTCTCTAGACAGTTTAGTGCAGTATTTTAGGACACTGACGTTGAAACAGTTCTGAATTCCTCTTACAGCTCTGCCACTTATTTAGTGTGTAATCTTGTGTGTTTGATGAGTTCATATTACATTTGTAGATTCATTTAGGGAGAAATAATAACATGTGCTTTTTTTGGACAATTCCTATTCAGGGAAGCTGTTATTGTCTACCCTCTTATGTGTACTTCAACAATGACTTTAAAGTGTTCCCTACATATAAAACTTACCTATTACTTTTAATACTTATCCTGAATGTCTTATCTTTTTTTGGTCCTATTGTAAATGTGTGACTTCTTTTATTGTGTCATTCATTCCATTGAAACAACAACCTTACCGGTGGTTGTGTATACATATGAAAGTTACTGACTTCTGCATATTATTTTATTATTTTGTACCTCACTAATTTACTAATTTGAGGTACTTTTTGTTTTTCAATTGTTTTTTTTTTTTTTAATTTATTTTTTATTTTCAGCATAACAGTATTCATTATTTTTCACCACACCCAGTGCTCCATACAATTCGTGCCCTTTATAATACCCACCACCTAGTACCCCAACCTCCCACCCCCCACCCCTTCAAAACCCTCAGATTGTTTTTCAGAGTCCATAGTCTCTCATGGTTCACCTCCCCTTCCAATTTCCCCCAACTCCCTTCTCCTCTCTAACTCCCCATGTCCTCCATGCTATTTGTTATGCTCCACAAATAAGTGAAACCATATGATAATTGACTCTCTCTGCTTGACTTATTTCACTCAGCATAATAATCTCTTCCAGTCCCGTCCATGTTGCTACAAAAGTTGGGTATTTGTCCTTTCTTTTTTTTTTTTTTTTTTTTTTTTTTTTTATAAACATATATTTTTATCCCCAGGGGTACAGGTCTGTGAATCACCAGGTTTACACACTTCACAGCACTCACCAAAGCACATACCCTCCCCAATGTCCATAATCCCACCCCCTTCTCCCAAACCCCCTCCCTCCAGCAACCCTCAGTTTGTTTTGTGAGATTAAGAGTCACTTATGGTTTGTCTCCCTCCCAATCCCATCTTGTTTCATTTATTCTTCTCCTACCCACTTAAGCCTCCATGTTGCATCACCACTTCCTCATATCAGGGAGATCATATGATAGTTGTCTTTCTCTGCTTGACTTATTTCGCTAAGCATGATACGCTCTAGTTCCATCCATGTTGTCGCAAATGGCAAGATTTCATTTCTTTTGATGGCTGCATAGTATTCCATTGTGTATATATACCACATCTTCTTGATCCATTCATCTGTTGATGGACATCTAGGTTCTTTCCATAGTTTGGCTATTGTGGACATTGCTGCTATAAACATTCGGGTGCATGTGCCCCTTTGGATCACTACATTTGTATCTTTAGGGTAAATACCCAATAGTGCAATTGCTGGGTCATAGGGCAGTTCTATTTTCAACATTCTGAGGAACCTCCATGCTGTTTTCCAGAGTGGCTGCACCAGCTTGCATTCCCACCAACAGTGTAGGAGGGTTCCCCTTTCTCCACATCCTCGCCAGCATCTGTCATTTCCTGACTTGTTGATTTTAGCCATTCTGACTGGTGTGAGGTGATATCTCATTGTGGTTTTGATTTGTATTTCCCTGATGCCGAGTGATATGGAGCACTTTTTCATGTGTCTGTTGGCCATCTGGATGTCTTCTTTGCAGAAATGTCTGTTCATGTCCTCTGCCCATTTCTTGATTGGATTATTTGTTCTTTGGGTGTTGAGTTTGCTAAGTTCTTTATAGAAACAAGAAAGGTCTCAGGTACACAACCTAACCCTACACCTAAAGGAGCTGGAGAAAGAACAAGAAAGAAACCCTAAGCCCAGCAGGAGAAGAGAAATCATAAAGATCAGAGCAGAAATCAATGAAATAGAAACCAAAAAAACAATAGAAAAAATCAACGAAAGTAGGAGCTGGTTCTTTGAAAGAATTAATAAAATTGATAAACCCCTGGCCCGACTTATCAAAAAGAAAAGAGAAAGGACCCAAATAAATAAAATCATGAATGAAAGAGGAGAGATCACAACTAACACCAAAGAAATACAAACTATTATAAGAACATACTATGAGCAACTCTACGGCAATAAATTTGACAATCTGGAAGAAATGGATGCATTCCTAGAAACATATAAACTACCACAACTGAACCAGGAAGAAATAGAAAGCCTGAACAGACCCATAACCAGTAAGGAGATTGAAACAGTCATTAAAAATCTCCAAACAAACAAAAGCCCAGGGCCAGACGGCTTCCCGGGGGAATTCTACCAAACATTTAAAGAAGAACTAATTCCTATTCTCCTGAAACTGTTCCAAAAAATAGAAATGGAAGGAAAACTTCCAAACTCATTTTATGAGGCCAGCATCACCTTGATCCCAAAACCAGACAAGGATCCCACCAAAAAAGAGAGCTATAGACCGATATCCTTGATGAACACAGATGCGAAAATACTCAACAAAATACTAGCCAATAGGATTCAACAGTACATTAAAAAGATTATTCACCACGACCAAGTGGGATTTATTCCAGGGCTGCAAGGTTGGTTCAACATCCGCAAATCAGTCAATGTGATACAACACATCAATAAAAGAAAGAACAAGAACCATATGATACTTTCAATAGATGCTGAAAAAGCATTTGACAAAGTACAGCATCCCTTCCTGATCAAAACTCTTCAAAGTGTAGGGATAGAGGGCACATACCTCAATATCATCAAAGCCATCTATGAAAAACCCACCGCAAATATCATTCTCAATGGAGAAAAACTGAAAGCTTTTCCACTAAGGTCAGGAACACGGCAGGGATGTCCATTATCACCACTGCTATTCAACATAGTACTAGAGGTCCTAGCCTCAGCAATCAGACAACAAAAGGAAATTAAAGGCATCCAAATCGGCAAAGAAGAAGTCAAATTATCACTCTTCGCAGATGATATGATACTATATGCGGAAAACCCAAAAGACTCCACTCCAAAACTGCTAGAACTTATACAGGAATTCAGTAAAGTGTCAGGATATAAAATCAATGCACAGAAATCAGTTGCATTTCTCTACACCAACAGCAAGACAGAAGAAAGAGATATTAAGGAGTCAATCCCATTTACAATTGCATCCAAAACCATAAG
The DNA here is from genome assembly GCF_964662115.1 of Mustela nivalis. Taxonomy (NCBI): domain Eukaryota; kingdom Metazoa; phylum Chordata; class Mammalia; order Carnivora; family Mustelidae; genus Mustela; species Mustela nivalis. The sequence continues at coordinate 9,128,712 of NC_139040.1, forward strand.
ATACCTAGGAATAAACCTAACCAAAGAGACACAGAATCTATACTCAGAAAACTATAAAGTACTCATGAAAGAAATTGAGGAAGACACAAAGAAATGGAAAAATGTTCCATGCTCCTGGATTGGAAGAATAAATATTGTGAAAATGTCTATGCTACCTAAAGCAATCTACACATTTAATGCAATTCCTATCAAAGTACCATCCATCTTTTTCAAAGAAATGGAACAAATAATGCTAAAATTTATATGGAACCAGAAAAGACCTCGAATAGCCAAAGGGATATTGAAAAAGAAAGCCAACGTTGGTGGCATCACAATTCCGGACTTCAAGCTCTATTACAAAGCTGTCATCATCAAGACAGCATGGTACTGGCACAAAAACAGACACATAGATCAATGGAACAGAATAGAGAGCCCAGAAATAGACCCTCAAATCTATGGTCAACTCATCTTTGACAAAGCAGGAAAGAATGTCCAATGGAAAAAAGACAGCCTCTTCAATAAATGGTGCTGGGAAAATTGGACAGCCACATGCAGAAAAATGAAATTGGACCATTTCCTTACACCACACACAAAAATAGACTCAAAATGGATGAAGGACCTCAATGTGCGAAAGGAATCCATCAAAATCCTTGAGGAGAACACAGGCAGCAACCTCTTCGACCTCTGCCGCAGCAACATCTTCCTAGGAACAACGCAAAAGGCAAGGGAAGCAAGGGAAAAAATGAACTATTGGGATTTCATCAAGATCAAAAGCTTTTGCACAGCAAAGGAAACAGTTAACAAAATCAAAAGACAACTGACAGAATGGGAGAAGATATTTGCAAACGACATTTCAATTGTTTTTGTTGGGTTTTCTATGAATACACTTTTATCATTTACAAATAGCGATAATTTTACCTCCTCCCTGTTCATTTATAGCTAATTTATTTTACTTGTCGATTGTTTTAGCCAGTATTTCCAAAATAACATTAAGTAATAATACTAATAGTAGATATTGGTTTCTAGTTCCTTACTTTAGTGGGAATTCATCTAGTATTTTCCCATTAAACATGATGCTGTCTTTTGGGTGATAAATATATATATATATATATATATATATATATATATATATATATATTCTGTTATATTATGTTGAGCATAGCAACACATTCATATTTTTTAAAGATTTTATTTATTTGCCAGATAAAGAGATCACAATCAGGCAGAGTAGGAGGCAGAGGAAGAGAGAGAAGCAGGCTCCCTACTGAGCAAGGAGCCAGATGCAGGACTTGATCCCAGGACTCTGGGATCATGACCAGAACCGGAGGCAGCCACTTAACCCCCTGAGCCACCCAGATGTCCCTACACATTCATATTTTATTAACTATTTCTTAAATTAGAGTTTGTTGAAGTTTGTTGTGTGTCTTCCAGCAATTTTAGAATCAAAAAAGTTTTTTTTCTTAGATCTACTGTGATGATGAAGTATATTAGATTTCCTGTTACTACATCATCTTTGCATTCCTCAAACAAACTACTCATGCCCTATGGATCTTTTCTTTTAACATCCTATTGGATTGTTAATATCATATGTTGATTTTTTGCATCAATTTTTCTAGATTATATTGGTCTATAGTTTTATTTTTTGTGCCAATTTTATAATTTGGTATCGGCGTTAAAATAATGTCATGGAAAGTAAGTACCTTTTGGCTCTGTTCCTTTTCTATGTTCTGAATAAAATAGTTGCTCTTTAAAAGCTAGATAGAATTTGTCAAATTATCTGAACTGGATATGTTTTTGTGTTTTTGTTTTTGTCTAATGGCATAATGTGTTTGATAATTTTCTCATATTCTATGGAAATTAGTCTGTTGCAATTTTCTATCAATTTTGTGGTCAGTTTTGGTAAAGTATGGGGTTTTTTTTACAAAATTATCTATTTTGTCCAACTTTTCACATTTATTAGCATAAAGTTGAAAAATAGCTTATTATACTTTTAGTTTTATCTGTTCATATGATTATTTCCCAGTTATCATTTTTTATTTCATTCAAATGCATGTTTTCTCTCTTTCTCTTCTTATTAGGTTAGCTAAATATTTACCTATTACTTTTTTTTAACTTTATTTTTTTCAGTGTCCCAACATTCATTGTTTATACACCACACCAAGTGTTCCATGAACTAACTGCCCTCCACAATACCCACCACCAGGCTCTCCCTTTCCCCCAACCCACCTCCTCCAAAACCCTCAGTTTGTCTCTCAGAGTCCATAGTCTCTCATGGTTTGTCTCCCCCTCCGATTTTCCTCAGCTCACTTCTCCTCTCCATCTCCCCATGTCCTCTGAGATATTCCTTATGCTCCACAAGTAAGTGAAACCCTATGATAATTGACTCTTTCTGCTTGACTTACTTCACTGAGCCTAATACTTTCAAATCAACAATTCATAATTGAGAATTTTTTTTTAATTTTTAAATTTCTTTTCAGCGTAACAGTATTCATTGTTTTTGCACCACACCCAGTGCTCCATGCAATCTGTGCCCTCGATAATACCCACCACCTGGTACCCCAACCTCCCACCCCGCCGCCACTTCAAACCCCTCAGATTGGTTTTCAGAGTCCATAGTCTCTCATGATCCACCTCCCCTTCCAATTTACCCCAACCCCCTTCTCTCTAACTCCCCATGTCCTCCATGCTTTTTGTTATGCTCCACAAATAAGTGAAACCATATGATAATTGGCTCTCTCTGCTTGACTTATTTCACTCAGCATAATCTCTTCCAGTCCCGTCCATGTTGCCACAAAAGTTGGGTATTCATCCTTTCTGATGGAGGCGTAATACTCCATAGTGTATATAGACCACATCTTCCTTATCCATTCATCCGCTGAAGGGCATCTTGGTTCTTTCCATAGTTTGGCAACCATGGCTATTCCTGCTATAAACATTGGGGCACAGATAGCCCTTCTTTTCACTACATCTGTATCTTTGGGGTAAATACCCAGGAGTGCAATTGCAGGGTCATAGGGAAACTCTATTTTTAATTTCTTGAGGAATCTCCACACTGTTCTCCAAAGAGGCTGCACCAACTTGCATTCCCGCCAACAGTGGAAGAGGGTTCCCCTTTCTCCACATCCTCTCCAACACATGTTGTTTCCTGTTTTGTTAATTTTGGCCATTCTAACTGGTGTAAGGTGATATCTCAATGTGGTTTTAATTTGAATCTCCCTGATGGCTAGTGGTGATGAACATTTTTTCATGTGTCTGATAGCCATTTGTATGTCTTCATTGGAGAAGTGTCTCTTCATATCTTCTGCCCATTTTTTGATATGATTGTCTGTTTTGTGTGTGTTGAGAATTTTTATAGTTTACATTTTGTTTGTAATCATAATAAGTCCTATTGTTATTTTTCTAATTCATTTATTTTTGTTCTTAACTCTATTAATATCTTCTAGTTTTTTTTATTGTCCTTTTCCTAATTCAGTCAGAGGCTTATTTAAATTATCTTTTGTTCTTGCTTATTTACCAACATATATTTTTAATGTTATGAATTTTCCTCTGATCACTACTTTATCTGTACCCCACAGGTTCTGATATTATTTTCATTATAATTTATTTCTATGAATTCTGAAATAGCAGTGTATATTTCCTCTTACCCAAGAGTTTCTTAATTTTTTTTGCTTTATTTAAATTTGAGATAAGATTCCTTATATTTTCGGTAATCAGAGAATATCATATATTTCTACTTTTTTGGAATTAAGGAACACAGTGATAGGTAATGAGGACACATATTCCAAGGAGCACTGGGTGTTATACACAAATAATGAATCATGGAACGCTACATCAAAAATTATTAATGTACCCTATGGTAACATAAATAAATAAATAGATAGATAGATAGATAGATAAAAGAGACTCAATTTGCAGCATTATATACTCTTAATTTTGTGATTATCCCATGAATACTTGTAAAGGATATATGGTTAAGTACCTAATAATCATGTGTAGTACCTCTGTTTGCCATTTTGCCTTGGGTCTGAAATATTTAAAGAGGGGGACTTTCTGCTTCTACTCTTGCTAACATTTATCCTTACTTTGTAATATCTTTTTTTTAAAAATTATCATCAGATACCTGCAGCATAATATAAGCTCCATAAGGACAGAGATCATATTTGTCCTACTGAAAGCTAATAGAAGAATACTGAACATATAGTGGGAGTTTGATCAGTATTTGTTAAATGAACGTATATTCCTAGAAGTAGAAATTCTGAGTCATAGGCAGTTGGTTCTAGAGGCTAAGAAGGCCTTGGAGGTCAGGAAAAAGAAACCTCATTAGGTATTTCCGCTATAAATCTAAGACTGAGAAATAGACTTTTGGACATATAGTGGTAGTGATGGCTATTTGTGAGTAAAAACCCAATCTTCCTTAAAGTCAGTAAATTTTCCTGAGCATATGGACACACAGCTAAAGATTAAATTTCTTACTCTCACTCTGAATTAGGTGTGGCCATGTCATTATCACCAAAGAAAGAGGAGTGGAAACAATTAATTTAAGCTCTCTTTTAAAAGGAAATTGCTTGCCCTGGGCTGCTTCCTTTTGTTTTTCCCATGAACTGGATTAGAAATATAATTATGAGCCAGTCTTGACCTTGCAGGATAAGATCTACTTTTTTGCTCATATGCCCTCTAAAAGTGCTTGCACATTTTTACACTGCCATCTAGTTTGCTTTTTTTTTCAAATTTTAGGTAAAAAAAAAAAATGTAAGTAATAAATCGATTTAATGCCTTCCGTAAACTCAACCTAAATAGAAGCTAACTGACAAATAAATCTGAGAATTAGTTTTTAAGTATCCAACACTGTGTGATACATGGAAATCCATGGGAAACGAAGCTGAAAGCAAATGAAACTGTCTAGCACAGTCTACCCATTTGTTTGCTTAGCATCCATTCTCATCTTTATTCCCATATTTGAAGTTACATATAACAGAACTAATAAGAACAATATGCTTCTTTCTAGTAACTATTGTTCATGGAGTCAGAGGTGCTCTCACATACCCTCTCCCCGATTAAAACGAAGACACAGAATCCCCATATCAATACAGAAGATGTTAATTCCTCTTCTAGCTCAGTAAAAATCCCACCTACATATTTAATCTAAAATTTAAATTGTAAAATTAACCAGTACCAGTATGTCTCAAATAAAATAATAGGGGAAATGGAGAAAGAAAATATTTATGTAACAAGTAAAGAAACTCATATGTCTAGCTACTCTCTCTTGTGTCTGAAACAGTCATGAGGCCATAACTGATATTTAAAACTCCATTTGTCCCCTACCTATTCTGCATTCCCTTCACTTTTAACCAGCCCCTCTGCTGATTGGAGTTTTTAATGGGCCATTATTACCTTTTACTATTTTTTTTACTATTGGACATGGAAGTACTAAGATACATTCATACTCTGAATCAGTCACTCCAGGAAGGAAGTTAACCCCTCCTCTGTCTGTCAGCTCAATGTCATTAGGAACGAAAAGAAGTCAGGTGGCAGTCTCGTCTTTCAATTCAATGAAATCATTGTATCTACTACTAGAAGCATTCATCCCTTGGAGATTAAGACCTCTAAATCAACAGAACATAGAGCTGCCAGAACAGGAAGTAAAAATTCTGCTCTTGTGTTGTTAGCTGTGTTAGTGAGAAGGGTCAACCCTACTTGTAACCTTCATTCATAGGTCCTTATTAACAAAATGATTTCGCTGCTATTTCAAAAATATCCAATAAATTCTAGACATCATGTTGATTTGAAGTGAGGCATCATCCATTTAAACATATATGAACAGCTATTTTATATAAGCAAGCTATATGTATCTTTACTTTTTCTCCTGAATATGTTATCATTCCATTTCTGTCATGAGATTTTATCCTAATTAAATATATTTTATGTTTGCAAGTCATACTCCTTTGATTTTTTAATACCCTATGACTAAACTCTTAAGATTTAAAAATCACATGGGGCATAAGTTGTCATTACAATTCTTAGTGCACAGTTGATCAAAATAACAAAATTGAAGTACAAATTTGACAAACTACAATTAAACATGAAAAGGACAATTTAATTGGAAATATATCTATTAATGAGATGTATGGAACATTTTTTCAAGTAATTCTTTTATCTGTAAAAGAAAAAAGTCACTTATCAAATGAATGGAAAAGTGTGGGGGAAAAAGCGTAGGGAAAGTGTAGGGAAAAGTGCTATGTAGGAAATTAAATTGATGCAAAGGTGGTTTTAAGTTTACTACCGAGTAAGTCATCTCAGAAGTCATGGAACATTGGGGCACCTGGATGGCACAGTCAGCTGGGCATCAGACTTGGTTTCAGCTGAGGTCATGATTTCAGGGTTGTGGGATAGGGTCCCACATTGAGCCCCTGGAGGGGGCTTTTCTTAGGATTTTCTTACTCTCCCTCTCCCTCTACCCCTCCCTTGCTCTCTCTCTCTCAAATGAATAAATAAATTTTTTAAAAAAGAAGTTATGGTACATAAAGGCTCACAGAAGAAATGAAGTAACTCAAATCACATGACTTATTAAATTAATTTACAATGAACAGTGAGAAATAGGGACAAGGGATGGAAAGTTATCACACTTAGAAGATACAAGTGGGATGGAGTAATCACACACACACACACATACAAACACACACACGCACACGGGGGACATATAATATCTCTCCCCCAACACACATAAGCTACTCCTGCTGATTGTATGGATTAGAAATATCAGAGATTTGGAGGATGATTCACTGGCACAGTCAGAAGAGCATGTGACTCTTGATCTCAAAGTTATAAATTCGAGCCCCATGTTGGGTGTAGAAATTACTTAAATAAATAAGTTTTAAAAGAAAAAAATGTAAAATGAAAAAAAAAGAATAACAGAGATTTGGTATGATTGAGGAAGAACAACTGGTAAAAATTTCCTAGAACCATAACATGCTCCATCTGGGAGACACAGTGGGGTGGGAATGGCTATGGCTGGCCACAGCTGTAGCTTGCCAATTAACCTGCTGGGCAACTATGAATTTTGTATACATTTCTTTAGTAGAACACATATAGGACCATGACAGAATCAAATTGGATGTCACCAGTGGGTGGCCAATTTAAAGATGGCACAGCTGTTGCCTTAGGGGTGGCATGATTATAAATTACGATGCAGTACTTTGATCCCTTTCTATGTATAACCAGCTTTCTTTGTTCCATCACAAAGATATATTTGTATCATATTGTTAATGTGTATTACATGTAACTAACTTACATTCTATTTGTATTTAACAAATATTATATTCTATGTCTCACAAGTTACATGCTTACCCAGTATCAGTATCTAAAATGTCTATAATTTGTGCCTAAACTACTATCTTGCTTTCTATCCTTAACACTCCTTATGAATTTTATCCACTATTTTGTTTGCTTTTTATCCCATTAATGAAGGAGAGATTCCCACCCTTGTTATTGAGATTGCTGAACACACAACACCTGACACTGGATAATAACAGCTTATTAGTCACATATATTCATAGCCCAAGAAAGGAGGATACTGTGTGCCATGCAGGAGCACATGGGGGTTGCATTCAGGAACAGAATGAGTAACCAGGGACGGTGGAAGGCAGATTTTGTAGTATCAAAAGGGTGGGATGCTCCAGGAGGAGGATGTGACTGGCTCGTTTGAATAATTCAATGAGCTGTGAAGAAACAGAAATATCCAACCAAAGGATAAGCAGGAATTTTACCTGGTCCTCTTGACAGGACTTTTGTTTGGTTAACGGACCTTATCCACAGGAGTAGAGAGGATAGTTTTAATTTGAAATTTCTTAAATCCTTTCAGTAATTCAAACATTGTCTTCAGTATTCAAAATATTTTGGACTACTAATGTTAAAAAGTTTTCCATGAATCATAGTAATAACTATGGATACACATTTTTAGTTAATAATCTCTCTAGATGTTAATTGCATTTGCCTAATGTTATTTAGGAAGTTTGTGGTCTTATAAAATAGAAGATGTTCTTCAAAAAAATACATTTCTAGCTCTACTCCTAAGAAATTGCTGTTTTGTTCAAAAATTGATGAGTAATGAGATAATAAGAAAGGAAGGGACCTCTACATGTCTGTATGAAAATGTCATTATGCAAATCTAATTGCAATTAATTTCTGTATTTCTAACTTTCTGCTACTGTGATCTTACATTTTTTAGTTGCTTAACATTTTATTTCCTTCAGGAGTTAAAAGGTTTTGAAAGATACCCTTCTGAGGAGGGTACAGAGTGATTTATTTGTGTTAAACAAGGAATGAAATGTAAAAAACCAAGTCAACCAAAAAGTTATTATAATTGATGATGATTAAATTCACCTGATTAATGTCAAGATCCCCTAATCATTTTTTCCCTTTAATTCTTTCAATGTTTACTTAATTGAATTTTTTAAAGATTTTATTTATTTGACAGAGAGAGAGAGAGATCACAAGTAGGCAGAAAGGTAGGAAGAGAGAGAGGGGGGAAGCAGGCTCCCCACTGAGCAGGGAGCCCAATGTGGGGCTTGATTCCAGGACCCTGAGATCATAACCTGAGCCGAAGGCAAAGGTTTAATCCACTGAGCCACCCAGGCACCCCTTAATTGCATTTTTTAAAGGAAATGGAATACAAAGTGATTACTGACATGATCACAGTTTTGATTTTATTAAAATTGCAAGTTTAAACATTAATGACAATATAAGATCAAAGGAAACAATCCCAAGGTGGAAAACTGATTTCTTTTTTCACTGATACTGCTTGCATCATCAGCAAAAAGAAAGTGATGCTCATAAGCTGGCACACTTCTTCCCTTGAAATTTAATAGTTCTCAGGTCCTTCATTCAGTCGTCTGTTTATTATGACCAAATGTGTAGGAATGTAATAGGAGGTGGTTCTGCCAAAGGGTCTGCCATATTTAAGACTTTTTTTTTAAAGATTTTATTTATTTATTTATTTATTTATTTGAGAGAGAGAGAGAGATCACAAGTAGGCAGAGAGGCAGGCAGAGAGAGAGGGGAAAGTAGGCTCCCCACCGAGCAAAGAGCCCATTGTGGGGCTCGATCTCAGGACCCTAAGATCATGTCCTGAGCTGAAGGCAGCGGCTTAACCCACTGAGCCACCCAGGTGCCCCAAGACTTTCTATATACTACCACATCTCCCTACAGGTGTGGTGTATAAACAGTCTGGTTGCTCTAGTCTTCACCAACATTCAGTATTGTCTTTAAAACTGTTTTTGGCTCTTTCCCCAGTTAAAAAGTACAGTTTATACTGTTTTAATTTGTACTTCTATTATTAGCATTGAAGTATGGCATATTTCATATATGTTCTTTCTGACTTCTTCCTGTTTATTACTTGAATAAAACTGTATTCTAACTTACAGCAACATTTTTATTTTAATATCTTGTAGGGCAAGTACTGTCTGATTGACTTTTGATTTATTCTTGACTGTAGTGAAATATTTTTTTCCAGATAAACTTTAGAAACATTTTGTTAATTATCAGTTGCTATTGGGATTTTTATTGGAATTTCTTTACTTACACATTAATTGGAGAAAAACTGAGAGTTTTTAAAATAGTCAGTCTTCCCATGAATACCTTAACTTTAACTTGCAAATAAAGAGACACCCCCACCACACATGAAACTTCACTTATTTTCTTAAATCTGTTACTAAACATCTTATAATTTTTGTTGTTCCTATTGTTCTTAAATGATTTTTGTGTTTGTATCCATAGTACATACCTTTATAGTAGTTCTAAGACATTTTCATTTGATGTTATTGAGTTTTCTAGGTAGAAAATACTGCCTATGCAAATAAAGATAACATCATCTCCTTTCCAATTGGTTTACTTTTCCTTCTTATTTTATTATATTCATCAAAACTTCCCAGACAATATAAAATAATAGAGGTAATTATCAGAATCTGTATCTTTGATTCTCAGGATAAAATTTATTTATTTTCTCTGGCAAAAGGGTATTTATCATAGTTTAAAGAAGATATCCTTAATTGTATTAAAAATTGTTTTATATTTCATGAGGGTTTTTATTCAGGAAGTAGTACTAAAATTTATTAAACACCTCTTGATTGATTTATTCATAAAATTTTTAAACCTTTAAATGACTCATATATTTTTATTACTAAATCCACTCATATTAGAATATAATTTTAAGATAAAAGTTCAACATGGTAAATTATTTTTTATTCTATTTCTTTATTCATTTTCCTAATATTTAATTTATGAGTTTTGTATCTAATACACATGAGTGATATTGATCTATAGTTTTATTTGCATGATATCTTTTTAAGGTTAAGTTACCTTTAAAATGCATTGGAGAAGGGAGTTGGGGGAAATTGGAAGGGGAGGTGAACCATGAGAGACTATGGACTCTGAAAAACAACTGAGGGGATTGAAGTGGCGGGGGGGTGGGAGGTCGGGGTACCAGGTGGTGGGTATTATAGAGGGCACAGATTGCATGGAGCACTGGGTGTGGTGAAAAAATAATGAATACTGTTTTTCTGAAAATAAATAAATTGATAGCTGTAATAAAAAAAACCTGTGGGAGTTATAGTAGGGGATTTATCTAATTGGAGGGAAGTAAGGGTTTCCCTTTTAATAAATGGATTTCCCACTCTTTGAAAAAAAAAATTTAAAAAAAGCAAATTTTGAACCAGGCCAAAAAAAAAAAAAAATTCATTGGAAAATATCCATTCCTCTTTTTATTCTAGAAAACACTATAGATCTTGAGAAATATATGTAATTTGAAGCTAGATAATATTCAATGAGCAAATTATTAAAGTTCTGGGCCTTTAATTTTATGAGGTGCATATTTTTTTCCATTATAATTGGTAAATATAGGCAATTAATTTTAATTGAGCCTATGTATACTATGTATATTTTCCAGAAAATTTCCCACTTCCTTGAGAGTTTTAAATTTATCAATAGACACTTATATATAGTAGCCTTTTGTATTTTCTTAATTCCATATATATGGTTAGTATTTTTTTTTTAAGTAGAACCCATGCCCAGTGTGGGTTTTGAACTCATGAACCCTGAGATCAAGAGTCATGAACCAGCCAGCCAGGCACTTTTATAGCTAATATTCTTAATTACATATTTTTTGTTAATTTTTATTTCTCTCTCTCATTATTTGATTTCTATTGGCTTATTTATTTTGTTTTTTTAAAACTTCCCCTGAGCAGTAATGTCATAGAGATGGTGGAGTAGAGAATAAACAATTACTTGAAGCCATACCAAAAAAAATTCTGATAAAAGTAACTATATAGGTAAATATAAAAGCCAATATTATTCTGTTTTTGGTTTGTTTTCTTTTTGTTCCCTATTTAATTAAAGATAAAAGATAAAGATTAAAGATTAAAGCCAAACCATGAAACATCAATTATGAATTTATGTTATAGGCACATAATTTATAAAGGTTTATTTTGTAACAATAGCAACATAAGGGGAAGTGGAGGTGTTTAGGAGCAGGGTTTTTATGTGCTATTAAAGCTAACTCGGTATCACTCCAAAGTTGGTTGTTATTAATTTAGGATGTTAATTACAATCCTCATGGTAACACTAAGAAAATAACTGAAATTATATACAGAATAGGAAATAAAGAGAGAATGAAAATAATAGACTAAAAAAATCAATCAAGTGAAAAAGAAGGCAGTATTAGAGGAAATTAGGAACAAAAATATATGACATGTAGAAACGAATAGCAAAGATGGAAAAGTGTTGGGAATATGTTCTTCTTTATTAGTAATCACTTAAATATAAACCACTTAAGAAACAGAGACTGGTAGAAAAGATAAAAACCTTGGTGCTAATACAGTCTGTCTAAACAGACTCACTTTGCAACCAAAGTACAAATAACTTGAATGTGCATGGATGGAAAAAGATTTCATGCAAATTGTAACCAAAAAATGTAGGTGGCTATGCTAATAACACATAAAATAGACTTTAAGTCAAATTATTACTAGACAAACAAGGTCATTAGATATTGACAAAATAGTCAAGTCATCAAGAAGATATAACAACTATAAACATATACACACCATACATTAAAACTCCCAAAATATATGAAGCAGACATTGACAAAATTGGAAGAAGAAATAGTTTTACAGTAATAGTTAAAGACTAAATGCCCCCACTTTTATTAGTAGATAGAACATCTATAGAGAAGATCACTAAAGAAATGGAGGACCTGAACAACTTATAAACCTACTAGACCTCACAGAAATATATATAGAACACTCTACCCAACAACAGTAGAATACACATTCTTCTCAAGTACACATGGAACATTCTGCATGATAGACCATATGTTAGGCCACAAAACAAGCCTCAATGAATTTTAAAAAGATTAAAATCATATAAAGTATCTTCTGTGCCTACAATGAAATGAAGCTAGAAATAACAGAGGAAAACTTAAAAAAAAAAAAGTTTTAAACAAGCAATGGGTCAAAGAATAAATCACAAGGAAGTTAGAAAATGCTTAGAGACAACTGAAAACATAACCACAACTTACCAAAGGCTATGTGATGCAGTGAAGATGTTCAGAGAGAAATTTATACACTAAAAATTCCTATAAGGTGCCTGGATGGCTCAATCAGTTAAGAATCCTACTCTTGATTTCAGCTCAGGTCATGAGCTCAGGGTCATGAGATGGAGCTTTGGGCTCCAAGCTCAGAGCAGAGTCTGCTTCTCCCTCTCCCTCGCCATCTGCCCTTCCCCAACTCACTCACTCTCAAATAAATAAATCTTTTAAAATAATGCCTACATTAAAAATAAAAGAGATCGCAAATTAATAACCAAATCTTGTATTTTGAGTAACTAGAAAAAAAGTAAATTAAACCCAAAGCTAATAGAAGAAAGAACATAATAAAGATTAGAGTGGAGAAAAATGAAAAAAGAGAACAGAAAAACAGATGGTCTAGGACTCCAAAAGTTACTTCTTTGGAAAGATCAAAAAATTTGACAAATCTTTAGCTAGACTGACAAGGAAAAGAGAGAAGAGAGTCAAATTAATAAAATCAAAAGTGAAAGTGGAAACATTACCATTAACTTTAGAGAAATAAAAAAATTATACTTTTACATAAACGGAGAATACTACCAATAATTGTACAACAAAAATTCAGATGATAGATGAGATGGATTAGTTCCTAGAAACACGTAATTTACTAGGATTGACTCAAAAAGAAATAAAAAATCTAAATAGGCCCATAGGTTTATAGTTCAGTTTAGTAAAAAGAATGATTTAGTAAGTAAGCTAATATCCTCAACAAAATAAGTTCAGAACTATATTTCTTCACTGGTGACTCCTACCGAATATTTAAAGAATCATCACCCATCTTTCTCAAATTCTTCCAAAAAAACGGAAGAAGAGAAGACACTTCCTGACTCCTATGAGGTCAACATTACCCTGATAACAAAATAAGATAAAAACCCCATTTGAGGGGCGCCTGGGTGGCTCAGTGGTTTGGGCTGCTGCCTTTGGCTCCGGTCATGATCTCAGGGTCCTGGGATCGAGCCCCACATCGGGCTCCCTGCTCCGCAGGAAGCCTGCTTCCCTCTCTCTCTCTCTCTCTGCCTGCCTCTCTGCCTACTTGTGATCTCTGTCTGTCAAATAAATAAATAAAATCTTTAAAAAAAATAAAATAAGGGGCGCCTGGGTGGCTCAGTGGATTAAGCCGCTGCCTTCAGCTCAGGTCATGATCTCAGTGTCCTGGGATCGAGCCCCACATCGGGCTCTTTGCTCAGCGGGGAGCCTGCTTCTCTCTCTCTCTCTCTCTCTCTCTCTGCCTTCCTCTCTGCCTACTTGTGATCTCTCTCTCTCTGTCAAATAAATAAATAAAATCTTTAAAAAAAAATAAATAAATAAAATAAAATAAAATAAAAAATAAAATAAAAAAATTAAAAACACCATTTGAAATCAGAACTACCGACCAGTATCCCTTAGGAATATGGATGCAAAAATCGTCAACATTATTATCATCTTATAATGTTGTTTAGTGAAGATGGGGACTACACTTACTCTGATGAGCACTGAGATATATATAAAGAATTGTTGAATCATTATATTTTACACCTGAAACTAATAAGACACTGTATGTTAATTATACTGCAATTTTAAAAAGAATAAATTAGAGATTAACAACATAAGCATATTACCTAGCCAAATGACAAAACAGACCAGAAGAATAAACGAAAGGACTTAACATGGTTCTGGGACTGGGGGAATGGAGGGATAAGGCAGTAGCCTGACTTTTTTGTTATTATTGTTGTAAGCCTTTTAACACTTTGTCCTTTTTTTAAAATCTATATTTTAATACTTATTTTGATAAAATACATTTTGAATATAAATAAGACTCTTTTTAAAAAGAAAAAATCCTCAACAAAATACAAGCACACTGAATCAAACAGGATTATAAAATTTAATAAAAATAATAAATAATAATTAAATAATTTAATAATCAAAAGGATTATATGCAAAGAACAAGGGAAATCTATGTCAGGAATGTAAAAGGTGGTTCACCACAGGAAAATCAATATATGCAATAGACCACATCAACGGTCAAGAAAAAAACCCACATGATAAGCTCAATTGATGCTGAAAAAGTAATGCTGTCATGATTTTAAAAAACACTCATAAAACTAGGAGTAGAAGAGATCATCCTCAACATGATAAACAGTATTTGTGAAAAACCCATAGATAGTATCTTACTCAATGGTGAAAGGTTGAAACCCTGCTTTACCCATAGAAATAAAAGTCATCCAAGGGAAAGGAAGAGGTGAAACTGCCCATATTTGTGGATAACATGATCCTATATGTACAAAATACAAAGAATTCCTTTAAAAAAACCCATGGAGCTATTAACTCATTTCAGCAAAGTTGCAGGATACAAGATGTATACACAAAGAAATTACTGGTCTTCCTATACATTAGCAATGAACAACCAAAAGGGAAATTTTTTTAAAAACCCAAATCTCCATTTAAAATAGCATCCAAAATAGGGGTGCCTGGGTGGCATAGTCAGTTATGCATCTAACTCAGGTTGTGATCTCAGGGTTGTGAGATTAAGTCCCATATCAGGCTCCATATACTCTTGCCCTCTCTCTCTGCCGCTCTCAATCATGCTCTCTCTCTTACTCAAATAAATAAATATTTTTAAAAATATAGCATCCAAAATAATAAAATAGCTATGAAAAATTAAGGAGCTGAAAGATTTGTACACTGAAAACGATACATTGCATAAAGAAGCTAAGGAAAACCTAAATAAATGAGAAACTATTCCCATGTTTATGGATTAGAAAACTTAATATTGAGGTCACAGTACTATCCGAAACAGTCAACACCATCCCTATAAAATTGGCTTTCGTTTGTATTTTGTTGACATTTTGCACTTATATACACAAGATATATTGATCTATAATAGTCTTTCCTGTGATTTTTCTTCAGGGTAATACTAGTCTCAGAATGAGTTGGGAATTGTTCTATTGTGCTTTTGGAAAGTTTGTGGGAACTGATATTAATTTGTAATTAAATATTTGGTAATTCACAACTGAAACCATTTTTTTCCTGTACTTTTCTTTGTAGGACGATTTTAAAATTATTATTACTATTACAGTCTCATGCTTGTTATAGCTTTATTCACGTTTGATGGTTCTTCTAAGTCAGTTGGTAATGTGTCTTTCTCAAATCTGTACATCCAATACAGGTCATTTAATTTTTTATACGTAGTTGTTCATAATATTCTCTTACACTCCTTTGCATTTTTGTAAAGTCAGGAGCATTGACTCCACTATATTCTTGAGTCTATTCATTTATATTTTTCTTAGCCAGTGTATCTGAAAGTTCATCACTTTGGTTGATCTTTCCAAATAAACATTTAGTTTTGTTGATTTCCTCTACTTTCTAATTAATCTCTATTATATTAATTTCCATTCTAATCTAGACTATTTTCTTTCTTCTTCCTGCTTTAGGTTTCTTAAGTTTTTATTTAAATTCCAGTTAGTTAAAATACAATGTAATATTAGTTTCAGGTGTAGAGTATAGTGATTCAACACTCTACACATCTCCGGTGTTCGTCACAACCCACGTACTCCTTAATCCCTATCACCTATTTTACGTATTCCCCCATCCACCAACCCTCTCCTAACCATCAGTTTGTTCACTACAGTTAAGAGTCTGTTCCTTGGTTTACCTCCTGTTTTTCTCTTTTCTCACTTTTTTCATTTCTTAAATTCCACATACAAGTGAAATCATAGCATTTGTCTTTCTCTGACTTTGCTTAACATAATACTTTATAGCTCCATCCATGTCTTTGCAAATGTCAAGATTTCATTATTTATGGCTGAAAAATATTCGTGTGTGTGTGTGTGTGTGTGTGTACACACATACACATATACCTCTTCTTTATCCATTCATCAGTGGATGGACACTTGGGCAGTTTCCATAATTTAGCCATTGTAAATAATGCTGCTGTAAACATAGGGATGCATGTATCTTTTTGAATTAGTCTTTTCGTATTCTTTAAGTAAATACCTAGTAATGCAATTGCTGGGTCATAGGGTAGCTCTAATTTTAATTTTTTGAGGAACCTCCATACCGTCTTCCAGAAGGACTATACCAGTTTGCATTCTCACCAGAGTGCAAGAAGTTTCCCCTTTCTCCACATCCTTGCCAATACCTGTTGTTTCTTTTGTTGTTGGTTTTAGCCATTCTGAAAGGTGTAAGGTGATACCTTATTGTAGTTTTGATTAACATTTCCCTGGTGATGAGTGTTACTGAACCTCTAATGTGTCTGTTGGCCATCTGTATGTCTTCTTTGGAAAAAAATGTCTATTCATATCTTCTGCCCATTTTTAAATTGGATTATTCATTTTGGGGGTGTTGAGCTTTATAAGTCCTTTAGAGATTTTAGATTCTAACCATTTATCAACTTGTCATTTGCAAATATCTTCTCCTATTCGATAGGTTGCCTTTTAGTTTTATTGTTTCCTTCACTATACAGAAGCTTTTTATTTTGATGAAGTCCCAATAGTTTATTTTTGCTTTTGTTTTTCTCCTCCAGAGACATTTCTAGAAAGAAGTTGCTATGGCTGATGTCAGAAAAGTTACTGTCTGTGTTTTCCTGTAGAATTTTGGTGATTTTCTGTCTCATATTTAGGTCTTTCATTCGTTTTGAATTTATTTTTGTGTGTGGTGTAAGAAAATGGTCCAGTTTCATTTTTCTACATGTTGCTGTCAAGTTTTACCAGCACTAATTGTTGAGAATTTTCCCCATTGGGTATTATTTCCTGCTGTGTCGAAGATTAATTGACCATAAAGCTATGGGTTCATTTCTGGATTTTCTGTCCTGTTCTGTTAATCTATGTGTCCATTTTTGTGCCAGTACCGTGTTTTAATTACTACAGCTTTGTAACATAAATTGAAGTCCAGAACTGTGATACCTCCAGATTTGCTTTTCTTTTTCAAGTTTAGCTACTCGGGGTCTTTTTTGGTTCCACACAAATTTTTGAATTGTTTTTTCTAGTTCTGTGAAAAATGCTGTTGGCATTTTGATGGGGATTGCACTAAATGTGTAAATTGCTTTGGGTAGTATAGACATTTTTAACACTCTTTGTTTTTCCAATCTAAGAGCATGGAATGCCTTTCCATTTGTGTCATCTTCAGTTTCTTTCATCAGTGTTTTATAGTTTTCAGAGTGCAAGTCTTCCCTTCCTTGCTTAGGTTTATTCCCAGGTAGCTTATTATTTCTGGTGCAATTGTAAATGTGATTGAGTCCTTAGTTTCTCTTTCTGGTGCTTCATTATTGGTATATAGAAATGTGACAGATTTCTGTACATTGATTGTGTATCCTGTGACTTTAGTGAATTTCTGTATCAGTTCTAGCAATTTTTTGGTGGATTCTTTGGGATTTTCTATAAAGAGTATCATGTCATCTGCAAATAGTGAAAGTTTTACTTCTTCTTTGCCAATTTAGATGCCCTTGATTTCTTTTTTGTTGTCTGACAGCTGAGACTAGGTTTTCCAGTACTCCGTTAAATAGAAGTGGTGAGAGTGAACATCCCTGTACTGTTACTGACCATAGAGGGAAAGCTCTGTTTTTCCCCACTAAGGATGATATTACATGTGGGTTTTTCATATATGGCCTTTATTATGTAGAAGTATGTTCTCTTTAAATCCACTTTGTTGGGGGTCTTTATCATGAGTGAGTGCTGTACTTTGTCAGATGTTTTTTTCTGCATCTATTGAAATGATCATATGTTTCTTATCCTTTCTTTTATTCATGTGGTATATCACATTGACCAATTTGTGAATATTGACCACCCCCCGCTGCAATCCCGGAATAAATACCACTTGATCGTGGTAATTTTTTTAGTGTATTGTTGGATTCTGGGGCACCTTGATTCTCAGGGTCGTGGAATCAAGCCCCACATCGGGCTCTCTGCTCAGCAGGGAGCCTGCTTCCTCCCCTCACTGCTTGCCTCTCTACCTACTTGTGATCTCTCTCTCTCTCTCTCTCTCTGTCAAATAAATGAATTAAAAATCTTAAAAAATGTATTGTTGGATTCTGTTTGCTAGTATTTCATTAAAAATTTTTGCACCCATTTTCACCAGGGATAATGGCCTATAGCTCTCCTTTTTAGTGGAGTCTCTATTTGGTTTTAATGTTAGGATAATGCTGACCTTATAGAATGAATTTGGAAGCTTTCCTTCCTTTTCTGTTTTTTTGGAATAGCTCAAGTAAAAGAGTATTAACTCTTCTTTAAATGTTTAGAAGAATTTGCCTGCAAAGCCATCTGGATCTGACTTTTGTTTGTTGGGAGAGTTTTGATTACTGATTCAGTTTCTTTGCTGGTTATCAGTCTGTTCAAGTTTTCTATTCCTGTTTCAGTTTTGGTAGTTTATATGTTTCTAGGAACTTATCCATTTCTTCTGGGTTGTCTAATTTGTTGGCATATAGTTTCTCATAATATTCTCTTATAATTGTATTTCTGTTGTCCTGGCTCTGATTTCTCCTCACTCATTTGTGATTTCATTTATTTAAGTCTTTTCTCTTTTCTTTTTGATAAGTCTAGCTAGAGGTTTATCAATTTTATTAACTTTTTCAATTGCTCCTGGTTTCCTTCGTCTGATCTATTGTCATTTAAGTTTCTATATCATTTATTTATGCTCTAATCTTTATTATTTCCTTCTTTCTGCTGGCTTTAGGCTTCTTTTGTTTTCTAACTTCTTAGGTGTAAGGTTAAGTTGTTAATTTGAGCTTTTTCTTTCTTCCTGAGGTAGGTGTGTATTGCTATATATTTCCCTCTTAGGACCATATTTACTGCATCCAAAAGGTTTTGTACTATTGTGTTTTCATTTTTATTTCTTTTAGTGTATTTTTTTTCTACCCAAAGGTCATCTTTTTAGCCATTTTAAAATGAGACTGTATTTCAGGAAGAAAATCTTTAAGTAGATTATGAAGTATATTCCAGATAATTTTTCTCAACAGATTCCTATCAGCTTTATAGTAACTGGAAACTCCTCTCACATTTATCAAATGGTTTTCCAAAAGGATTATTTTTAAAAGAAATAGTCAGTGTTTACTGTTTTACTTTTTATTGTTCTAGGTTGTGTCAGGAGCTGTTAATACAATGCTATGTTTAAATATGAGTGTCAATCTCACTGTTAACTACACTGGAAAAACATAAACTAAACAAAAGGCAACATGAAACCAGGAAATGAAATTCCTGTACATGCTTACAGTGTAATCAAGAATGATAAGTATGCATTCAGTCAATAATATTTATGAGAAAAACCTCAACATTTCATTGAGCTGGGTTTTAGAATGTGAGAGAAAAATAAGTAGGGGCCAACAACCATTATATTGGGAGTCTTAGCAAAGACTTTAGCTATGGCTTCTGTGTCTCCATAACATTTTTTTTATTTGACAATAATATTTTTCACCTTCCTTCAATGTTTCATATTCACTGATTTTTCTTTCATCATAATTGTTTGGTCTAGATTTATAGATTTCATGTTTTCTTGATTTTCTTTTGTTTCTTACAGTAAATCTCTTTTAGATTAAAATTAAAGACTAATTGTTTTAATTTTTGAGAGGAGCTTTTGGATTTCAATACATTTCCCTGGGTCTATTGATTTTTCTCTAATTATGTATCCTTACAAAGAAGTGTCTAGGCATGCAAAATGTCATTTTATCATCAATAAAGTTCATTTAAGATGAATCTCTTAGAAAGTAGACTGGGACTGTGCCAAATTCTAAAGCAAGGGAAAACGGGGGAAAATATATTCACTAAATAGGTTTCCTTCTAACTTGGAAATCTAATTCATTGACAGAAGTGTGGAGAGAGTCAAAAACAAGAGAATTCCCAGCAGGGAGTTTCATGTCTGTACAGAAAAACCTTTATTTTTTGCCAGGCATTTTCATGTCAGGGAACAATGTTCAACTCTCAGCCCAGCCCTGCCATTACTTTCACAGAGACTGTTGTTTAGCACAGGAGCTTTTGCCAGGAATAATTGTAGGTGCAATAGGTGATACTACTGGACTGCAGGTTGTGTTGGTTTGGCCTCATTGTTAAGGGGAAAGTCAAGGTAGTATGCTCTGACCTCCACAGCATGCTTTCATCTGCAGATATGAACTACCTGAAATAAATGCTGTATTGTTTCTTTCTAGACATACTGCTCTTGTATTAGAAGTGCTTCAAAAGTTAGCCCCATGTCTTTCTTTAAATAGATCACATTTGTACTATATGGAGAAGAAATTGACATTTACCCTTCCCTAGTCTCTAGCATTAATACATTTTTTATCCATTCATATATACCTTTAGTCATTGTGTTAGCTTTCTATGGCTGCTATAACAAATTACCAAAAACTGGGTGGCTAATTCAACACAACTTGATTCTCCTACAGTTGTGAGGGTCAGAAATTTGACATGGGTTTCAGGAGACCAAAATCAAGATGTCCATGAGGCTCTGCTCACATTGAAGGCTCCGTGGGCAAATCCAGTCGTGTTTTCTAGCTACTAGAGGCTGTCCTTTTACCTGGGCTCATACCTCCATATTATATTGCATTTCCTTCCCCTGATTCCATCATCACATAGCCTCCTTCCTCTTCTATCTTAAAACCTCTTTCTGCCTCACTCTTATAAGGACACCTGTGATGTCATTTAGGGTTCACTCAGATTATTCAGAGAATCTTCCCATCTCAAGATCCTTAATTCAATCACTTGAGAAATTCCTTTTTTGCCATATAGGGTAACATTCACCAGTTCCAGGAATGAGTAGCTGGATATATTTGAGGGCCATTACTCAGCATATTGTAGTCATTTAAATGGAAATTCAGAAAAGCAAGTATTAGATTTTAATGCTAAAGTTATCTTTTTGCTTAGAAGTCTCTCACACACACACAAAAATCATTCTTTTTAATTATTTTTTATTTAGTATATATTTATTTAGGTTTACTGTGCACTGAGTACCATTCTGAGCTCTTCATAAATGTCAACTGATTTGGATCTCATAAAAGCTCCATTTTAATATGCAGAAGACAGTGTGGGGAGGGTAAACAACTTGACAAAAGTTATACAATTTATTTTCTTTTAGTTATACTGTTTATAATTAGAGGAGATGGAATTTGAAGCCAGACATTCTGGCTCTAGATACTGAGTTCTTAATAAATATATTCTTGATGATGAATATTGCTCATTTTAATAGGATAAATATGGTTTCCTGATTTAATCAAAGTTGAAAAAAATTAAAAGGTCCCTACATCAGGTAGAACCATGAACACCCATATACTTCCTTCATAAATTATATTTCCTCACATTTTTATACTTCTTTGTTCATTTCAGTGGGAATCTCAAAGGCAGGGTGGCAAATGCATATGCTCAAATTGTGATCTTAAGTATAAGTCCATTTAAATCCTTTTTTTGCCCCCCTTTCACCTTGAACTATCAAAGCAACATTATGTAACAGAATAAAAAATAATAGAATTATAGATATCTGATTGTGAATACTGCCTCAAAGAATTTAGTGAAGTATGGAGCCTTGGGTAAGATCTTTATTTTCCCTCAGCTTCAATTTCTTTATGTATGAAAAAGGAGAACTGAATCTAATCTCTCAGGTTCTCTGAGAAATTAAAACAAAATAACATCCATCACCTACCAAGCATGGTACTTGGTAAATAGGTGTTACTGAACATTACTTCTCATTCCTAGATCTCTTTTCTTTATATACACATGCATGGATCTGTATAAATTTTGTCTTCCATCTTTTTATTAATATTTTAACATGATACAATATTTCATGCTTTTCTTCTTATTCACTTCTCTATATCTTCTCAGCCTATGGCTGTCTGCCAAGCTAGGAGTCCATGCTTAGGAACTCCATAGAAATTGATCCTGATGCTCTTCTCTGTACTTAAGTACCGAGCCCTCTTCCTACTTATGATGTTGCCAATTAGCTGGTGAGCAGCTGATTTTATGTTTGCATCTGCTGAGAGACTGCATGAGAAGCAATGTTGAGGAGGGATAGGAGGATTAGACAAGAACTCATAGGGAGACACCAAACTGTATGGACTCTTAATACAAAATTCCCAATGACAGTGTTATTTATAATACATTTTTCTACAATTCTTTGATGTTATAAATGGAGAGGAAGATTCATGCCCTTCCAAGCAAATGCATACAAGATTATTTTTTATTTTCCCTCCTTAGAGCCGAGTAATGTTTTTGAGGGGACATGTCTCATAAGTGTGGGCTATGACATCTTTCTCAGAAAGCTCAAATAAATTACAGCTCCTATATCAGAGTATGCATTCAGTGAGAATGGTCTATTGCCCTTCCAGTGTGTTATCTTATCCACATGCCCATACACAAAAGTTTTTTTAAAAAATCATTTTGTTTTTAAGATTATAGACATCGAGGGGTCACCTTTTCTTTCTTTGTTGTTGTTGTTGTTGTTAGTGTTGTCTCCAAATTTTCCAGTCTTCAGGATTTATACTGTATTACTCAAGGAAAGTTTAAGCTCCATTTTGCTTGAGTTTAGCAAGTCTAATATATTTTAAAGCTTCTCCTCACTCAATCTTTTTGGGACTGACAGAGTATGGATGACTGATCTTTCCGATACAGCAGATCAGTCAGCTGCCTGGCTATGAACTTCTAATTCACACCCAGCATTTCACCTCCTATTCCCTCTTAACTGGCTTTCCCAAAACCTTTCTCATAGGCATGACCATGTGCCTTTTCCTACATTTCTCCAAAGCACAACTTTCATCCATGTGTCAAAATTGACAAAACTTCACTGAGTTAAAATCCAGTGCAGATAAACACTTAAAACTACCTATAAGATATCACTGCACTAGTCAATGGCTCATGGTCCTCCACAAGGGACCCTTCACGTATCCGGTCTGCTATTATGAAACGCACCAGCTGACCTCCCACCAATGAAATACCTTTGATATCTCCACTATCTGATCCCAGGCCCCTTCAACTCCTCTAAAATGCCCATGATAAGAAAAAAACAAGTTGCTCTTCCATAAAAACATAAAGTTTTTCTTTATGTGTAAAAATCATAATAATAACAACCACTTCATACTCTACTGCTACTTTCTTCTTTCTTAACAACCTATCATGGGAATTGTTCAATGTCAAGATTTTTAATGACTCCCCTCTTTTCCATTGTACTGACGTTAACTATCTAATAAATACCTATTGATATCAAATGCATTGTTAATACAAATATCCTGGTGTACATATATCTTTGCTCCTCTTTTCATTTTATTTCCTTAGGATGGTTATCCTGAAGTCACCTTATTATTTCTGAGAAACATAAATATATTAAACTTCAATAGATATTACTAAATTGCCCTCCATAGATGTTATGAAAATGCATGGGTTTTTTTGAAAAATTTTTTTTATTTATTTGACAGATAGAGATAAAAGTAGATAGAGAGGCAGGCAGAGAGAGAGGGAGAAGCAGGCTCCCTGCTGAGCAGAGATCCCAATGCAGGGCTCAATCCCTGGGATCATGACCTGAGCCGAAGGCAGAGGCACAACCCACTGAGCCACCCAGGTGCCCCAAAAATGCATGTTTACTCATGCCCTCATAAAACTAAGTATTTTCATCTTCGTAATTTTTGTTGCAAATTTTAGATTACCTATACTGATCAACCATCAGGAGGTATTTGCCGGTGGGGATGATTTGAGACCTAACTTTCATGCCTATTTTTATTTGTGATACCATGGTTCCTGTTTTGGTCTCTGGCCATGATAAGATTGGAGGCAAGAGAACATGCTTGTTAATAAGGACATTGATGAAGAGGGCATTGTCAAGGCAATTATACGTATCAGGATTTTGCAGCTAGGTGGACTATGGTAAGGATAGGAAGGATGGGGTTTCCTGGGTGGCTCAGTGTGATAAGGATAGGAAGAATGAGGGCTCTTGGGTGGCTCAGTCATTAATGGTCTGCCCTCAGCTCAGGTCATGATCCCAGGGTCCTGGAATTGAGCCCCATGTTGGGCTCCCTGCTCAGAGGGAAGCCTCCTTCTCCCTCTCCCACTCCCCCGATTGTGTTCTGTGTGTGTGTGTGTGAAATAAATAAATAAAATCTTTTTTTAAAAAAAGGATAGGAAGGATGGTATTAAAAAAAGAGTTATTTTGAAGGCAGAAATGCTAGATAATGAAGGGAATTATAGGCAAAGGTAACAAATTAGAGTAAACTCCAAGATGGAATGAGAAGGCACTTGTATCAGTTAGCAAATGCTACCAAACTGCCCCAAAACTTAGTGCCTTAAAATTATAATAATGTATTATTCTTCATGGATCTGTAAGTTAACTGGCCAAGTCCTTTGCTGGTTTTTCCATAGCTAATTCATGTAGAAGCATTCAGCTGTAAGAACTGGTGGGCTGCAAGTTCCAAGATGGCTTCACACACCTAGCAATTTCTGAGCTGTGAAGGCTGTATTACACAATATGGTCTGTTATTGTTCAATAAGCTAGACCATCTTCTTTACACAACAAACTCAGGAGCATTCCAAGAGGTTGAAAATAGAAGCTAGAAGTCATGGCTCCTGAACTTGTATTACATCATTCCTACCACATTCTTGGGCACAAAGCAAGGCAGAACGCTATTCCAGATTCAAGGGTGTAGGTAAATAGATTTTATCTCTAAGCAGTAACAAAGCTGTTGAATAAGGATATATATACTGGGAGGTGAGAAATTTGGGACCCTTAATCTACCACATACTAAATCATCTTAAGAAGGGGAATCATGGGTTTTGAATTTGAAAAGCTCATTCTGGCTATTGTAAGGTGAATGGATTTTACTGAACATAACATCAGGGAGAAAGATTAGTTCCAAAAGAAAGACCAATTTTCTAAAGTTTTTTTAATAAATTGTATTAAATCTTTCCGAGTGAACACTATTAGGGACATTGTTACAAAAATAGACAAGGTGCTATAATATAATCTAGGCTGATTATCTCTCTGGATTCAATCCATCATAACTAAAGAAAAATGAGCAATGATAAATTTCTATTGGAAAAGGGCTTTAAGAAGAAAGTGTTCAGAATCATAACCTCAAAAATGTAATCAATGAGTTCACACAATATATATCTACAGTGGAGAAAGTCAAATGTGTTTTAGTCACTATTAAGAAAGTATCATAATAAAAGCAAAATGTTTAAAATGCAATTTATTGTCCATTGTTTTCTTCTTAAATTTTATAAAAGTTGGATTACTACTTTGTAAAGGAACTTTGAGTTTGTACTCCTTGAAAGTCAAAAGATATTCCCGTGACCTAATTAAAATTTAAAACTTAAGAGTTGGATGAATCAATTTACAGTCATGAAGAACTGATAATGAGAATGCTGTTTCTAAAAATGGTTCCATTAGAAAGATAAAGGGGGTTGGTGTTGTATATGAGGACGGGAAATGATATGCTGTTCTATTGCAAGAAAAGGTAACAAATGAAGTAACCAGGGAAAAGGGAAAGAGCCCATTAATCCTAAACGAAAAATTACAGACAGTTGAACTGAATAAAAACATTTGGAAAAACACACAAAAAACGCTGGATCTTTTCAATTATCTAGTGCATATATTTTTAATATTAATTCCCAAAACAGATAAGGGTATAGTATAACAAGCACTCTCCTACAGTGCTGGGGAAGGCACAAATTGTTATGGTCTTGAAAGATCTTGGCAAGATGTATTTCTAACCTTTAAAATCTTATATTTTTGACTCAATAACTCCAATTATAGAAATGCCTTAAGGAAAGAGAGATTCACATGCAAAAATATTCATGGCATTTTGAAGGCAAAAAAAAAAAAAAAAAGGAACCTAAATTACCAAAAACAGATACTTGAATAAATAATGATGTCTTAATACAAAGAACTACCATACAATTATCAATTATGTAAGAAATATGCTCTTACGGGACAGGGTGCTTTTTACTATGGAGGAGTGAACAAGTTGAAAAATTCTTTCCCCAAAACAACTATGAAATTGGACAAATGATTAATAACAACATTTTAAGGGTTATGGAAACTGAACTAATGCAAACAACATGTTGAGAAGAGTTTACTCACAAAAATTCACTGCAATTCAATTAAGAACCATAGGAGTCTTTGGTGTTCTGGCCTGAGGCTGTCCCCATCACCTGTGAGCTCAGAACAGTAGTGATACCCGGATTGGGTTGGCTGTGAGAACACTAGAGCACCTTTACTTGTTCTGGGGGCCTGCTTGATTTATAGCAGAGGATAGAAAACACATACTCAGGGACAAATAGGAAAGATCTGCCGCTTTGCTACCCAGAGGTTGTAGTCCCTGTTTTGCTGGGCATCAGATTGGAAGGCCTGCTAAAATTTAACAGAGAAATCCTGAGAACAAGCAAGCCAGGGAAAAGCTCAATAAAGCACTCCACACATACTTAGATAGCTCATCCAAATACCCAGGAGACACCCAAGAAAACCCAAGCTGTCTAAATCATCTGGCCACTGAGAGATTATATGCTTGTATAGGGAAGACTTAAGAACACAAAGTCTCCACATATTCCTAATTGACTGAGAGACTATACAAATATACACAAAAAAAGTAATAGGTAAAAACTTGAAAACTTCCTGAACTTTAAAGTACATCCCTCATGCCACACACAAATCTACTGGCAAAGGATGGAAGACTTACTGACTCGGGGTGTTTGGTGAAAACTCTGACCAATTGTTGCCAAACCACTAAGCCATGTAGAAATAAGAGCCACCTACAGGGAGTCAGAAAGATAAAATTAAAATTAAACAAAAGGAAATGAAATAATTTTCAATAAAGCAAAATAAAAACTAAGCATAAATACCAGTGACCACAGAGTGTAGGGGAAAGAGATACCAGAGATTAAGTCCAGGGAAGCCACTTAAAAAGGAAAGTGAATAAAACATCAACAACTGTTAGAAGAAAAAAACAAAATCAAAATCCAGACTTGCTAAATATCCACTATTCAAAGAAAACTTGCAAAACAATATGGAAATGTAAACCATATTGAGGGGGAAGATAAGGCAAACAGAAGGCACTGCCTCTGATTGGACACAGATTTTGAACTAGATGGACAAAGATTTCAAAGCATCTATTATAAGTATGTTTCTAAAAAATAAAGAAAACCATATCCAAAGAATGAAATAAAGGTGTGATGATAGTGTCTCATCAAATAATGCCAATGAAAAGACAGAAAACACAAAAAGAACCAAATAGAAATTCTGGAGTTGAAAAGCATACTAACCAAAGTGAAAATTTTATTAGAGTAGTTGGTATGAGAAAGAATCAGTGAACTCAAAGATCTGTCAATTGAGATGCAGTCTAAAAGATTAAAAGGAAAGGAATAGATGAAGATGAACAGTACATCAGAGAAGTGCGAGACAGCATTAGGCACACCAATGTACACGCAATGGAATGCCAGAAGAAAAAGATAAAGACAAAAGAGGAGAAGAAATAATGCCTGATAATGTCCCCAGTTAGAAGAAAAACAAATCTAAAAAGCTTAACACGCTCTAAGGAGGATAAAAGTAGAACTCTATACCCTGAAACATCATTGTCAAAATGTTAAAATTCAAAGACATAGAGAAAATTTTGAAACCGTGAAGAAAAACATGACTCATCATATGCAAGGGAACCCCAATAAGAATCATATTTGACTTCTCACAAGAAGCTATGGGGCTCAGGAAGCAGAGGAGGGACAGTCACAAAGTGTTGGAAAAAAGAAACAACCAAGAATCTTATAGCCAGAAAAACTGCAAACAAAAGCAAAAAAAAAAAAAAAAAAAAAGACATTCCCAGATAAACAAAAACCCATGAGTTTTGGCTA
This sequence comes from Mustela nivalis, assembly GCF_964662115.1. NCBI lineage: Eukaryota > Metazoa > Chordata > Mammalia > Carnivora > Mustelidae > Mustela > Mustela nivalis. Next base: position 9,157,080 of record NC_139040.1, read on the forward strand.
GCAGACCCTTCCTACAAAAAATACTAAAGGAAGTTCTTCAGGCTGAAAGCACATGAACCCAGATGAAAATTTAAATTCACACACAACAACGAATACTATTAAAAATACTTATGCAAGGAATTTACAATTGAATAAAATATTACAAATTTAATGGTACTATTTGTTCTATAGCATATAAAACTGTACTGTATTTGACAATGGTATCAGGGCAGTTTGTGGGAATAAATCTGCAATAGAGAAAGAAAATGATAATAGAGAAAGAGAGAAAGAGATGGTAATAAATCCACAGGTAGAAATTAAGAGTACCAGAAATGTAAATAAGAGAACCAATGTACATATATGCTAGATCTTTTGTCTTCTCTTAGCTCCTTTAAGATACAGAATTACAGGGGCACCTGGGTGGCTCAGTGGGTTAAAGCCTCTGCCTTCAGCACGGGTCATGATCCCAGGGTCCTGGGATCAAAACCAACATCGGACTCTCTGCTCAGCAGGGAGCCTGCTCCCTGCCCCCGTGCCTGCTTCTCTGCCTACTTGTAATCTGTCTGTCAAATAAATTATTTATTTTTTTAAGATTTAATTTAATCTTAAAAAAAAAAAAAAAAGATACAGGGGCGCTTGAGTGGCTCAGTGGGTTAAAGCCTCTGCCTCCGGCTCAGGTCATGGTCTCAGAGTCCTGGGATCGAGCCCCACATTTGGCTCTTGCTCAGCAGGGAGCCTGCTTCCCCCTCTCCTTCTGCCTGCCTCTCTGCCTGCTTGTGATCTCTCTCTCTCTCCTATATCTGTCAAATAAATAAATAAAATCTTTTTTAAAAAAAGATACAAAGTTACATAACATTATAAAAACGTACTTTTGAGTTTTTAGCATATACAGATGTAATACAGCACCAAGTAAGGGAAGAAGGGAACAGAGCTGTATAGGAGTGATAACTTTTCTATATCACCCTGGAATTTTGCTATTATAAATTTGAAGTTGATTCTGACCAGATGGGTAAGCCCTAAAGCAACTTCTTGGAAAAAATACATATCATGAAAATACCATTAATAAATTAAGATATTGTCCTAGAAAATATTCACATAATGCATAAAAAGACAATAAATAAGGAAACGAGAAACCAAAGAAGACATGAGGTGTATAGGAAATAAATAGAAAAATGACATATATAAATGCAAATATACCAATAAAAACATTAAATGTGAAGGGATTTATCCTTCAAATCAAACCTCAGAGATTATCAAAATGGATAAAAAACAAGAAGCAACCATTTGTTGTATATAAGAGACATACTTTAGATTCTAAGATACATTTTTTAAGAATTTTTGAAAGATTTATTTATTGGAGAGAGAGAGAGAGCCCGAGAATGGGGGGGGGGCAGAGAGAATCTTAAGCAGAATCCCCACTGAGCAGGGAGCCCCACAAGGGACCCAGTCTCATGATCCTGAGATCATGACCTGAGCCCAAATCAAGAGTCAGACACCTAACCAACTGAGACACCCAGGCACCCCAAGATACAAATTTTTTAAAGAAAAATTTGGGAATATATACCATGCAACCTTAAGAGAGCAGGAGTGTCTGTACCAACTACTGACAAAATAAATTTTTTTTTAAAGTTACTAGAGGTAAAGTGGATATTTTATCACCATGAAAGGGTCAACTATTTAGAAATGTGGAATATTTTTAAACATATTATACATACCCAAAATTTAAAAAGCAAAAACTTACAGAATTGAGGGGAGAAATGGACAATTCAATGGTAATAAAAATTTTCATTCTCCACTGTCAGTAATGGATAGAACAACTAAGCAGAAGATCAATAAACAGATAGGAAACTTGAATAATGCTATAACCAACTAGATATCTATAGAAAACTCTGCCAGACAATAGAAGAATGCACATTCTTCTCAAACACAGATTGAACATCATCCAGGACAGGACATAGGTTAAGCCATAAAACAAACTTCAATACATTAAAAAAAAAAAAGTTTGAAATCGTGCATACTAAGTTCTCTGATCACCATGGAGTAAAATTAAAAATTAAAAAGGAATTTGGGTGATTATTATGTATGGAAGTTAGATGGTACACTACCAAATCATCAATGATCACAAGAGATAACACAAGGGAAGTTAAATTAGTGAATACTTTGAGATGAAAGTAAAAGAAAACACAACACAATAAAACTTATCAGACATAACTAAAACAGGGCTTAGAGGGAAATTTATAGTTAAAAACACCTACATTTAAAAAATAAATACTTTTTAAAATAACATCAGAGGTATACCTTAAGAGTCTGGTAAAGAAAACCAGAAATTATTAAATAGAGAAAAATATATAAAATATCAACAAAAGCAAAAGATAACTGCTTAGCAAAGTTAAACAAAATTGATTAATCTTTAGCTAGACGAACCAAGAATAAGAAAGCAAAAATATCCAAATATGAAGTATTTTTATTTCTGGGAGGTGCTAGGTTATGATTTTTATTTTTGTATTTTTCTGTATTTTCTGAAGTCTTATACTGATTATATATTACAGCTATTGTAATAATACAAATGGAGGAGCTGGCCACAAGTAACAAGGACAGTAGTTGTCACAATGAATATGTACTATTCCCTCATTTAACAAATATATGTGCGAAACAGCTCCTTTGGAGGAAGCCTTGTGCTAGTGAGGGGAGAAAGAGAAAGGAAATATGAACAGGAATTTGACCCTCCCTTCGAGCAAACGCTGTGGCCAGTCCTCCACTGGGGATGTGAAGGCATCGTGGAAATCCTTCTCACTACCCATCTGACTTAAATTTCATAATTCTAAAACAAAAGGACAAGGGCAAGGCAAGGGCTCTGAATGCACTCACCGAGAAGCTGGCATTCTAGATTGGTCTTCATCAAGAATAGTTCAATCCTGGCAGAGGAAATAGCACTCAGAAGGCATGCCAGAAGCGCGAAAGGACGCTGACTGTTCCCCTTGTGTGGTAGGAAGTTGATGAGCACAAGTTAGTCGGGGTATCTAGAGAAGAAGCTGGAAGGTTAGGCTTAGGTCAGAGTAAGGAGGACCATGTTGCCCTGCTAGGAATTACAGGCTTTATTCCAAAAGAAACTGACAGACATTGTTTGGAAAAGGGATGTAACACAGTCTGACTTGAGTTTTAGAGATTGCCAGGGCTACCTACTACTGGAAAGAATCAGTATTATTATTCTTTTTTCCGGCTTGCTTAGGGTTTTTGTAAGCCAATAAAAGCTAAACTGTGATGATAAAATCCATGTGTTGTATTTCTCTAAGAAATTTCTTGTAAATTAGTACGTTAAATCCCCAAGAATGTGACTAAAGTGACATTACAAATTAGGATTACCATGTGCTACAAAAAAAGGAAATAACTTACAAATTGTTTAAGAGTCTCAAGAGAGAGGAAATAGTTTACGACAGCACAGAGTCTTGAGAAAATTATGCTATGGCCCTATTCTTTGTTTGTTTGTTTCTTAATTTTAGCCATCACTGTGTTGTCTCCTTGTATATTTGCATGGAATAAAAGAAGTTAAACGATTTGTGTAAGCACTGGAGATAATATGAATTACAGTTTTTATTTAAAAGGGACAACAGCTCAACGTTGTTCAAAGGTAACAATCAGAGAATGACGTGTCCCTTGGAACAATAGTAATATTAATAATAATATTAATAGCTCTCACTTTTGTGTTATCACATATCAGGCATGGTTCTTAAAGTGGCCATACAAATTTTCATCTAAACAAAGACACTTTGAGAGTGAAAGGGGCCACTAGTAACATTTACACAGGTGTAGTACGTAATATTTAAATGGCACATAGAGAAATCAAAGACAGGTCCCTGCTGTCTCGAAGCTCATAGTCCAGTGAAGTTTTCTGCTATGATCTTGAGGCTCAGTTGTTTATTGGTGCCAAAATGCCTGTTACTTTCCAAAAGACAGGTGGAACTTTTTTTATGACTGCTGCCCTGTGTTCTGTGCTCTTCTCCCCAGTCCCTGACATGTGGCTTTGAAGCTATTGGCTTGTATTAAGATACTACTGTAAACAGTAAGCGTTTGAGATCAAGACTTTGCCTTCCCATAGCCAAGCAAAGCCTCTGGTTGAGCTTGCCTTTTTTGAAAGTCCTTCACCTTGAAAACATTTCAGCAATCAGCCAGAACGATAGTGAGAAAAGCAGAGTAGACAGAAGGAAAAGTCATAGTAGCTAAATCTTCCTGAGGACGGGGGTGGAAGGATCTGGTGCAACAATTTCAGTCTGCAATGACTTTCTGCCTGTAGAATTGTCTTCTCGTGGAAAGTAGGGCTGGAGGAGAGGTAGCCAGTGAATTGACACTTGAATCCTTTGTTACATCCTTTGCTTCATGTGTCCTTTATATCATGGGGGCTTAGAAATGTCACATTAGGGTCACCTGGGTAGCTCAGTGGGTTAAGCCTCTGCCTTCGGCTCAGGTCATGATCCCAGGGTCCTGGGATCAAACCCCGCATCAGGTTCTCTGCTCAGCAGGGAGCCTGCTTCTCCCCCCCCCCCCTCTCTCTGCCTGCGTCTCTGCCTGCTTGTGATCTCTTTCTCTCTCTCTCTCTGTCAAATAAATAAATAAAATCTTTAGAAATGTCACATAAATATTCTGAGCAATATCACACAACTGCAGAGATTTGTCAAGGCCTAGACTGGGTGATGTAAACCCTAGAGCCAAAGCATCAAACGGCTCATAGCAAGTTCCCTGGTTTTCAGTGCACTTGACTTCATTTTAATTTTTAGTGTAAATGTTGAAAACATATAACCGTCTTCTAGATGACTACAGAATTGTAAAGTCAGACTACTCCCACGTCACTGAAGTGGGTGGACGTTCACCATAGTCAGTCCCCTTTGTGGATTTAAAAGAATTCGTTGAGATATAGTTCACTTACCCTAAAAGTCACAACTTGAAAGTGCATACTCCGTGGTTTTCAGTATATTCACAAAATTGTACATGACCACTAAAGTACAGCTTACCACGATCTAATTTCAGAACAATTTCATTAATCCAAAAAGAAAGTGTACACATCCATTAGTGTTGTTAAAGACAACAGTTTCTCTTAGGTAGTGAGGACATAAAAGGGACTGGCAGTCAATAGCACCAATCCCAGTAATTTGCCCCAAATCACTCTCTTAATTGTTCACGAAATCAGTGGTGCCAGTGACAGGCTCATGAATCTATTCATCCATCAAGAATTTATTGAGCGCTTACTATTTGCCAGGCACTGTGTTGGGTGTTGAGAATGTAACAGTAAACCAGACAGCCATAATCTCTACACTATTAGACCTTTCAATCCAGTGAAAGAAAAAGACATTAATTAGATTAGTAAAGATACAATGAAAATGTCTTCCTTTTAGGAAAGAAAATGCATAAAATTTTATCTGGCTGTTAAATGTGCCACATATTTCAATTTGTTGATTTCTGTTTCTTGACATCAGCTTCCTTATTTGTTGATGCGCTTAGACAATGTGTTCTGCCTCACTGGCTTCAGTTCTCCATCAGACAAAGTACCTTTGGACAATATCCATAAGCTTCTTTTAGCTCAAAAAGAACAGTGCTCCAACATAGTGTCCCCTCCTAAAGGTCCGCTTAAGGCATAGCGATAGATTTAAATGAACCTCTGGGTCTTTTCTGCTTCGAGAACGATTTCAAAAATCATCTTCAGTGGATTTCCTGAGTGGTTCAGAAGTATTGGTTCTCTTTTCTATCCATTAGAACATCAGCTTTGCATTGAAAGAGCTTAAATGTGATGCTGCAGGTGCACACCGTTTGAAACCTAAGCTCAGAAGAACGGGTGTCAAAAACATGAAAATGCATTCATGCACTTAATGAAAATGAGTACAAATGACAAACACGTACGCATGTGTACTGACATGCACACATGTACACACCCATGCAAAAGAGTGCTTTCTGCTCAGGGAAGGGGAACAGGTAACTTAAAATCAAAAGTCAAGGACCAAGAACAAAGCTGTTAGAAGAAGTGATTTCAGGTAGCTAGAGATGCTGGAGATGAGTGTGCATCTATCACTAGTGAATTCTCTATGTGTGCATGTGTGTGTGGGTGCGGATATTTGTTTATATTTATAACTTTTTAAATAGTATCTAATGCTTAGGCCAGGAATTATACTGCCTTGTATTATATATTCTCCCTGGTAAATATTCTCTAGAGTCCCATGTGCATAAAGCATGTTACTGAAGATGGTTAAGAAAAGCGTTACATTTGTGATTTGTTTAACATTTTCCCAGAAGCCTTCCTGACCTTTTAAGTCTAGAAAAAATCCCCCTGGCTTTGTACTTTTCTGGTGGTTGGTGGCCCTAAATTCTCCTGTCATTACATTCATCATGCTCTATTGCAACGACTTCTTCAACGTCTGTCTTTCCTGGGAAAGTTACCTGAAGTGATGAATGAATAAATGCTAAGCAAACAAAGAAGAGAAAATGAAACCCTAATTCTGAGGGGCTTGGCTTCTTGAAGTGATTTATAAGATCTCTCCCTTAGTGTAATGACACCTTTTTACTTATTCAATACCAGAAGCCTCCATCTTACTTGCTAATTTGTTTTTGAGAAACTTCATGACACACTATAGGATGACTGAAGACCTGTTCATTCTGGTGGCAATTCATTGGATGTCTCCCCTCCGTGCATATAATTTAACATATGTGAGCAATAATAGGAAACCAGAAATTAAAATCATTAGCCTAGCATGCGTACAGTTAATAAATTTCTCATCTATCCTGTTGCCCTCAGAAGAGCCTGTGAATGAAAAGAAAATTCTCTTGGCAAATTTTTCGAAATAAAAAAATTTAGAGCCTCTGTACCTTTGATTCTAATCCTAGAAGCACCCAGTGCTTGTGTGTCTTGATGCTTTCAGGATAATATGAGAAGAATAGTGTCTAAAACCAAACTCTCACCTTTCAGATTTTTTCATATTCTTCCAATAGATATCTTTCCAAGATCGCTTTCAGGAATCTTGTCAAACAACATTGGCTTAGTATTAAACTGGAAGGAGGGAAAACAGCCCTGGAAGATCCTGGCTCGTTTTAAATATTGTCTTTTAGAGAGCACTGTGTGTGCTTCCACAGTTTCTCACTCTCTGAACATACTGGCTGCTGTTTGAGGCAAAAAGAAGGGATAGTTTTCAAGAGATCATTAAATCGTAGTAAACATTCACAGATTTCTCCCACTCCTCTCCATTCTTCTGCGTTATGGTGTGCCAAAAGCTGTTTTTCATGCTTCTGGGAAGCAAGCATCATGTCTTTGGTTAATAGTCCGTGGCACCACCACCCAGGAATGAAACTTTTCAAATCAAAGAAAATTTTAAACAATGCAATTGAAATCAAGAAAAAAAACTAGGACTAATTTGGGGTGGAAAATCATTCATATAAATTTATAGTCTTGAAAGAAATTACAGGCTAATTTTTTCCAATGTTAAAATTTTAAAAACTGTAATTTGGTACAAATTAAATTTTAAAGTCATTATAAACTCCTACAAATGAAACTTCACAAACTAGAACAGTATGGAAAACTCAACTTAATGTCAAAAATATTTTTTAACATCCAGCAAATCTATACTTTCTAAATATCTTGATTGGAATAATGAATAAATATTAGAATTCCATCTTTGATGCTATATACTCAACCTTCAGGTTTCCAAATATAAACTGTTTGTGAAGACACAAGAAAGTATATGCATATATTTCTACATATGTAGGAATGTATATCTATATACATAAACTACAAAATACATGTGTGCACATGTGTGTATATAAAAGGAATGTATAAATTGTACTAACTACAATGAGAACATTTAGTTATAATTTTCAACTCATGTAATTGGTTAGGATATACTTAAATACCAGTTATATATCCTTTAGTATAGATTTATGTGTATGATTTTGCATTTCATTGGTTGTAATCATAAATCTTGAGTATTACAGATCCTTTGCGTTTTTATAGGGCAGGAAGTCACAACTACCATTTCAGCATTGTGTCCGGTAGTACTGCCAAAGACACAAAATCTGAGAATCTTAGGGATGTCAGCATCTTCCTATATAGGATAACATCATTTTAATGGTGTAATTGAATCAAATGACATTCAGCTTCAGAAGGAGCTCCAGTTAGGAGCCCCAGGTTGCCAAAGGACAGGCTTAAACTCTACTAAGCCAACCCAGCTATGTGAGCCGCTGCACATTAATGGGAGTTCTGTCACAGAAAGAGGACAGATTGCCCTTTATATCTTTCCAACTTATTCATATGTATCCATGGAATACATGCAGTCTGGCAGTTTCTTCACTGGTGTGTGTATATGATATGCCAGGAGTATTTTGTAATATACGTGCCTGACAGAGAAAAAGTGTTATAATGCCTAAAAGACAACAGGGTAGGCACTGTTGCCTACCTCATAAATTTTTCTGTTACTTAATGGTATAAAATGTGCCATTTTGTATGTCAAACTTATTCTTTCTCTTCCTCTTATTAAGTCCTCTTATTATGTCAAACTTATTCTTTCTCTTCCTCTTATTCTCTTCCACTCTTACTATAGTGGGGGGGAAAAAAAAAGTCTCAGGCTTTGTAGTAGAAAAGGCCTGTATTTGCAACTCTAGAATAGGGACAATATTAACTGCAAAGTTCAGTTGTGTCAGAAAATTGTGACTCTGAAACGGGCTTAATCATAAGGAAATGCATTACTTCTCATCACAAGAAATTGTGAGGTAGGGCAGCTCCAAGCTTGACTTCTTTGCAATTCTCTCTGTCCTCCTTCCTATATTGACTTTGCTTCCCTCAGGGTCAGAGCAGTGTGTCTGCACCGTATCAAAGTATCACATCTAGACAAGTCAATATCAGAGGAAGAGAAGGGAGCGTTTCTCTTGGTATCTCCTTTAAACGAGGGAAACTCTCAAAAAGAAGACCCTCAAGTTTCATCGGCCAGAACAAGAACACATGTCCTCTTCTGATGCTCATCGACATGGGAACTAGGACTTCCCTGGGAGCTTTAGACCATCAGGATCTCCGGCTGAGCAGACGATGGTGTTGGCTATCTTCTACTACATCACATAGGGCTTGGGGGTTCGAGATCTGAACTAACTAGGAATATTTTTGGAAAGAAAGAAATGGAACGTGGGTGGAACAATGGCTGAAAAGCACCTTCATAGAGTGTTCTGAGTAGTAAATAAAACCATATATTATGTGAAGTCCATCTCTACAAAGTAAACACTAAAACCTACTGAAATCACTGCTATTGTTTTTGCTATTATTAAACTCTAAGGTGAAACACTCTAATGTGAAACACTCTAATAGGAGCCACTGTTGGATGGCTGGAATTCAAAATGAATATACCTTGATTTTATTACTTACTATCTCCATGATTTGGACTCTGTACCAGGGACTGGAAGACTTTTTCTCTAAAGGAAAATAAATAATTTAGGCTTTGTGGGGAACATAGTTCTTTTTTGTCACACACTTTTCTTTGTTTTATTTTATCCAACCCTATAAACATGTCAAAACCATTCTTAGCTCTCACATAGTACAAAAGAGACCAGTGATGGGTTTGCCAACCCCTAACTCAAAGCAACTACAATTAGGGTACCTGGGTGGCTCAGTCAGTTGAGCTGATTTCAGCTCAGGTCATGATCTCAGGACCTTGGGATCGAGCCCGGCTTTGGGCTCCATGTTCAGCGGGTAGTCTGCTTGAAGATTCTTTATCTCCCTTTTCCTCTATCCCTCCTCCTGTTTATGTTTACTCTCTCTCAAATATATAAATAAATGTTTAAAAAATAAAGTAAAAAGATTTTTATTTATTTATTTGACACAGAGAGAGATCACAAGTAGGCAGTGAGGCAGGCGGAGGGGCGGAGAAGCAGGCTCCCTGCAGAGCAGAGAGCCCGACACGGGGCTCGATCCCAGGACCCTGGAATCATGACCTGAGCCGAAGGCAGAGGCTCAACCCACCGAACCACCCAGGCACCCCTAAAGCAGCTACTCTTTAGCTTCTCTGTGTCCCATTGATTCCATTTGTAACATGGATATACTTGTATTCCTTCCTTTGGAAGGTTGTATTGTGGTGAGGACTAAATAATTTATGTATAAAAGTTAGAACTAAGACTGACAGATGGCACTCAATAAATATGAGTGATGGAGGTGACAGTTGTGGTGGTGGTGGTTTTAATGCATCACATGTGTTCATCTATCAAGCGACAAACATATTCAGAGGTAAAACACACCAACATATACAAGCGAGTACATGATAAGCTAGTAACAGACTTTGTAGATTTAAGGTATGTAACAAGTGACACAGAACTGACTTCTAGTGAGAGGAATCTTGGCACACAGAGTCAGGCAGACCTGGGTGTCAGTGCTGAGTCTACCATCTCGCAGTTGTGGTGACCTCAGGGAAATTACTGTCCCTCTCTGTGCCTCATGTTCCTTATCTATCAAAACTAGATACAAATAAGGTCTGTCTTAGGGTTGATCTGAGCACTACAGAGGATGCATGTCAAGAACCTGGCCAAAAAAAAAAAAAAGAACCTGGCGCATTGCAGGCATTCAGAAAATGGCAGTTGCTATAAATTTTAACTTCCTTTTCATTTATATTAAATGCCTCTGAGGCTTTGTCTTCAAAATAGCCAGTGCACTACGTGGGAAAAAGTAGCAATTGCTGGATTGTGACTTGAATATTGGTTTTGACTGTCATGGCCAACCCAGTAACTCAGAACAACCACGTACATAGAAAAATAAAAACTGACTGATTAATTAAGCCTTAAATGATGACCTAATAGCCCTGTGTATACACACAGCTTGATTATGATTTCTTTCAGTTTTATACTGCCTTTCTTAATATATCTGACAAGAAAATGATTGAATTTTAATTATTCAATTTTAAAGTTTATGCCCAGAAACTACTAAGTTTCAGTTTAACTGAACTGAGTCAATAGGGCATTCCCACCCCCAACTAGGTTAATACCCGATTTCACCTTCTTGTCCTACATGCCTGCTAGTACAGATACTAATTTGAGGTAAATCTTTGGGGTCCTGACACATGCCATCCAAGTCTGGGACAAGAGGTCATAATGTGGGTGTGAAGACATGGGGGAGGGAGGGCTCAGGGGTGCTGTTTACAAAGAAATGGAAAGCTGAAATGTATAGTTAGGATTTTCTTTCAAGTATAAAATTTGAGTTTTAACATAATATGGACTAACATTGCAAGACTACCTACTTGCACGACACAGAGTTGAGGGAAATGAGTCATAGAGAAGCCAAGTAACTTAGCCAAACTCATGTAAATAATAAATCTATGAAAGAGGAACAAGTTAACTGGCCCTCCCTACCAATTAACCATTCAGTCTTTTTGCTGAATCAATGACCTATTAAACTGTAGTCTCTCAAATCCTCAAAATATAGCTAAGCAGTGTCCCATTTATAACTCTCTTGTTTTAGCCTGTTTAGCCGTCAAGGATAAGAATAGCTAATATTTACCAAATTACTGGGATTAGCTATTTAATCAGAAAATTTGATCCCTTTATGCTTTGTACATTCCTAAAAGGTGAGAACCATGTCTGCCTTGCTTACTTCTGTAATCCTCAGTGTCTAGAGAAATGCTTGGAACTTTTTGGATATTCAATACAAATTTCTTAGATGAATGCAAATTAGAAATTCCAGAAAAAGGAACATGAGATTTAAACTTCTGACCTTGACTCCTTCACAATGAAGGATCAGATATTTGAGAGTTCCAGAGGCAACCCAAGGCCTACATCAAAGGTTAACCTTTGAGGAGTCGTTTGTTGCAAATCACAGCTGAGTAATGTTCCAGCAGAGGTAGAATCGTTCTACAGTGAATATTACGATGTTCCACCCAGATCTCCCCCTTTCAGAACTGAAAGACCTATTCCTACAGCTGCTGGGAGTGTTGGCCATAGTGTCACCCTCAGTTGTTAGCTCTCAACAGAAATTGCCTTTGCTGAAGAGATCCACCTTGCCCAAAGTCTCATGCTTTCTCTGGAGCAGCCCATATCCAGTGAATAATCACTGAAGTGGTGTAAAAGCCTAGCCCCTGCCCTCACTCAGCAAATCTAAAGGGCCATCCCAGCTTCAAAGCACCTTACAGTGTTGCTTGAGGCCTTTGTTGAGACTCTATCATAGACCAGCTTCTCCCTGTATCCAATCCTGCTTCTTTCTCTTCCCTTCCACCAATGTTGATCCCAGAGACACTTCTCATTAAACGTTCTGCATGAACATCTCTATTTGTGTTACCTTAGTGGAGAATCCAACCTAAGACAAATCCCACCATATCCTCCTTTCTCATTGCACAATTTCCTCAGGCAGGCACTTTTCCCTGGCATTCCAAGCCCTTTCTTTCCCAAGATTTATGTAAATGTTCCAATCAGTTGTAGGATATAGCTAATCACACAGGCACAAATGGGAAGAGGAAGCTTCTACTCTTTCTTGTTAGAGCCAAGCACTGTGGGGTTAATAAATTCCTTCCCCAGACACCTAAGAAATATTTTTCAAACTCCCTTCAAGTTATGAAGAATGAACACATTCTCCGGAAGAACTAAAGATGTAGTCTTTAGTGAACGAGGAAGTTCAATATCCTTTTGAAGTCCCAAGTTTTATTCCTAGAAATATTTGTGAATTTGGCATTCAAATCAATAATATGCCATGTTGGGGTGCCTGGGTGGCTCAGTGGGTTAAGCCGCTGCCTTCGGCTCAGGTCATGATCTCAGGGTCCTGGGATCGAGCCCCGCATCGGGCTCTCTGCTCAGCAGGGAACCTGCTTCCTCCTCTCTCTGCCTGCCTCTCTGCCTACTTGTGATCTCTCTCTGTCAAATAAATAAATAAAATCTTTAAAAAAATAATAATGTGCCATGTTTTTCTTAGTTTAAGAGTAGTGTCACCAATTATTTTTTTTTAAAGATTTTATTTATTTATCAGAGAGAGAGGGGGAGAGAGCGAGCACAGGCAGACAGGCAGGCAGAGGCAGAGGGAGAAGGAGGCTACCCGCCGAGCAAGGAGCCCGATGTGGGACTTGATCCCAGGATGCTGGGATCATGACCTGAGCTGAAGGCAGCTGCTTAACCAACTGAGCCACATTCTCCCCAGGGCTTTTCAAGCAATAAGACATCTGAGTTGAAATGTGGCCTAAGGTCAAAATTCCTGGTTAACTGGTAGAGACATACTGGGGGGTATACAGCATGCCATTCTGACTGGTCAGTTTCTACACCTTCCTCATGGTTAAGTATTTTGAATATTATTCCCACTTAAAATATATGGCTTTTAAAACAACTGGGTCATATCACATTATGTCATATCAATTATTTTTCATTTTCTTCCTTTTAGAGTCCTCTCTCTTCCTCATTTTGCATTTCTTTTTTTTTAAATTTTTTTTTTATTTTCAGCATAACAGTATTCATTATTTTTGCACCACACCCGGTGCTCCATGCAATCCGTGCCCTCTCCAATACCCACCACTTGGTACCCCGACCTCCCAGCCCCCTGCCCCTTCAAACCGCTCAGATTGTTTTTCAGAGTCCGTAGTCTCTCATGGTTCACCCGCCCTTCCAATTTCCCCCCAACTCCCTTCTCCTCTCTATCCCTCTGTCTGTCTCACCTCATTCCTCTAACTTCTCACCTCCAGCCTCCCTTTCTAACTTCACTCCCCACCTGCCTTTCATTTTGTGCTGTCTTTATGACTGTCTTGCTTTATTACTTTATTTTAGGTTAAGTTTGAAGGAAACAGTTTAGTCATGCTGACGCAGGTCTCATATTTTGTGTCTTGATTAATATTCAAACTTGGGATTATGCTAAATCCTCCAAACATTGGCTTCAGGTAGTCCTGTTTTATTGAATCCAAAAGTCTTGATCAATTAATCTACACAGTTCCGTTTAATTCTGGTACTATGATACTTTAGCCAGATTCCTGTCCAATGGACTAAAACCCATCAAGCGTAGAACATGCCCCACATCCTGATTTAGCTCAGAGAAGAGCCTAGGTAAAACTATACTATATATATAGTTATACAAGATGCACCCATTTTTTTAACCACAGCTGAGACACATAGCTTAAATTTTCCATAGAATAAAAGCAATACTATTTATGACCACCAAGTTTGTCAAACCCTTCTTTTGACTATCAGTTCCTCTTAGCAGAAATTAAATTTGTTCAGATTGAGGTAGTATTTTAAATTATATTTCCTGAACAGAATTATCTACCATATTCCAAGCAGATCATTTTATTCCCCCCAAAATTGTCTCTTATAATTCTTATTTTTCTTGCGCTTTATGAGGGAGGCTTTTTCTCTGTTACAGATTCTTATAATTCAAATGCATTGTTTGCCAATTCAATTAATGTTGAACATGTTATTGCCAACATGTTTTATCACATTAAGCCAATTTTCAATCATAGATACTTGAAAAATGTATGAATACTGAAGTTTGATTCTCTTTCCCTTGTAACTGTTTTTTTTTTCCCCAGATGCTTATTTTAGCCCTTTACTCACCCTTAAACTTTAGCTACGTTTTGTCACAAACCAAATGCATGCAGAGTCTAGGCAGATATGCTAAATGAGCAAAGCAGGCCACTTATAGGACAGTTTAGAGTGGTGATGCCTTTAGTGAAAGGGGAGATAAGCCTTACTGAATGACATTCAAAAAGAGAAAGAGAAAGCAAGAAAATTAAAACACTGTTCAAGCAGAATCAAAATATATTTGCTGGCAAATTACTAATTTTTCACAGTGCTTTAATGATTATATGGAATAGGGATTTTCATGGCATAGATAGTGTCTCTGCTACACCCAGAGACTAGCCTATCATGGCAAAGGGGATTAAGTATTAAAAATCACAGGCATGAAACATGACAGGCCAGTGGGGAAGAAAAGGAAGCTGAACTTGAATGATGCTGGTGTGAAGCTAGCACCAGAACAGGGCTAACAAAATGCATTTGGCTCCAGAGCTAGCCACTTATATACTTATAGCATCCAAATCACAATATTCAGGGAAACGTGTTTAACTCAGTTGGGAGTGATCAGTGTTGAGAGTCAATAAGGTCTGATATGTTGGATAGGACATGGAAGTAGACATTCTGAGGTGTGATGATGGTGAATCAGACCAGCATGCATCCTGGGGGTGGGAGGGTTCATCTGGTTGAGAATTTAGACATAAAGGTAACTACATCCAACTCTTCAAGGAAGTGGGCTTACATGAGATTAGTAGAGCATTGGGGTTTTGAGGAAGTATACTAGGGTTCCACATAGATTTCTGTGGATTCAGTGTATAAATTAAGAAAATGAAGGAACACTCATATAGGCTGAGCATAAAAGAAGAATGGGGGAATGCCTGTGAAGAAGTGAGTACTTATATACTCAAGACAGACATCCAGGCACATGAGGTACCACATGGCAGCACTCAGTATAGATCCTACCAATTTGTAAAGATGACATGCCTGACGTCTTACCAGGATAGTTCACTACAGACTTATATAGTAAGTGGGATAAAATTTATAGGTTAGATGTATTAGGGAAGCAACTAAATGGGGCTGAGGCTGAAGCTGGGAAATTTAGAGAAAGACTTTGAATTTGTCCTTGCTGTTCACCTTGGTAAAAATGCTATCTTTGTCCTGTTGCTGCACACAGGATTCTATGATTCAATTTTTTTCTTTGAAATCATTGGAATTTTCTTATCAAAGTCTGATACAACCCCCCAAGACATATTCCAACTGCTGGCATGATAGCTTGAAAGGAGAAGGAACTGTTATAAACGATCTGTGCCAAGGTTAAGGGGATTAATCCAACTTTAATGCGAGGCTCTGAGGAATGTAGCTTTTAGTGAATATGGTAAACTCAGGAGTAATGTGA
Organism: Mustela nivalis; assembly: GCF_964662115.1. Classification (NCBI taxonomy): domain Eukaryota; kingdom Metazoa; phylum Chordata; class Mammalia; order Carnivora; family Mustelidae; genus Mustela; species Mustela nivalis. Next base: position 9,172,936 of record NC_139040.1, read on the forward strand.
GCCAATCATGGTATTTACAATGATTTTAATATAGTGGGGAGGACACGAGAACATGATCCCCCAGCAGATAGTCTGCATTCAAATAGAAGGAAACTCTTAGGGCTGGATAGTGTGTTTTGTTTGGCATAGGATCCATGGTAGGATCTGGGAAGAGAAGACAGGACCTAGCTACTGGATGAGGGATTGGCAAGGACTAAGTAGAGAATTAGGGCTCCAAATCAGCAGAAAGTGGGTTGGGGGGGCATGGCTCCAAAGAGGGACTAAATTAGCTATAAAGGAACTGAGGCAGATGTCCAGTGTATATGATGAGATAGATATTTGGGTGCTCAGAATAGCAAGACTAGCTCCAAACTCTACCCACTGATGTGAATAGGGTTCCTAATAGTCTGTGAATTTGGCTTAAAATTGCAATATTGGCCCATTACCTAGGTGACACAAAGCCTGTAGTTTGATGAAATAGTACCTGTAGCTGAATAGGGCTGGGAAGTCAAGGCTTGACACTGGTTTTACAAAAGCAAAAGAATATTTAGCATAATTACGAAAATTGATTTCCTCCCAAATCAGCATATACCTAGATCTTACTATATTGAGAATTAGAGAAGATTACATAGACTATTGCACTTTACTTTTAACCTTCACTCCCCAAAGAAATAATTATAAATTGTAGAAGAAACAATAAAATAACTATGTATCACACTGTAAATTGAATGAACCTTGGATCACTGTTATTAGGAATGATTTAAAGAAAGCTGCTCTCCAGGCATGGAGCTTTGTAATAAACCAAGAGCAGAGATAGGAAAGAAATACTTTTGCATCGGTCACTTGACAGTAAGGGTGTAATGAATGAGATCATAGAGTCCGACTCAGAGAAAGCAGTAAACCGAGCCAAAGTTGCAGACTTACAAGGAAAAGAGAAGCCTGGAAAGGGCCTGTCCCATCGCTCTCACTTCCTCCCAAGCATCAGTTTTCCCATCTGCTTAATGACAATTGTAAGAGCTCAGGTCTGTGTTTCTTGAACATTTTGATTATAAAATAAATGAAGCTCAATAGCTTTCCTACTCTCTGTGGTCAACATTTTGAACAACTGAGTGGGTTCTCTAAGTAGGGATGCAAGCTTCTAACAAGGCACTTTGATAATTACCTCTGAATCTAGTCTTTCTTTGCATTACATGGCAGAAGGTAGGTGGTCCCTGTCTGTCTCAGTTCTCTCCTTAAAGTGATTCAAACGTGACCTTTCACAATGGCACAAAGAGCCATCGTGGATGCTTGCATTCCACCAGGTCATATTACGGATCTGTCTGCATCTGTACTACTTTCTCATTTCTTGTCTTAGTCTTCTCTCTGCCCTGGTTAGGGTCTAGGCCTCAATTTGCTGTTAATGCAGAAGCCTCATATTGGAGACAATTTGGGCCTATTTACCTTGACTTTGACACTGTTGAGTTGTAGTACACAACCCCTGGCATTTATTATTTTGGCTGAGCATAACACTAATTGCTTCCCATCATCTTACCCCAACCTTGCACAAGGACACCCACCCCATTTCTAAGGACTCTGTACAGCTTGGCCCTCCCTTATGTTCAGCTAGAAAGGAATAAGACCACTACATTCCTCTTTAACCCTGGAAGGTTCTATTCTACTTCAGTGGTTCAATGTGGTAAAAGTTTGTCTATCTCCACCTTTCGGTGAGCTTATTTTACCCCAGATGGAAAGCTTAACAGAAAATACCACATGAGCATTTGACTCTGTTTTGATTATTAATGATGTTATCCAAAAAAAGAGAGAGAGATTTCATTCCTTCCATGGTGGCTGAGAAGCAATGCCATGCAGTGTTTACTAGCCAGCTGTTAGCATGCACGGGTGCAGACTGACAGCAGAATCAGCAAACAATTGGCTCAATCTTTGAAACATGTTTTTGTGCCAAGCACATGAAGTTTTAATTATAAGCACTTTGAAATATTCATGGTTATTGAATTTCCTTATTCCCATGCAGAAACAAGATAAAAAGTTCTTTTGAAATCTGATGACAGAAAACACTTGATGCTGACAACACACAGTTGTGTAATGCCTAATTAATCACTCATAGGAAATAAGCATTTTGCCCTGAGATGGTTATTATGCTCAATGCCAAAGTATAACAAACCAAAATGTGGCCTCTATCATAATTCCACATCTTTATAAGAGATCTTATCAACCTATGCAAAGATGACTTTCACTGATATGACATGTGTCAGCATGCTTGACCACGAAAACTGGAGTCTCCCAGCTTGCCAACGTCATCTTGTCCCATCATTCCTATGTTCACATGCGTGCCGGTGTGTATACAGTGTTCCCTGAAACTTATGTTCAGTATCTCACTTCCCCCTGAATTCTGACCTCAATGAAATTCAGACATTTGTTCATTAAAGAAAAACCATACTAGGTGCGTAGACTACTGAGAAAAATATGACATTGCCTCTGCCATCAAGAATTTCACAGTTTAGAGGCCAAGTTAACCATGTAAACAAACAAGAGTAACACAAAGTTAAAAATGAGAAGTGCAGGGGCGCCTGGGTGGCTCAGTGGGTTAAAGCCTCTACCTTCGGCTCAGGTCATGATCCCAGGGTCCTGGGATCGAGCCCCACATCGGGCTCTCTGCTCAGCAGGGAGCCTGCTTCCTCCTCTCTCTCTGCCTGCCTCTCTGTCTACTTGTGATCTCTGTAAAATAAATAAATAAAATCTTTTAAAAAAATGAGAAGTGCAAAAAAGAAGTTTAAATAGAATTGAAGTCGTATTAAAGCATGCTTTGAGAACTCAGCGATTCAGGGGGATCAGCCAGATCTTCCCCCATCACACCTGTTCCAATCTATAAACCCATATTTTCTTACTAACCATCTCCTAGAGCCCATACTTTTCCATGGTGGCCCCAGATACTCATGCTTGCCCTTCTGCCAGTGTTGACTACAGCCACCAGATCTCCCCACTACCAGTGCTAATCTCAAGGTTCATGGTGTAGGTCACTACTGAAGGTTTATTGCAAAGTCTGACCTTCCTTTTTAGGGTGCAGTCATTCCTCCGTGATTTCTTTTGATTCTTTCCACAATATAAACATTCAGAAAAAAATCATTCTCAATGTATGAACCTGGGACTACCTACATTAGAGTTTGGGGGGTGGGCACTTGTTAAAACCTCAGAGTCTTGGACCCGACTCCTAGAACTACTGCATCAATATTTCTTGGGAAAGCCTGGCATTCCCCAAAGGAATGCAGTTATACTCTGTAGTTTCCAAACACCAGTTTAAAGACCATCCATCCTAGCAAACATTCTCCACATCATATCCTCTCCCTTGATGCAGCCTCCAAATTCTCTTTACATTCATTCATTTGTTAATAAAACTGACAAGGTCCCTAAGTTCATGGATCTTACATTCTAGTGAAATTCTAGAAATTCTCTTAATTTTTTGATAGAGATATAAAAATTAACATAAAGTGAACACATCTTAACGTACAGCTTGATGAATTTTTACATATTAATACAACCATGTAACCAACAACAAAATCAAGAGATAAACTTTCCAGTCAGTACCATCTCCCCTATCCTATAAAGGCAACCACTATTCTGACTTTTATCATAGATTAATTTTGCTTATTTCATCACAATAGACTAGTATTACTTGTATAACTATTACAGAATATTTATTCTTTTATGTACGGCTTTTTTTTCCTGGACTTTGTGACTCCCACTTTTGTTGCAATGATTTATTATTTTTTATTGTTGTTTTTCATTGTATGAATGTAACACTATTTATACATCTACTGTTGATAGACACTTGGACTACTTCCAGTTTATGGCTGTTAAGAATAATGATACCATGAATATGCTTGTCCATGTCCTTTTAGGGACTATGCAGTCATTTGTCTTGGGTATATACTAAAATTATAATCACCAAGTCATAGGGTAGATGTATGTCTATTGCCAATCAATTTTCTAAAGTGGCTGTACCATTTGAAGTCCCACCAAAAATATATGATTTCCAGCTATTCAACACTCTCACCAACTCTTGTTATTGTTAAGTATTCTAATTTTAGCCATTCTAGTAGGTATGTAGTAGCTCATTGTGGCTTTAATTTTCATTTTTGTAATAAGCAATAATGTTGGACCTATTTTCATGTACTTACCATTTAGATATTCTCTTTTGTGAAATGCCTATTCAGGTAGTCTGTCCATTTTTTATTGAGTTGTCTCATTGACACAAAAGTAGCCTTCTATGTCCCTAAAAGATAAAGCATATTTTTAATTCATCTGAAACTTCTTTATATGTATCATGTGAAGTAGGGGTTTACTTTTACTTTTTTCCCAAATGGGTACACACATACTCTGGTTTCTCTTCAGATCACATAATCGTTCGCCTTTTACCAAATGGGTACACAGTTATCCCAGGGCCATTAATTGAATAGTTCATAATTTCCCCCCAATTATCTGCAATGCCACCTATGTCTTTTATGAAGGCCACAAAGATATTGTCTTATGTTTTTTCCAAAAAGTTTATTGTTTGCTCTTTCACATTTAGGATCTAAGACTGTTTGACAAAGGAATCTGAATGAATTCCATTCTGATGCTCAAGCTCAGATCCAAAGGACCTAACCTAGTTAACATGGCAAAAGGGTAAGTAAGGAAGAAATAAGATAACATTGTAGGTTGACACAACCACAGGTCACGTCCAACTTACATATAGTAAGAAGAATATAGTGTATTCGATGAATCACAACAAGGTCAATTTGGCTAAGGTGCAGAGTGAGCCAGAGTATAAACTAAATGAAGCACTAGAGATGAGGGCCTTAGTGATCCAGGCCCCTGTATAGCATGTTAAAGAATTTTTGCCTCTATCCTAAGAGCTATGGCAAGACATTTGAGGGTTTTTTTTTTTTTAACGTTTTGGTTTTTTTAATTAATTTATTTATTTTCAGAAAAACAGTATTCATTATTTTTTCACCACACCCAGTGATCCACGCATCCATGCCCTCTATAATACCCAACACCTGGTACCCCAACCTCCCACCCCGCCGCCACTTCAAACCCCTCAGATTGGTTTTCAGAGTCCATAGTCTCTCATGATCCACCTCCCCTTCCAATTTACCCCAACTCCCTTCTCCTCTCCAACACCCCTTGTCCTCCATGATATTTGTTATGCTCCATAAATAAGTGAAACCATATGATAATGGACTCTCTCTGCTTGACTTATTTCACTCAGCATAATCTCTTCCAGTCCCATCCATGTTGCTACAAAAGTTGGGTATTCGTCCTTTCTGATGGAGGCATAATACTCCATAGTGTATATGGACCACATCTTCCTTATCCATTCATCCGTTGAAGGGCATCTTGGTTCTTTCCATAGTTTGGCACCGTGGCCATTGCTGCTATAAACATTGGTGTACAGATTCTCATATCAGATAAATTAGATTATAAACTAAAGAGTGTAGTCAGAGATACAGAAGGACACTACATAATCCTTAAAGGGACTATCCACCAAGATGATATAACAATTGTAAATATCTATGCCCCCAATATGGGAGCAGCCAATTACTTAAGAAAACTGTTAATCAAGATAAAGAGTCATATTGATATGAATACACTAATCGTAGGAGATCTTAACACGCCTCTCTCAGAAATAGACAGATCATCGAAGCAGAAAATCAATAAAGAAACAAGAGCATTGAATGACACATTGGACCAGATGGACCTCATAGATATATACAGAACATTCCACCCTAAAACAACAGAAAACTCATTCTTCTCAAGTGCACACGGAACCTTCTTCAGAATAGACCACATACTGGGTCACAAATCAGGTCTCAACCGATACCAAAAGACTAAGATTATTCCCTGCATATTCTCAGATAACAATGCTTTGAAACTGGAGCTCAATCACAAGGAAAAGTTCAGAAGGAACTCAAACACCTGGAAGCTAAAGACCACCTTGCTTAAGAATGCTTGGATCGACCGGGAGATCAAAGAAGAACTGAAACAATTCATAGAAACCAATGAGAATGAAGACACTTCTGTCCAAAACCTATGGGATACAGTAAAGGCGGTCCTAAGGGGGAAATACATAGCCATCCAAGCCTCCCTCAAAAAAATTGAAAAATCCAGGATACACGAGCTGTCTCTACACCCTAAAGAACTGGAGAATCAACAACAAATCAAACCAACTCCACACATAAGAAGGGAAATCAAGATTAGAGCTGAGATCAATGAGGTAGAAACCAGAGATACAGTAGAACGTATCAATGAAACTAGAAGCTGGTTTTTTGAAAGAATCAATAAGATCAATAAACCATTGGCCACACTAACCAAAAGAAAAGAGAGAAGGCCCAAATTCATAAAATTATGAATGAAAAGGGAGAGATCACAACTAACACCAAGGAAGTAGAAACAATCATCAGAAGTTATTATCAACAGTTATATACCAATAAGCTTAGCAACCTAGATGAAATGGATGCATTCCTGGAAAACTATAAACTACCAAAATTGAACCAGGAAGAAATCGACAACCTGAACAGACCAATACCTAATAACGAGATTGAAGACATTTGAGTTTTAAAGATTACCACACTGACTACGAGAAGATTGAGGGGAGAGTAGTATGAATAAGGATGACTAGAGGGCATTGGAGAAGTCCAGCTGAAAGATGATGATAGATACAGAACACTCTACAAGAAGGATTACGATTAGGGTTTTTTTTGTTGTTTTTTGTGGTTTTTTTTTTGTTTGTTTGTTTTGGCGGGAGGAATGTAGAGGGGAAATCATGTGTTAATTCTTTGATGTGTTTAGACCGATATGTTTGTTGATATATCCAAATGGAGACGGTAGTAAGGTACTTAGATAAATAGTTAGGAGTTCAAAGGAAAGATCTCATTAATCCCAAAACATTCCACCAAATCGTCTGTTAGATCTACTACCTCATTAATCATGATTTCTTCCACAGACTTAACTAAAACCTGAATCTTTGATTAACAGTCTTAACTGAAACAGACTTAACTGAAACCTAAATCCTTAAGTAAAAACCTTAATTAAAACTAAACCATTGGAGTTGGCATATCCCTGTTTCAAGTGAAGGCTCTTCCACACCTATTTCAGAGTAAGATCAGACCAGCATCATCTTTGTTCCCCATTACTATAACCAGATCTTTATTCTTCCCATAATGTGAGATACTCCTGCTCCTTTGAGGTATACATCCAACTATATACCTCATTTTGTCACTGTTATCTACTGACTTGGTTCACTCTATTCCTCTCTACTGAGAATTTTTCCTGCATTCTGGGAAAGGGTTTCTTCTTATCTGGAACCTACCCAGCATTTAGTTTCTCAGTCCCTTGACCTCCTTTTCTACAGAAACATTTTTTTCCCTTTAGCCCTTCCCTTTAATTCATAATCTCAGTGTTGTCATGACCTGAATATGCTTCATTTCTAAAGCCATCAGTTTAAACACCCTACTCAGTAAACACAAATTTCTGCCTCAGTGCAAATCCAGTTCTGCTGTAAGCACACTGCCTTTCTGCTCTAGTGGAAGCTGCTGAATCTTTCACAACTCCTGCCATTCAGATATTAGAATTGAGATCGATGTCCTCCTACCTCTACAGTACTGCTTTCAAACATTATTCCTCCAGCTTTTTTTTTTAAGTTCTACTTCTGCAAGACTTGTGCCTTCTGGCTAGACCATCTTCTCCCATTTCTTGTATCCAAAAGTCTCCTCCAGTTATTCAACAAGGTAAACACACCTGGACAACAAGCCTACTGTTTATCTCAAACCTTGCTGTTATCATCCTTCTGTGTCCATGTAGATGAGCTATTCAGCACTCTGGTCTTTCATTTTCTTGACATACAATGTATTCCTTCTATACTCTACTTCAGCCAGCTTGTACAATCACACACCAAGACTGTCATTCAGAAATATTCCATTTCCCAATTCCTTCCAGCTTTTTTACCAGAACCTCCAACTTACTCATTTATTTATTCTTTCTACTATTATTCTTTGAAGTTACAGGCACTTCAAATTCTTAGTAACCTCTCAACTTTCTTCCTCTCAACTCAACTCTTCTCTGATAGACTTTATATTGCCTATAACTTCTACTGTCTTCCAATCTCCCTTTCTTCACATGCATCTGACAGAACCTTAACCTTGGATAAACTTAAGTGTCACCTCTCCTCTTGCCACCAAACTTTAAAAAGCAACAAAACTTGACTGACGGTAACACTAAAATTAGTGGTTACAAGCCTCAACTGGACCCAAGTAGCAGTCCTAAGGTTTCTCTCATCAGTTTGATCTTTTTTCTCTACAAGACTACCTCAGATCTTTCACAATCTCCTGAAACCTCCAATATCCCAAACCTTTCCTGTATATTTCCAAGCAGTTGAATTCACCTACTACAAATCTACCTATTTTCATACCCACTTTTTCTTTATTTCTTCCAGTTGGAATTGAGGTGTGCTTCATCTCATCTAAATTATTTCACCCACATTGTGCTTGGGATTTCATACTCTCCAACCTTTTCACTGTTCCTATCTTTCAACCTTTATTTCTCTATGGAATTGTTCCCATCAACAGTTACATATTCTTTTTTTTTTTAAGATTTATTTATTTATTTGAGAGAGAGAGGATGAGCGAGAGTGAGCAAAAGGAGAGGGAGAGAAAGAATCCTCAAGCACACTCCTCACTGAGTACAGAGCTCGATGCGGGGCTTGATCCCAGGACCCTAAGATCATAACCTGAACCAAAATCAAGAGTTGGATGCTTAACCAACTGAGCAACACAGGTACCCTCAACAATTGCATTTCTTAATTTTTACCTATCTTTATTTTTTTTTTAATTTTTCCTCTTAACTTCCCTGCCTGAGTCAGCCCTAATTCTCTCATCCTTATGTACAAACTTTTCTAAAGAGTTGTCTATACTCACTGTTTCAATACTCCTGACATTCACTCTTTAACCAAATCCAGTCTGAATTCCACCCTGTCACTACAATGGTACTGCTCAAAATAAGGCTGCTAAATGAACTCTTATTTCAGGAAATGCAATAGATACTATTATTCCTCACGCCACTCCATTTCTCAGTCACACTTTTGTCAGTTGATTCCCCACCCTTCCATCTTGAAAAATTCTCTTCCTTGGACTTCTTTGACATCATACTCTCCTGATATCCTTCCTTTGTCTTCCCCTTGAAAGTGTAGTTCCTCATAGATCTGCCCTATACTTTTTTCACTTACATGCTTCCTATATGAGGTTATCAGAATTTATCATTTTAATTATCATAGGTATTTTGATAACTTCAAAATGTTAATATTCAATCAAAATCTCTCTCCTGTATACCAGGTTCATATAAATGACTTCCTATTGGACATTTTCCTACTGACATTTCATAGTCCTTAGACTCAACATCATAAAATAGAATGTTCTTTCTGTCACCTGAAACTTGTTCTTTTTCCTGTGCTCTTACTCACAATAGAAGATAAAATGTTCTACAAAAGCCAAAAGCACAGGCCTTATTTTGATTCCTCTCCTCACTTTATCTTTATCATGTTTCACAGATTTAGCACCTACCGCTTGTATTCACCCATTAAACTAAATCTCCAGTACAACATTCTTACCCAAATAATTGTCATGTTTCTCCTCTGTTACTGAAAAATCCCCAGCCTTGTCTTTACAGCCATTCTTGCCTCCCTTGTGTCCCTTTTTGCGTGCCATATATAATGTCACTTAACAAATTAGTTCTGATCATATACATTCCCATTTTATAAAATAACACTATCTCAGTCTCTAGTCTACAAATGTGACTTTCACTAGAAATTTATATCTGACTTATTCACAGACAAATCTAGATGGACAATTTCTTTTCTTACTCTTAAAGTTAGAAAATCCTAACTCTTAATTATAGGGTGTTGGTGACTACACCAAGTATTTCATGGCCCTTTCAGATTGCTTGGGATATTAAGACAAAATGAAGACCCAGAAATTATAGAGACATGTCTCAATAAAAACTATTATCAGTGTGCCATCAGATTCAAAGTTGTCAAGCACATTGCACTCAACAGCTGGAATGTTGGATATTTCAACTTGTCAGAGAATTGGTTCCAATTCTAGTCTCTGGTTTCATTTGGCTCTCAAAATATATTCTACGTGTTCTAGTAAAGCATTTAAGTGTGAGCTTTAAATATGCCTAATGATATGTTATCAGTTTCTTTCTTCATTGAGTTCAGGAAGACCTTTAGATTTGAGGAAAGAGCCAAATTCTTGTCAATCCTTTTGGAAACCATTTGCACTTAAGACATTTTCATAAGTTATCCACAGTATTATACATAATGATGTTTTGTCCATGAAATCATAGGCTTAGGCTGTTCAAAATACTGTGTCTTCTGGCAAAGAAGAAAAACTCCTATGTGCTTATTTTTTCTCAAGTGTAATCATACTCAACTATATGTGTTATTATTTTACCATTTCCGTACACAGAATGCAGAAAACATGCATTCAAATCCATTGTTTCACCACTTTCACAACTTTCACTAAGTCTACTTCAGGAGGTATAACTGTTTTCCTGTGATTATAGCAATCTGTAGAATAACATTCAGGTGCCAGTTCTTTATTTTCTAAATAAACTGTGATTTGCTGCACACAGAGCTGTTGCTCCTTCAGGTAGACTCCCAATGCAGCTTTTCTAGTCTTAGTCATGGGTTACAACACAATCACTGACCAAATGAAAATTTAAAATTTCTTCTTCCATAGTATGGATTTTCAGCAATAAATGAAATGAAATGTTATCCAGCATTTCTTCCAGATGTACACATGATAGATATGAAAGGGACTGATTCATATCTTACATACCCGTAAAGCAAATTTTAAAGAAATTTATCTTCATGTTTGATAGATACTTACTCTTCCATTTTGTGTGTCATTGATATCATGTGATCTCCTATGTTCTCTGCCGTATTTTGCCCAACTGGCCTTCTGCTTCTTCACTAGGTATATTTCTCATAATTAACTTTGCAGATTGTTTTTAGGTCATAAGCTATACTTTCTTGTTTCACTTTTCAAAATTCTTTGCTAAAGATTTAATTTTCTGTAAACTATCACTTTTTCCCTTCAAATAACCTTACACAGTTTCCCATATAATAAGTTTGTGTGTGTGTGTGTGTGTGTGTGTATATATATATATATATGACTTTATCTAATACAGAGAATACAGAGAAATATATGTATGTATATTTACATACATATACATACATACATAATATAGAGAAATATATGTATGTATTTCTCTCTATATATAGTTCTTATATATTTTTTTATAATTATGATTCACATTTTCCTGTTTTGTCCCATATCTAATAATATTTAACTGAATGCTAGCCATTATAATATTTCATTTTTAGTTATTTAGGGATTTTTTTCTTGTTTTACGTAGTGTTGAAATCTGCTTTGGAAAGTAGTTAAGTTACTTGTAGGTAAGCATGATCCTTTCGAGCCTTGTTCTTTTTTTTTTTTAATTATTTATTTATTTGACAGATCACAAGTAGGCAGAGAGGCAGGCAGAGAGAGAGAGAGAGGAGGAGGAGGAGGAGGAGGAGGAGGAAGCAGGCTCCCTGCTGAGCAGAGAGCCTGATATGGCGCTTGATCCCAGGACTCTGGGATCATGACCTGAGCTGAAGGCAGAGGCTTTAACCCACTGAGCCACCCAGGTGCCCCTCGAGCCTTGTTCTTAAGAGAAGGGAGTTGAGGGGAATTGGAAGGGGAGGTGAACCATGAGAGACTATGGACTCTGAAAAACAACTGAGCATTTTGAAGGGGCGGGGGGATGGGAGGTTGGGGGAACCAGGTGGTGGGTACCGACTGCATGGAGAATTGGGTGTGGTGCATAAACAATGGATTCTGTTACACTGAAAATAAATAAATAATTTAAAAAAAGAAGGACTTTGCCTATTGCTGGTTTTGGAGATGGAGGGCTAGGAGCATGAGACAAAGAATGTAGGTGACCTCTAAAATACTACGTCCAGAAAGGAACAGAGTCCAAGCCAATATCTTGATTTTAGCCCAGTGAGATTATATGTCTGACTTCTGATTCAGAGAACTATAAGATAATAAATTTCTGTTGTTTTTTGATACAAAAAAAAAAAAGAATTGCTAGAAGAGATCTAGAAGGGACTCTCTTCTAGGCTAGATCAGCTCTACTACTAAGGCTGACCATTCCTCTACTACACACCCAGGGTTTGCAAGGAGGTCTCTTCTCTATAAGTGGTAGGAATTAAAATGTTTGGGAGCTTTGTAAGCTCTGAAATTTGTTCAGCTTGTATCTCGCTGGAAGTCGGTTTTTCCTTGGCTCTCAAAGAATTTCACCCTAAATATGCTCAGATTAGTATTCATCCAAATACCTTTCTATCCTCTTTCTTGCATAGCTCCTTAATCTCTGGTATCTCCACAGTTCCAGCCACCCCAGTTTCCTTGAACAACTATATCTGTCTCCTCAACTGCGCAAGGCTTCTAAGTATTTCTTGCTTTCCCATTCCTGTGTAATCGACTAGAAATTGCCTCCAGGTAGAAATTCACGGGAAAGTAGGATTTAACTTGTCTGTTTCCTTTCTTTCAGGGGTCAAACTCCTGTGCTATTGTTTGAAAACAGTTATTTCATATGCTATTTATTCCTATTTCTCTAGTCATTTATACCAGAAACACGATTCCCTTACCGGTTATTCTTTCATGAGAGACACCTGTAGCTGATTTTAACAACTTTCTTCAGAGTGTTAATTGCATTGCATTGTACCTACTTTGCCATGATGAGTATGATGTGGAAAGATGCCCATGTAGTCTTTGTGTTTCCTCTGATTTACATAATAAATTTATCCATATCTTTCTGGACACATTTTTTGTGAAATGAGGATATATCTTAATGGATTAATTAAAATGAAAATGGCATATATCGCAGACATTAAAAATAGTATTAAAATGGCATGAATATGTTAATTTATTTATTATGTTCAGTTAGCCACTTATAGTACATCATTAGTTTCTTATTCTTGTTTTGCTATAGGCAAATTGTTTTGTTCTCCCTCCATGGCTTCCTGAAAGATTTTGTCTTTGGTTTTAATTTGAATGTGAATACCTAGGTGAGATTTTCAAAAAATTGTTCTGCCAGGAATTAGAAAAAGAAGATCAAACTAAACCCAAAGTAAGCAGCAGAAGAAATAAATATAAGGTAAACCATTGGCCAGTCTGAAGGTAGTATATAAAATTTCAATTTTCATGCAACTTTTTCTGTAACTTTGAAAATACATAAAAATAAAAAGAGTGGGGAACCTGGGTGGCTCAGTCACTTAAGTGTCCAACTCTTGATTTCTGCCCAGGTCATAATCTCAGGGTCCTGAGTTCAAGGCCTGCTTCAGGCTCTGCACTCAACGCAAAGTGTGCTTAAGATTCTCTCTCTCTTCCCTCTGCCCCTTCCCTGGTTCCCATGCACCCTCTCCAGCTCTTAATTAATTAATTAATTAATTAATTTAAAGACAAGGTTTTCCCATGTAAGTCAAAAGTATTCTCTTTTTTTACACTGTACCAATTACTGAAATCCTTCCCCCATTTTCATTTACTTTACATTTGTGAGTATGGCTGTCTTATACAAGACTTTGTTTCTGCTGTTTCCCAGGGCTTTTAAATGTCCTTTTGTTGTTGTCAAAATAATAAAGTTCCACACATGCACAAACACACACACACACACACACCCTACATATGTGTGTGCGTGCAGACAGGTTTTTCTTGTTTGCTCTTGATTGTTAGTAAATGATTTTTTTTTTTCATTTTATTTTTATTGTTCATATTGCATTATGGTCTGAAAACAAGGCCTATAAAATTTAGACTTGTTTGAATCCAAGTTTTCTCTTAGTTGAACAACATGATTCTTTTTTTTAAGTCCTTTTTTTTGAAGTCCTACATACTTCAATTTTAAAAAGTTTTGATTTATAAAATAAAAAATAGGGATGCCTGGGTGGCTCAGTTGGTTAAGCAGCTGCCTTCAGCTCAGGTGATGATCCCAGCATCGTGGGATAGAGTCCAACATCCAGCTCCTTGCTTGGCGGGGAGCCTGCTTCTCCCTCTGCCTCTGCCTGCCACTCTGTCTGCCTGTGCTCCCTCGCTCTCTCTCTCTCTCTCTCTCTCTCTCTGACAAATTAAAATAAATAAATAAATAAAAAATAAAAGTCCCATAGGCATGTGGGGAAAATATATATTCTTGTTTTTAGAAAAATGGCTCTCTTCTTATTTATTAAATCAACTTCATTTACACCTATCTAAATCTTTTATATTATTATTGATTTTGTTCTACTTATTCTTTTTTTAATCTTTCTATTATCAAATCATTTCAAATTCTCAGAAGAGTTGCATGAATAGCATGGTAAGCTTAATACCCTCTAATAAGGGTATTAATACCTTAATACCCTGGTTCAAATTTTGCCAGTTATTCTAATAATGTCCTTATACAAAAAGGTCCAGTTCAGGACTACACTTCGTACTCAGTTGTCCTGTGTTTCCAACCTCCTCCAGTCTGGAAGAGTTCCTCAGTCTCTACTTGACTTACATGACCTTGACATTTATGAAGGTCAGCTATTCTATAGAAGTTTTCCAAAGTTTTGTCTAACATTTCTTCCTACACATAAACAGGTTATGAATGTTTTTTTCTTTGCTCAAGTATTAAAGAAGTGATGTTGTTTCTGTCCTATTTATTCTGTATTAATGTCTTTCAGGGCAACTGTGTTTTTCATCAAATTCTTAAAGCATTTTACCTTATGGGTTTTGCTCATATATTGTTTCGAGCATAATACTATTTGCTTAAAATTTCATTGTATTTGATATTAATATTGCTTGCCCTACTTTCAGATTTGCATTTGCCTAATATATATTTAATCACTTCTTTATTTTTAATCTTTCTACGTAATTTAATTTCGGTGTTTTCCTTGTGAGCAGTACATTTAATCGCAACTTTTTTTGTAGCAGGTAAATTCTACCCATTCACACTTATTGTAATTACCAATATGTCTGGTCTTATTTCTGAAACTTTATTTTTTAATTTTCTAATTAGCTTTCTGTTATATTTTTTCTTTTTCTGAATGCTCCATTTTTTTCGTTTTGCATTCTTTTTCACTTGCTACCAAGTTCAAAGGGGCACTACATAATTCTTATATACTGTATAATTCTGTATCCTAAACATTAGAAAACACCTACTTAAAAAGAATATTGATATATTAATGTACAAAAACTGAAGAATGACTATGTATCCACAATGCACTGAGTTGAGAGCCTTTGCATATTTTTATTCTCTCCCCACTTCCTATCTTTGGTATCATAGATTTGAAATGTGGGTTCTAAGTTATTATTTTATACAGGTTAACTTATTTTCTCTGCCCAAAAACTACTCTTAACATTTTCATGATAATTCACATTTACATTAGCAAGAATTATTCAGTTTTAATTATGTTTTATTGTCACTATTGCTCCTTGTCTATTTAATCTTCTCCCAACTTGAGTCTTTTTTCTGATTCATTTTTCACTAAGCTGGATTGGTTCCTTAAAATTGTGTTATGTTTTCTAAGCTCTTGCATATCAAAAATGTCTTTTTTCCTTTCTCACATATGAAAGATATATATGAGGATCACACTGTAAAATCAGAGTCCTTTATTCTTATGAATATGTAAATAAAATGCTACTCACATAGCTTCCACTGTTGCAGATTGGATTATCTTATAACGATCTGAGTCACTTTCTTCTTTAGTTTACCTATTACTTTTCTCTAGAAGCTTGTAAGATTTTTTTATCCAGGAACTTAATAAATGTCACCAGGAGCCCCAGGGCTACTGTTGTTGTTAATTCTGTCTAGAGGTCAAACGTAGGCCTCTCCCCCTAAGGAATGCAGATGCACCAAGACGGTCTAGCCCTCAGCTATAAGCAGGCTCTAGTCAAAACAGACAATCAGCATTAGAGAGGCTCATCTAGGGCTCTGTAGGCAACTAGTGTGAACCATGAGTCTGAGTTGCAGCAACTGCACTGCTAGAGGAGTTGAGTGGGGACAACGCGGAACCCTGATCTGTAACCCTAAGCCTTATGAGACTTCTGGGAAATGAAACAAACCGGAAATACATAAACAGGGACATAAGATATGGATCCGTTTATTGAAACTGGTGTGCAAAAATAACAGTGTAATGACCAGAGTCAGCAGGCAGTGTCACGGAGTCCCAGTGACAGTAAACGAGAAAAAATGTCCTTTCAGGAATGTAGAGGTACCAGTCATAAACAGACAGGAATCTGGAAGGGTCAGCCTCAGAAGTCAGGGTCATATGATTTCATCCCTGCCATTCCTGCAGTTCAGACCTAATCGCTACGTGTAATCTAGAAGGTATTTTCTATGTTTTTCTTCCTCTCTCCAGAATATATATGATTACAATTTAGCTAAGTCAAGCTGTCCACATACACTTTAGTTTAAGCCTCATTTTTCCACCAACAGTCGCCAAACAAGTGATTTTCAAACAACTTATCAGAGGGAAGCTTAGCCTCCACCCCAGGAAACTCATGAGTGAACAAAATAGGACTGTTCTCAGAGAGTGGGGCTATGAGACAATAAAATTGTCATCCTCAAGTAACTCTAATTCCTGGTCCTTGGCCTGCACATTAGATATCTTCACTGCCTTGGAGAAGAAAGTGACATAGTCATTTCCACTCATATTTAATTGGCCAGATTCCCACCTAGCTGCAAGGGAGAGTGGGAATGCAGTTGCTCCTATAAAAGACAGCAGTAATGCGTATACAAAGGCAGTTGTCTCCTCAGGCAAGTGCAGGAAAGAATCTGACACTGAGGCTGAAGGTCAGACACGGGACTGGTAGTGAATTCATTAAAGTTATGACTATCAGTGGGATTTCTCTTGGCAACACCAAAATATCAGGTTGTGCTTTCCATTCATACACACACACACACACACACACACACACACCTCTGAAACCCCTATCTGACACAAGAGCAGTATATTCGACCAACAATGGGTCGCCAATGTTAGTCTTTAAACTTGCACATTGGACTGTCATTGACCAAGGCTAACGTCTACAGCTCTCTTAACTTGGTGATGTTAGATATTCAGAATAATAATAGTGGGGCCTTGGAAATAATCAAAATGAGTTAAGTGTAGATATTGTTAAGCATCCTTTAGAATCATTGTCTGAAGTTTGTAGCTCATAGTTTTCCTTTAATTAAACTCTGCTTGCTCTATTCGGGTGTTTAAATTACACAGAATATGATGTTCTGTCAGATGCTCCTAAGGTTAATGTAGAATTTCCCTCACTAATTTCCTTCTTTCATTCAACATTTCTGTTCCGCTAACACAATGAGATGCAGTAAAATGAGGTTCCTTTCTTGGTGCTTTCTTAGCAACGTGAAGGGCACAGTGTATGCACTGCATGAACAGAAACTGAATTGTACAGAAAGTTACTGTGAAGACATCCAGAGCCCTCATTTGTTGTAACCCTTCATGTTTTAGACATTGAAAGAGTTTTCTTGAAAATGTTCACGGGCTTCCACAAACCTGAAACTCCTCATCCAAAACCTGCTCTCATCTCTGAGCAGGAGGGTAAACAGCAGCCATTCAGTCTGCCTTTGAGGGTCCTTGGTACACTTCACAGTCCCAAAACCAATGACGAAGGCAACCGGACACTGGCTCAGTGGGAAAAGGCGAAATCTAGACCACACAAAATGAGGAATTAAGGGAGGAAAAAGATCTTGTACCAACAGCCACCGAAGAAGCCACAGCCTTCATGCTGAAGTGAGGTATTTTGTCTGTGTGTTAAATTTGAGGGCCCAGGGGCGCCTGGGTGGCTCAGTTGGTTGGACGACTGCCTTCAGCTCAGGTCGTGATCCCGGAGTCCCAGAATAGAGTCCCGCATCGGGCTCCCAGCTCCATGGGGAGTCTGCTTCTCCCTCTGACCTTCTCCTCGCTCATGCTCTTTCTCACCTCCTCTCTCTCAAATAAATAAATAAAATCTTTAAAAAAAATTTGAGGGCCCAAATGACTGAGCTTGAACTTCACAGCAATAGTGATGAGAATTTTTGCTAAGCTCCTTTCTACTACTCAGCATAACAAATATTTTATAATCTGATCTCTTTTCCATTTTCCCGCTTTCTATTTCTTATCCTCTCTTCCTCTGTAGCATTTTCCTTTCTGTGATTTTCTGGATTTCCTCCTTTATGAGTCAGCCTCATCGGTGACCAGAGGCACCAGACATGATTTAGCCTCGTTGGGGGTAATCAAACGAAAGCAGTCACTGAAATTCTTCCCTTCCCTGAAATTCTGCATTACCCTTGGCACACATAATTTGTCTGACTATATGCTTAATGGAAAAACACTGAGGAAGGGTCCACTGGGTCTTCTAGAAATGCTCCAATACTCCATGCCCTGAGACTGGGCCCTCTGGTGCGTCCACTGGCAAATGAGACTGAAGTGACCCTGATTTCTGAGCTACCACCCTTGCTGGAACAGAGATCTCAATAGACATCCCCATATATGAGCCTGGGATTCTTGGTCCAGATTACAGAGTTCTGCTTATGATGCTAGCTCCCTGAGGGTTGCCTTGGACAGTCTCTTCCCTCTGGACCTCGGGTTTCTCATGTGAATAAAGGCAGTTGATGAAGAAGGAAGATAAGTTTCAATTACCTTGATGATCAGCATGGATTGGAAATGGTTTCTTGGGTCACTATGTTCAGAAAGATTCTAAGTGTCCTGGTTCAATAGTGTCACTGCACTCTGTTGTCACTGCGTTATTTCACAATGACTAAGAGCAGTGAGGGAGAGTACTGGATTTGGAATCAAAATTTCCTGGACCCACTCACCAACTGTGTAACCATTAGCATTATACGTAAACTGTCTAAGCCTCTGTTCCCCCACCTATAAAATGAAAATAATATTACCTGCCTTACAGAGTACTGTGGAATGCATGAGACAATTCATGTAAAGTTTATAGCACAGTACCTTATAGCATAAGCCCATAGTGCATATAGCAAATTATCTGCATGGCCCTGAGCTCACTTACAAGCCCATATCAATATATAACAAAATATCTACCATGGGCAGAGGATTGGGGAGTGGTGCTCTACCAGTTAACATTCTGAGACCAAATACTTTCTAAGGTGCCTTCCAGCTCTCAAGTTCTGTTTCTGTGGATTCCAAAACATCACAGATTGAGGTTTAGCTACCTTAGTGGCATGGGAGATGGAATTTATGGTAGGTGAAAGAGGGATGTTGACAGCTTTTCTTGATTGGCTACTTCAGTAAAGAAACAGTTAAAACCAGGAAGTAAAAAAAAACAGATTATTATGTTGAACTTGTAGATTAACTTGACACCAAACTGTTGTGTATCAATTGACTTATTATTATTAACTGGTTATATCTTTTTATCTGCCTAATAAATCGAGAATTTTTTGCTGTTTGGGTGCAGATATCACTTCCAATTCAAACAACTCAAATTCACTCTTCCGTAGATTCTGGGAAAATCGGGCATTCAAAAATTTTTTGAATGCCTATGTGTCAGGCATCGTCATAGCCACTAAAGATACAAAATCATATAAGCCATGACTCTCGGAGCTAAAGACCATAGAATCTGAAAGACAAATTCTACTGGAATGCTTGAAATTTTCCTGCCCTGATTCCATATATTTAATAATTAGCCCTTTATTCTTTATGGTCAGTATTACAGCATTCACAAACATCTAGATCCTCTCTCCTTTGCAGCTGGGTGGGAGCATGTGATTAAGTCTAGCCAATGAAATATGAGTAGAAATGATTATGTGTCACTTCCCTCTGAAACAGTTAAGATTAGGTGAAAGTCTCCATGTTTTCTCTTTCTTGACATTGGTGCTCTAGAAGCCCCCAGCTGAAATGGTAGCATCACAAGGTAGAGCATCCATGAATCTGTGAACCTACCATACCCCCATCTCACTGTCGATTTGTGTGGGAGAGGTGGAGTGAGAAAAAATATAAGGCCTTCTTGTGTTACATCACTGAGATTTTTAACATTCCTACTACAGCATAGTGCATATTACACTTTTTCATTTTTTGAAAATATTTTATTTTTTAAAAGATTTTATTTATTTATTTATTTTTCAGAGAGAGAGAGAGAGAGAGAGATCACAAATAGGCAGAGAGGCAGGCAGAGAGGGAGAAGCAAGCTCCCCACTGAACAGGGAGCCTGATGTGGGACTCAATTCCAGGACCCTGGGATCATGACCTGAGCCAAAGGCAGATGCTTAATCGACTGAGTCACACAGGCTTCCCAAATATTTTATTTTTTAAGCAATCTCTACACCGAATATAGAGGTCAAACTCACAACCCCAAGATCAAGAGTCATATGCTTTACCAACTGTATCAGCCATGCACCCCACTTTTTTTATTTTAAATAAAGGCTTCTAACCACAGACAGAGCATACATTCACCTACGCATATTAACTACCTTCTCTTCTTTTAACCATTATTTGAGGTTGGATTTAAAACATCACTTGTGCAATATGGGGCACAGGCTATAACAGCAAGAAAATTTTAGTCATATCACCAACTATGTCTCCATCCTCTGTATATTTTTTTACACAGCAGTGTTTTATAGCTTATTTGTTAATGCCAGTAAATTGGGTGAATTATTTTCAGTATATTTAATTCTAAAGTGGGCACATTATGTGTTGTGATAAATAAATCCAATTCTTCCAATCCTTTCCAAAGAAAATGTTATTTTACTGAGTTTTAGACTTAAGAAATAACCTGTGTTGATAATATAGGGCTTCATTATGAGAAGTTGATTCAAGAGTATAACACAATGTCACAAATCCTAGAGAACAATCAAATCGAAGGTCATTTTCTCTATAATATACATGTGTTATTATAAACCACTGCAATTGATTTCCCTTATTAAAATACACAACTACTCTTTCATAATTAGAAAATTTCTGAGTGCAGATAGTCCCCAAATTACAGTGGTTCAATTTTGGCTAGCAATATGCAGTCTGATCCTGTCTTGTGAAGTTGAGCAGTGGCAGCAAACTGCAGCTTTCAATCAGCCACACAGTCACAAGGGTCAACAACTGAAACACTTAAAGCCCTCTGCACCCACACAGCCCTTCTGCTTTTCATTTTCAGTACAATATTCAATCAATTACATGAGCTAGAAAACACTGTGTTATCAAATAGGCTTTGTGTTAGATAATTTTGCCCCACCATGGGCTCACGTATGTGTTCTGACCACATTTAAGGTAGGCTAGACTAAGCTATGATGTTTGGTAGGTTAGATGTATTAAATGCATTATTGACCTCATATTTTTAACTTAGAGTACACTTATTGAGACACTGTAAGCCGAGAAAGATCTGTATTCAAGATCTTTGACTAGTCTTTTTTTTATTATTTCTTTTCGGTGTTCGAGAATTCATTGTTTATGCACCACACCCAGTGCTCCATGCAATATGTGCCCTCCTTAATACCCACCACCAGGCTCACCCAATACCCCGCCCCCCCGAAGACCTACAGTTTGTTTCTCAGAGTCCACAGTCTCTCATGGTTTATCTCCCCCTCTAATTTTCCCCAACTCCCTTCTCCTCTCCATCTCCCAATATCTTCCATGTTATTCCTCATTCTCCACAAGTAAGTGAAACCATATAATTGACTCTCTCTGCTTGACTTATTTCACTCAGCATAATCTCTTCCAGTCCAACAAAAGTTGGGTATGCATCCTTTCTTTTTTTTTTTAAAGATTTTATTTATTTATTTGACAGAGAGAGATCACAAGTAGGAAGAGAGGCAGGCAGAGAGACAGAGAGGAGGAAACAGGCTTCCCTGCTGAGCCAAGAGCCCGATGCGGGACTCCATCCCAGGACCCTGAGATCATGACCCGAGCCGAAGGCAGCGGCTTAACCCACTGAGCCACCCAGGCGCCCGGGTATGCATCCTTTCTGATGGCTGAATAATATTCCATTGTATATATATTGTATATATGGACCATATCTTCTTTGTCCATTCATCCGTTGAAGGGCATCTTGGTTCTTTCCACAGTTTGGTGACTGTGGCCATTGCTGCTATGAAAATTGGAGTATAGATGGCCCTTCTTTTCTCTACATCAGTGTCTTTGGGGTAAATACCCAGTAGTGCAACTGCAGGGTCATAGGAAAGCTCTATTTTTAATTTTTCAAGGAATCTCCACATTGTTTTCCAAAGTGGCTGCACCAACTTGCATTCTCACCAGCAGTGTAAGACGGTTCCCCTTTCTCCACATCCTCTCCAACACTGTCCTGTCTTGTTGATTTTGGCCATTCTAACCGGTATACGGTGGTATCTCAGTGGTTTTGATTAGAATCTCCCTGATGGCTAATGATGATGAACATTCTTTTACTACTCGAGACATAAATGTATGGTACATAAATAATTGATAATGCTAATTACCAATTTGTTTATGTTAATGTAAATAATTGGTCAATGTTAGATGAAGTTAGAGATATCCAGCATTTCTATATAGTAATAAGTGATATAATAAATTCTAAAATACATTTACATGTTCATGTTGATTTCTCATGTATTTATAATTGAAAAATGACTGAAAGAGGAATTTCTTTTCCTTTTATTATTATCTGTTTTAAGTTATCAGGTGGGAGATATAGCTACATGAACTCAAACCCCAGGTGGAAATGGAAACATTCAATAAAATACTGGCAAAGTTTGCTCCTCCATACCACCAAATGACTGGAGACATCTGTGTAATTTGTAACATTCTAAACCTTCACATTTGACTCTGGAAACTTAAAAACTAGTTATGAATACATGAAAGGAAACCAGAAAACAATCCACAGCCAGGCTCATACCTTTATGAAAGCCCTATTGCTTACAGCTCTCTCTACATGAGGAATGTATGAGCTCCTTGAATTTTTCCCAGTGTCTGTATCTACCCTCAGCTCATCCCCATCTCACCAAAGCATTCTTTGCCCTGGATCCAGTAATCTCCAACCCTTCAATGGTCCTCCATTAAAAATAGGTGTCATGTCCAAGCTCCTAATCATGGTATTCAAGTTCCTCCGGCTACCTCTCCAGACTCAGCTCTTCTCCTGCTCCCAAAAAAATACCCCACGTGAGGCTTATCAACGTGTGATCCACAGATTTATGTCACCACCTCAGGGAAGCCTTCTCCAAATCCCCAAATAGGATTGGAGGCCCCTATGTGGTGTTCATTCCCTTTCCAGCACTTAGTGCAGAATAATTATCTTTCTCCTTTTCTGTTTTCTCCACAAAGGCTGAGAGCTGTTTGAGAGCAGGAACACTTGTTTCTTCTCTGCTTCTCCTCCAGTTTCTAGCAGTGATTCTGGGTGTGATGGAATAAGAAGGTAAGATGGAATTATGACTTCCTTACCATTTGGTAGCTACAGAGATAAAACACACAGCCAATAGTGTGCTGAAACCAGGTCACACCAGTTTGTGAGAGCCAACTGTGTACAATTCTTCCCAACTCTTCAGATAGTGACATCAGTTTGGTGGTTTGAAATTAGCTACGGTAGCTAAAAATGCCACAAAAAATTGCTAAATGGTACAAATCATATTTATTTTTTCTTCTTGACATGTGGTTATTTCCATTCACCATCACATCACTGCAAAACGTTTACGTCTACTTTGGTAAAGTAGCAAATGGTTCAAATATACCACAAATTCAAGCAAGTTAGATAATCACACATCAGGATGTGAAAAACAAAAATAACTCTTTTGTCATTTAAAATTTGATACTTCCCCAGACAGAGCTTCACGATTGCTTTCAGGATTTGTAGCTTTCTTCAGTAATGATTACCTAAAAATCCGAGTAATTGATATTCCGTGCATAGTTACTATGTCAATTTTGTTAATTTAGTCATCTTAATAACTGTATCAGATTAGTTGTGCAGAAATTCCATTAATATTAGTGTGGGTTTTTTGGTGAGCAGTAACATTTATGACAAACGGGAAAATACATTTATTTAGTTCTAACAGAAAGCAATGAGTCTATACCCAACCAGCAATTTCTGAAACATCCTCCAAATAGAAGTTTCAGGGTAATAGGCCTTCTACCAGATAGAAGGTTATTGCCCAATTTTTTATTTAAATTTCAGCTAGTTAATATACAGTACAATATTAGTTTCAGATGTAGAACCAGATAAAAGTTTGCACAGATCTTAAAGTACCCATTTGTCCCGTTGTGCTGCTATGAAAATACCAGATGGGTACTTCTCTGATCAGGAATTTTAATGGGAATGGTTCTCTCCCTACAACTTATAAATAGATCCAGAAAAGAATTCAGGTAAAAAGCATGATCTCAGACTATGGAATATATTAGAAATGTCCTAGAGGACCTTAACAGCTAACTGTTCCCCCAAAATCACTGGTTCTGGCTAGCCTAGGTGCATCAGAATCATCTGGGCAGCTGGTTACAAATACATAACCCTGTACCCCAAAACAAGAGGGTCTGTGGTGAGCTCGGGGAATCTGCATTTTTTTAGAAGCTCCCCAGATAATTCCAGTCTATTGATTATACTTTTTAATACTAATTCCCTTCCTGAAAGTATTTTGTTTTAGTTTACAAGTTTGTCTTCCTTTGACTTTAAAACATATGCTCTCAGGTTTGAGTAATGACCATGAAGAGAAGCCATAATTCATCAGTAATATCAACAAATGGCCAAAAAAGTTTTTTTTAATATAAAATGCAAGGTACTGTGCTTACACATGAAAAATGACTAGGGCAATTCAAGAAATCATCTCAGAAATTTCGCTTCCCTTCCCCTTGGAGTATTTTCTGTGATGACCCATCCACATAATAGAAGGATGGGTGCTCTAATCATTTATTTTATTGATAATTTTTCCAATTCTTCTTTTTGAATATGTACAAATTGAAATAACAAAATCAGAGGTATGGACTTCCTATAACTCTTCTGTGCAAATCTCCGCTTATTGCCACATGATAGAACCACTCCTTAATGATTTCAAAGCCGACTGCAAATTTGGAATTTGTTGGCAGAATGGCAACTTAATGTGTCAAAAAATATACTATTGCTTTCTTTGTTTTCATTTTTTAAGAGAGATAGTAGGGGGTGTGTATGGGTGCAGGGGGCAGAAGGGCAGAAGGAGAGGGAGAGAGAATCCTAAGGAGGCTCCACACCCAGCATTGAGCCCAACATGGGGCTCAATCTCACAACCTTGAGATCATGACCTGAGCCAAAATCAAGAGCCAAACGCTTAACTGACTGAGCCACCTGGGCACTCCTACCATAGCTTTTCTGAGCAGTTTTTACTCAATTCAATTGACTTTGCCTTTGCATTCATCTCAAGAATTACATGTAGATTTCAAATGTATTAGCTGGACTACACAGGAGCTATGAGTTAATGCTTTGCTTTACTTTAGAATGTATCATTCTCTTAGAACACAAGCACTTAGAAACAGAGGGTTTCTTTAGCACCCATACTACGTAACCATTCTCACTTTTGTAGCTGGTTACATATTTTCTTTGAAAATGAGGTTTCTCTGTTCTATAGCCATAGATTTTTTACCCTACCCTGTTGTTGAATGCCTTCAAATATCATTATAAGTACTTTTACTGTGGGCTGGGGTTTTTTTAGGTTTGTTTTTTGTTTTGGTGGGTTTGTTTTGAGTTTGTTGTTTGTTGTTTGTTGTGTTTGTTTGCTTTTGGATCTGCATCACTGACTTTGTCACCTTGGTTCTATGGTTCTAATGTCTTACCCAGAGCCACCCATTTAATTACTTTTTCAAAACATTCATAAGACAACATGACTATAACTATACAGCTTTATAAAGTATAAAAATACATTATACTATTTTCTCTGGCCTTTCTAAGTGTTACCATTAATTCAAATTAAAGTGCTATGTCAACGTGCTTCCTACTATGCACAGAAATGCAGACATCTTATATTGGCAGTAGATATAATTTGATATGGTAATAATAAGGATAAGAGTAGATTATGTTATCTTTATTTTCACAAAAACTCAAGTCCAAGTTTAAAATAATCAGAATATTATAAATATTTTGGAACTTAAAATAAGACCTATGAACTAGACATTAGTCCTATAAATAAATATACTGTGGTAGGGTGGAAAGAGCCTTGTGACAAAAGTCAAGAGCCTTGAGTTCTAATTTAGGCTAAGCTTCTGTTGAGCTGTATGATTTTGGAAAAATTGTTTAATTTCTTTGGGCATCAGTTTTCTTATTCATGATATAAGGATATTAAATTGGATGATCTCTTCAGTCTTATGGAACACTAGTGATTTGGATGGTGGAAAGTAAAATCACTTAACATTAGTAAACTATAATGGTTGGAAGCCATTTCAGCATGATAGTTTGAGGCCACAGAGGGCTGGAAACATGAGAGCAAATGTTTTGAAAGATTTTATTCAAGAACAAGCTCGAAATAGTTGTTGATCATGACACTGTACAGTTATCTATATCCCAGAATTACAGCTAGCAAGGTCCTTAGGATAAGAGCAAACATATCTAGAAAGAAACCCATAAAGCAGAGATAGTGGAAAAAATGCTTTTAAGTTGATTAGACACAAAAATAGTACTGCGACCCAATTTGGATTCAGTTTACAAAAATAATTGTAATGCCATTCAATCTAAAGTGGTTGTTCCTCCCGGGCAAAGGCAAAAGTTGAAAAAAATTGACGAAATTTAAAAATAGGTCAAGAACTACCAAATGTATGGTTCCCATCCCAGACTGTGAAAGTGTGAAAAATGAATCGGAATACAGATACAGAAAATGCATATATAATTTGAAGAAGAGACTCAGCTGAGAAACATGAGGTGCAGATTTAGAATCTAGCTCATCTTTGAGATTTAAATACTCATGATGGATTTCCACTAGCTGGAAATAATAGAATGGAGAAGTATTTAATAAAAAGAGCCCTTTCAGAAAAATAAATACTTAAGCAGTGCTACAGAATGACTTCATCTCAGCGCAAACACATATAAATTTCATCAGTTCATACATGAAATATGAACTTCATAGATGGATCATCTTTCTGTTGGGTGGGAGGGGTCAAGGAGGGAGTGACATAATTCAGTCAAAAAGTAAATGGCCAGGCTTAAGACCTACATAGATCCTTTCAATTACAATATATACCCTTATTTCAGGAAATGTTAAATTGTGAATCTTAAAAATACAGTGATTGGTCCACTTTTCCTCTCTCCTTCTTTCTCAGCTCCTTTATTCTATTCAATACCTTCATCCTTTTCTAACTATTTTTGGTGAGATAGGAGTCACCACTGACCCCTTAGGAATGCTCAATCCCCAACCTATCTTAGTCTAAATAACATTTATCTTTGAACCACATCCCTTAAATTATTTCCATAGCCCCTTTTAGCTTCTCTCTTTCATAATGTATAGTGGATTATGACTGAAAACCTAATTCTGCCACTAAATAGTTAGATGACCCTGAGAAATAAATTTCCTTTGGTCCACAAGTCCCTCATCTATAAAATGAACATCCACAAAGTCCAATTTCAGTCCACAGTTTGCTGGATTATATTTGTATCTTCTCATGCAGATATCACTTGTATGCTTTGTTAACTGTCTTTATACTTCTCCAGTCCTTCTTGGGATTCAGTATGCATTTATTCATGGCCAGCATCCCAAAAGAAGCATAGTAGTCTAAATAAGAAATTAACACAATCCAGGTATTCAAATCATACATTATTTAAACATTTGCTCATTGAACGAATATTACTAAGACCCTACTAAGAGCCATTAGGTTAGAGAGCTCCAAGTACAATGAAGAAACAAATAAGAAAACAAAATTACAGTATGACAAGGGCTATGATGAGGATACAGGCCTTAAAGAACAGAAAAAGAGCAAAAGTTGGGAGGTTTTCTAATTAGATAAAATTCAGGAGAGTTTTTTTTAAATATACCACTAGCTTATAAATTTCTTTTTCAAAAATTTATAGCCAAAATGGTGAAGAGGTAGCTTTTACTTTACAGACATTTAAATGGAAATACGTATAGAGTAAGGCTAATGTGAATATTCAGCAGGCTCACTGGAGTCAATAAATCATGTTTCTTTGAAAGTATCAACCATAAACAAACTAGAATGTACTAACCAGAATCTATGACAAGAAGAGAGAAAAGAGAGTATGACTGCACTATCACGGAACCACCCTGAATATGCACTTTGAAAGGTCCGCTAAGGATGCATTCATTAAAACCACAAAGAGAACCATACATTATGTTTGCTGGATTTGAGTACCTTGCCTTTTTCTATGATTAATTGTTCCTCTCAACTTCAAATCTGAAAATATGGAAGGAAAATATAGGGTGCCTATAAAAAAGAAGGACTGTTGGGAATTTCTATAGGTCTTCCCCAACCTCATTTTTAATTACAAATAAGCATTCTGGCATGGAAACTTCTGGAAAGGCAGAGGGAACTTGGGCTGGGTCGCCTGGATAAGTTGTCTACAGTGATTACATTGCTTGAGCAAATGTTCACCTCCCGATTTTACTTTCCATTCAATTTCATAGTCCAAAGATACAACCCCTACTGGGTTCTCATGGGAAAGTTAAATGCAGTATTAAAAAAATTATCCAGGTGATTCCAGACCATAGGTCCTACCTGGGACATCTTTGAAGAAAAGGTGGTTTCCTTTATTTTTGTTAAAGTATAGCTTTTATATGTGGCAGATGCCTCTGATTCTCCATGTCACACGTTCAGAACACATCTGATTTCACCTGCATCGGCAGTGGAAACTTTCATGTGAACCCAGAGTCATCTCGTGCTAGCAACATCCTACCTCAAGAGCTTGCCATGTTGTCTTTCTGCTTTCTTCCCAAGGCCTTCCCCAGTGGTAAGGAGATAAGCATATTCTTTCCGCATATAAGAGATGAGAGATTATTATTCCCAAGTACAATACTTAACCTGTGAGAGACAAAAACCAATAAATATGTTATCTTGCCTCTGTGAGGTGGACAATTCTGAAAGGAATACAGTGCACTTTCCAGGAGACCCCAACACAATTGAGCCCCTCTTGCCAACAGTGATAGTTAGGGTTAGGGTTTAGGAAGCATATTGGGTTTTCCTCCTAACCTGACTTCCTCTCTCTTCCCCCTTACTCCTGGTCCTGGAACTAACTGCCAAATAAACTACCTATACTTGGATCTCTGTCTTCAGCTCTACATTCAGGAGAACCTAAAATAAGATAGTGTGGTAGAGAAATTGTTCTGTGTTTATCATAGTTTCCCCTTCCTGAGTGCAAATGAAAACAGCACTCACTAGCCTCCTTGAAGTAAGGCTGGGGTCCCTATGACACAATTCTGAACTGTAGCATGTCAACAGAAGTGACTTAACCTGTTAAAAACATCCTGCACAGTACTCCAATCCACTGTGCCCCTGTCTTGGAAACCTTAGGGACTACTTGTTCCAAATGGCATAGTCACAATATGAAGGACAGCCATCTGACCTGCGTAGTCCTTTGCCTGAATGAGAGACTTTTATTATCACAAATTGCTGATATTCCATGTTAATTTGTTACTGAACAAAATGATCTGCATGTTTAAACTTTAGAACCAGGCACAGCAGACACTCAAAACCATGTTAGCTTAGTTGAAAGTATGAAGAGAAAATAAATAAATGAAACCTACCCTGTATCTATCTATCCAGCTATCTATACATACATAGTTTCATTTTTTTGGTGTGTATATATATATATATATATATATATTACATATACACACATATTATTACATTATATGTATACTTACATAGATACTATATATAGATACATATATGCTTATATATATACACATAGAAACTATTATGGATGTGTGTGTGTATATATATATATATATATATATACTAGGTCTTCCCCAACCTCATTTTTAATTACAAATAAGCATTCTGGCATGGAAACTTCTGGAAAGGCAGAGGGAACTTGGGCTGGGTCGCCTGGATAAGTTGTCTACAGTGATTACATTGCTTGAGCAAATGTTCACCTCCCGATTTTACTTTCCATTCAATTTCATAGTCCAAAGATACAACCCCTACTGGGTTCTCATGGGAAAGTTAAATGCAGTATTAAAAAAATTATCCAGGTGATTCCAGACCATAGGTCCTACCTGGGACATCTTTGAAGAAAAGGTGGTTTCCTTTATTTTTGTTAAAGTATAGCTTTTATATGTGGCAGATGCCTCTGATTCTCCATGTCACACGTTCAGAACACATCTGATTTCACCTGCATCGGCAGTGGAAACTTTCATGTGAACCCAGAGTCATCTCGTGCTAGCAACATCCTACCTCAAGAGCTTGCCATGTTGTCTTTCTGCTTTCTTCCCAAGGCCTTCCCCAGTGGTAAGGAGATAAGCATATTCTTTCCGCATATAAGAGATGAGAGATTATTATTCCCAAGTACAATACTTAACCTGTGAGAGACAAAAACCAATAAATATGTTATCTTGCCTCTGTGAGGTGGACAATTCTGAAAGGAATACAGTGCACTTTCCAGGAGACCCCAACACAATTGAGCCCCTCTTGCCAACAGTGATAGTTAGGGTTAGGGTTTAGGAAGCATATTGGGTTTTCCTCCTAACCTGACTTCCTCTCTCTTCCCCCTTACTCCTGGTCCTGGAACTAACTGCCAAATAAACTACCTATACTTGGATCTCTGTCTTCAGCTCTACATTCAGGAGAACCTAAAATAAGATAGTGTGGTAGAGAAATTGTTCTGTGTTTATCATAGTTTCCCCTTCCTGAGTGCAAATGAAAACAGCACTCACTAGCCTCCTTGAAGTAAGGCTGGGGTCCCTATGACACAATTCTGAACTGTAGCATGTCAACAGAAGTGACTTAACCTGTTAAAAACATCCTGCACAGTACTCCAATCCACTGTGCCCCTGTCTTGGAAACCTTAGGGACTACTTGTTCCAAATGGCATAGTCACAATATGAAGGACAGCCATCTGACCTGCGTAGTCCTTTGCCTGAATGAGAGACTTTTATTATCACAAATTGCTGATATTCCATGTTAATTTGTTACTGAACAAAATGATCTGCATGTTTAAACTTTAGAACCAGGCACAGCAGACACTCAAAACCATGTTAGCTTAGTTGAAAGTATGAAGAGAAAATAAATAAATGAAACCTACCCTGTATCTATCTATCCAGCTATCTATACATACATAGTTTCATTTTTGTGTGTGTGTATATATATATATATATTACATATACACACATATTATTACATTATATGTATACTTACATAGATACTATATATAGATACATATATGCTTACATATATACACATAGAAACTATTATGGATGTGTGTGTATATATATATATAGTATATATACTATATAGTATATATAGTATATATATATAGTATATATATACCTAGTATATATATAGTATATATATATGGTATATATATACCTAGTATATGGTATATACAATTATGGATATATATAGTATATAGTATATATATGGTATATAGTGTATATAGTATATATAGTATATATATATAGTATATATATACCTAGTATATATATATATATACACCTAGTATATATATATATAGTATATATATAGTATATAGTATATATATAGTATATAGTATATATAGTATATATATATGGTATATATATACCTAGTATATATATATATACAATATATATATATACACACATCCATAATAGTTTCTATGTGTATATATGTAAGCATATATGTATCTATATATAGTATCTATGTAAGTATACATATAATGTAATAATATGTGTGTATATGTAATATTATCATTCTGTTGCTAGCAACCTGTAAGCAGGGAGAAGGTCTCAAAAATTTTATCCTTAACATAGAATGATCTCAGTAGTTTCTTGAAGACTGATGCGTAATTTCAGCACTCAAAACACCTCTCTCAAGAGAACCATATTATTCCTCTTAAAAATAAAAAGCTGTTGGTTCAAATAAATATTTATTTTAAGAAACCTAATAAATGTGGGTATTTTGAGGGTATGGGAACAACCAGTTTGAAAAAGAAAAAAAAAAAGACTAGTCAGTTCTATTAAACAACCTAAGGGGTTTCTATTTGTTTTGTTTTGTTTTAACAAACGATCCTAATTTGATCTAATCGACCAATTATTTTGGTACTGTCTGGAGAGAGTAAAATAGAATTCTGCTAGATTTCTAGTTTTTTTTAATTTTTTTCAATACTTCTGAAGTTTTGACTTGCATGTAATCAATGCATTATGAAGAAGTTTCCTTTTTTTAAAGATTTATTTATTAGCACATCTGGGTGGCTCAGTTTATTAAAGATTTATTTATTTATTTGAGAGAGAATGAGAGAGAGAGAGAGTGAACAAGCAGGGGGAGGGGAAGAAGGGGGGAGGGGGAGAAGCAGACACCGCACTGACTCAGGGGTTTGATCTCAGGACCCCGAGATCACGACCTGACCCAAAATCAAGAGTCAGATGCTTAACCAACTAAGTCATACAGGCACCCCCGAAGAATTTTTCAGTAAGTCACTCAAATCTTAATTATCGAATCTTAAGATAACTTAAAGAATTGTGGACTTAACTCCCGTTTTGTGCTATCTGTGCATTAAAGGTTTGGCACAACTATTCAAAATGTTAATGAAAAATGTTGAAGGTTAGTAAACTGCTTAGAGAAACAAATGCTTCCAAGGACATTAGCAAAATCAACTTGAATACAAACAATGAGTCAGTTACAAATCATCCTTATCTATTAATTAAAATAAAGCTCATTAAGCATTCTATTAGACTATACTTTACTGATATTATTGAAATTAGTTTAGAGCAATAAAATTTATATAGATAAAGTGAATTCTAAATACTGAAGGCATTTCATCAATTCAGACTGGCCATCTCTCTAATGAGTCTGACGTCTGACTTAACAGTGCTTTACAATGTCTGAAGAAAGGTAATTTTGAGGAAATAATGTGTTCTTTATTGATTTTGTGCACTGTGAGTTTTTATCTTCAGAATACTTGGGCCTTATCTATATAGATATGTGCATACATTTAGTTTTATTGAAATACTTAGAAGTTTCTACTTAACCTACTTCTAATTTAGTCTACACGTCTATACCAAAAGGACAAATCTTTGACTATTTGTCCTTTTGTTCAGGATCATTTTTATTAGTGAGTAGTAATTGATTTCCATGAAAGCTTCCCTTTTCTTGATCACTTGCAAATATCTCTGTCTCTCCTAGTTAGACACAAGAGACAAGGACAGTTAGGGTATTTGGTTATTCTAAAATAAGGTAGACACTGTTACACATTAGAGAACTCTCTATAGTTGGCCTTTCTAATACTCTAAGAGGTTCAGTCCTGTTCGTATTTGCACAGGGATTCACATGAAAAGCATTATTGGAGACCAACATGGACTTGTTTTGAACATTGGTATCAGTATCAAGTCATATCAGTACCGTGTGTGGATGGTAGAAGACCTCTTGCCAACATCTGCTCTCCAATTTGATCTTGGAGGTTTTCTGGCACATTGAACATGACATTTATTTAAGTGTTAGATTTATATTTTGCTTTCCTGACCAAAAGCTCAAAGAACCAAGTGTAGTGGCATGATTTGACGCTAGACATCTGGTCTCAGTATAATCATGATGACACGTTCCAGAAACTATCAAATTGGAATTCCTGCCTTTGTGGCTAAGGGTGCTAACACTGAAAAGTCTAAGAATTTTAAAGGGGTTCAGCTTCATAAATTAATCAACATAATACAACTTGACAAAAGATAAACATTAAAAGGCTAGAACTCTGTGTTTTTTTTGCTGCTTGGCTTAGCTTCTTTGTCATTAGGCATTTTGCTCAGGTAAGCATATCTGAAAAGGGCTTACTCTCCAAAGAAAAACAATCTTGTGTGGACTCCAGCAAAAACAAGCCAGAAGTAAAATGAATTATATGCTAGGGCATATAAATTTACAGTAAGTCATGTAAATTAGAAGGTGATGCACCTGTGAGCCAGTGAGGAACCTATAATAAAATCTTCTCAGGGACAGCAAGATAGTGAAGATTGGGAAGAGATGGATTACATAATGAAATTTTGGTTGCCCCCAAATAAATGTGCTGTAGAATTTTCAGCTACTATACAGTTATGAAGTCGTAGACTGCATACCATGTGGTCTTGATTGTCATAATTTAGGTCCAGAAAGTGCTCTACAAAATAATAAGCCAAAATCTACCAATATAACTGTAGCTTAAAAAAACACTTTTGTAAGAGATGCTTTGAAAAGTTGGCAAAAATGCATGCCAGTTTAAGAAGGACAAAGCTATAGAGTGAAATGTACATTTGTGGAAGGATTCCAGAACATCAACTGATTTGGGAAGCATACAGCTCTTAAAGCACAGAACCTCAAAAATGCATAAAGAGAAATGCATTCGCCAGGACCATTCTGAAATGGTAAGTAGGTTAAGGGGGAAAGAATGCGGCACTGCACATTTCCTTCCTAGAGTGAATGCCTTCAACAACATTTTGTCAGTTTTGTTAAGAGTGTGGACTCTGGATCTGAAGGGGCACGTGCACCCGAATGTTTATAGTGCAATGTCCACAATAGCCAAACTATGGAAAGAACCCAGATGTCCATCAACAGATGAATGGATAAAGAAGATGTGGTATAGATATACAATGGAGTACTTTGCAGCCATCAAAAGAAATGAAATCTTGCCATTTGCGATGACGTGGATGGAACTAGAGGGTATTATGCTGAGCAGAAGAAGTCAATCAGAGAAAGACAATTATCATATGATCTCCCTGATATGAGGAAATGGAGATGCAACATGGGGGGCTTAGAGGGTAGGAAAAGAATAAATGAAACAAGATGGGATCAGGAGGGAGACAAACCATAAGAGACTCTTAATCTCACAAAACAAACTGAGGGTTGCTGGGGGGAGGGGGTTTGGGAGAAGGGGGTGGGATTATGGACATTGGGGAGGGTATGTGCTATGGTGAGTGCTGTGAAGTGTGTAAACTTGGCGATTCACAGACCTGTACCCCTGGGGCTAATAATACATTATATGTTTATAAAAAATTTTTTAGAAAAAAGAGTGCAGACTCTGGAGTCAGAATGCCAGGGTTTCAAGCTGTGACTTACTAGGTGTTTGTAATGTCAGGATGATACCAGCTCTCCATCACTGGACTGTCACAAGAATTAATTTAAATTCTGTACATAGAGTACCTAACACTTTCTGCCACATGCTTAGCCCTCAGTCCATGGCAAGTGTACTGTCATTACTACTATCACAAGTTTTATTACCACTGGAATGAGAGCCCTAGCAGTTGAAACACATAAAATTCATTCAATATATATATATATATATATTTTTTTTTTGGTCATGTACATCTGCACTGGGTGCGGTTGTATACACTGGGGATTTGGCAGCAGAAAAAAAAAGAAAGACAAAATTCCTGCCTTAAAGAAGCTTGCATTGACCAAATGAGGAACATCATCACTGTGCCTCATTTCAGTAGGGGAGCCCTAAAAACAATTGACAATTAAAGTGTAGTGCAGTGAGTGCAGTGACAAGCCAGAACACAGGGAGGAGGGAACCAAAAGGAGAGGCACTTAACCCAGTTTGTGGAAGGAAAAGTGAGGAAAATTTCCTGGTGATAGTAATGTCTATGCTGAGCCTTGTAGCACTTATTTATTGATTTAACAGGCTCTTACATAATGCCTGCTATGTGCCAGGGGAATTGTTCTAAGCACTTTACAAACGAGCTATTACTCTTCGAATTTAATTTAATTCATTTACTTCTCCTAATAACTCCATGAAGTGGGGAAAATGAAGCACACATGGGTTAAGTAACTTGCCCAAAGTCAAGAAACTAGAAAGTGATTCCATATTCCATAGTTCGTACTCTTAACTGCGGTGTGCTATGCTGTTCCGCCCTCCGGCTCTGTTTTTATAAGGCGTGTGGGGGGGTGAGCTGGGGTGCAAAGGAATCTAGCATAGGCGCGGCAGTCACTAGTCCACGAAAGGCTTGGAGACTTTGGACTTCAGTGGAGCAATGGAAAGGCATCAGAAGAAGATCAAGAGAGTAAAGGGAGCGTGATTCTGAAGATTCTAGAAAGCCAGGAGGGGGATTTGGAAATTTTGGATGATCTGTGCCCAGTTGGCAGTTAGAGTTATAGGACTCTCCGTTACAGTGCACTGTTGCTGTGATGGAAGTATATTTTACAGGTTTTAAAATAGATCAAGGGACATGATTATTTTCTTAAGGATATGCCTTGTATGTGTAATCCTGGAACAGAAATGCTTAGATGCCTTCTCATGGATCTTATAGTTAATTTACTTGCAGTTTTAATCATGATTATTTGTACCTAAGATATCTCTTTTGTAAATAACTATGCATTATGTTCTTGTTAGGAATGCCTAGAATGCTAAGATAAATTGTTGTCAAAAGTTTATAAATCAGGGGCGCCTGGGTGGCTCAATGGGCTAAAGCCTCTGCCTTCGGCTCAGGTCATGGCGAGCCCCCCATCAGGCTCTCTGCTCAGCAGGGAGCCTGTTTCCTCCTCTCTGCCTGCCTCTCTGCCGACTTGTGATCTCTGTCGGTCAAATAAATAAATAAAATCTTTAAAAAAAAGTTTATAAATCACAGAAGTAAGATGAATGAATCACTCAAATAGTACTTAGTAAAAGTTTCTTGTGTACAAACCGAAAAGACAGTTTCCCAACCAGGAGCACTCAAGCCAAAACATGGAATAACGCTCAGGGGTGCGTTGTTATAAAGCAGTTTATATAGTGAGAAGGCGGTGACTGTTTATTCTTCACAGTGATTGGTTATAATATTAGAAATTTAATTTATAATTAAATTTATAATATTAGAAAATTAAATTAGAATTTTGATAGGGAATTAGTCAGTGGTTATCTCACATTAACCTTGAGAAACAGTTTAAGTTTTGCTTATGATTTCCAGAGGCATAAGCAAGAAATGACCCAGGCCAACTCAGTCTTACAGAATAAGTTGAATTAAGGTTTGTGTGTACGAGCAAACTGGTTTTATCTGCTCAGGGAATTCTCAAGGCTGGACTCTGTCTTTTTTGTTCTTGTTTTTTTAAACAGTGGGATTACCAAAGGGTAACCCAAATGATCAAAATAGAGTTACATGTTCAGGAAAAAACCTAATTCTAGTTTTCTTTTTTCCCATGAGCAATTTTATATTTCCTCAGTATATACCAACAGCCTAGAGTAGGTTCTCACTGAATATTATTGGAATTTCTACTTCATGAAGGCTCTGGCTACAGAAGCATCCTTGGTACAGTCAATAATGTCTACAAATAAGATTTGTAACTAATGGAACTTCAATAGATACTTAATAAAATACAAGCTACTTTTGTTATAAAAGAAATGGTGATGGAAAAATAATCAAATTGCCTTAAGATGTATAAAATAGCATAAGTAGTCTACTTCCTTCTCCCCAGCAGAAATGCTAATCCTAGTACCAGAAATAACTGCTAAGTTTTTTTGTGGAAATTGTCCAGAAATAATGTATACAGATAGGAAGTTCAACTCTTCTGCAACTTTTCTCTTTCACTTCACAGTATATGTTAGGCATCTTTCTTATATGTTTCCTGAATATTATAAATAGCTATGTAGTATTTTGTTACCGATATAAGCGATAAGACATTGAAAATTTTGACATATTTTCCCTTCTAACAAGGATGTTGCAACAGACATAGTTTTATATATGTAGTTGATCACATGTGCAAATTTATCTGTATAGTAATGCCTAAAGGACAAATCACTGAGTCAAAAGTTATGTACACTTAAAATTCTAAAAATGCCAATTTGTCCTCCAAAATACTCAATTTGCATCTCTGTTAACAGCCTATGAGTGCTTGCTTCTCAAGGGTGAGCCCTTTCCTATTGGATCCTCTCAAAACTACTTTTTATCTTGTCCAATCTGATAGTTTAAAAACAATATTTGGTATTGCTTAAATTATCGGTGACCACATACATTTGTTAACATTTCTCTTTATGTGATCTGTTTCATTCCCTCCTGTTGGTTATTATTATCAGGTTGATTATCTCTTTCTTATTTACTCATGTATATGAGCTATTTCAATGATTAAGAAAATCGGTGTCTTTATCTGGCCTGGATGTTAGACATCTTTCTTTCCTGGGCACCTGGATGGCTCAGTCACTTAAGCGTTTGGCTCAGGTCATGACCCCAGCTTTGAGCTCAGCCGGCAGTAAGCTTCTCCCTCTCCCTTTGCCCCTCCCCCCACTCATGTTTGGCTCTCTCTCAAATAAATAAAATAAAATAAAATCTTTTTTTCCAAATATGCCATTTTCTTTAGACTATTGTAATATCTTTGTCACGTAGAAATTTTTAAGACTGAAATAATCAAATTACCATTCTTTTCTTTTTTCACTTACAGATTTTTTTTTTTTTTCATGTGGGAAAGGTCTTGTCTCCAAGTGTACACATAGATTTTCCTATGTTTCCATCTGGTCTATTTTTGCTTTTTTCCATTTAGATATTTGATCTATCTGCTATACACCTCAGAGTAAGGAGGGAAGTAGGAAATAAAATTTACAACTATGTACAAAGACAGCTAACCTGGTGCCCCAATATCATTTATTTTTTCCAGATACTGAGATGTAATTGACATTTGACACTGCATAGGTGTGAGATGTAGAATGCCATGATTTGATGCACAAATATATTGTGAAATGGTTCACACAGTATAGTTAGTTAACACATCCTTCATCTCATATAATTAGTCATTGAATTACATCTCATATTATAATCATCTTGTATAATTTTTTGTTGTGGTGAGAATATTTAAGATTTCCTCTTAGCCACTTTCAAGTACACAATACAGTATTGTTAACTCTAGTCACTGTGCTGTACATTACATCCCTAAAACTTATTCCTCTTATAACTGGAAGTTTGTACCCTTTGACCAACATCTCATTTCCCTCACCCCCTAGCATCTGACGACTACCAATCTCCTCTCTATTTCTATGAGGTCAACTTTTTTTTTTTTTTTTTTTTTTTTTAGATTCCACATATAAGTGAGATCATACAATATTTGTCTCTCTCTGCCTAGCTTATTTCACTTAGCATAATGTCCTCTAGATTCATCTATGTTGTCACAGATGGCAAGATTTCTTTCATTTTGCTGATGGAATAATACTTCATTGCATATACATTGAATAATCTATTGTCTCTGCTATTAAAGATGCTACTTTACCACACGCTAAATTCCAGAAGTGTTTGGATCTAGCTGGACTCTCTCCTCTGTTCATCAGTCAGTTCATGTCCCAGAATCAGTTATGATTATTGTTGCTTTATACAATGTTGCATAGTAACCCTGGCGCCCCTTCTTTTCTCTTCTTTTTCAGAGGATTCCTTGCCGTTCTAATTATCTTCTTATCCAGATGAACTTTAGAATCATTTTGTCAAGTTGTATCTAAAATTATGTTAGTTTTTGCTAGAATTGCCTATAACATATTAATTTAAACAGCATCAATAATTTTGAATGTTGAAGCTGCCTACCCAACAATTTGATGTATGTTTGTACTTGTTTAAAGCTAATTTTAAGGGCGCCTGGGTGGCTCAATTGGTTAAGCGACTGCCTTCAGCTCAGGTCATGATTCTGGAGTCCCAGGATTGAGTCCCAGGATCGAGTCCCAGGATCGAGTCCCAGATCAGGCTCCCAGCTCCAGGGGGAATCTACTTCTCCCTCTGACCTCCCCTCTCATGTTCTCTCTCACTCTCTCTCTCTCTCTCTCAAATTAATAAATAAACTTTTTTTTTAAAAAAAAAGTTAATTTTAAGAACCTCAGTAAACTTTTATAGTTTCAAGTTAATATAAGTGCTGGGCATTTCTTATGATATTTATGCCTATATTTTTTTAAATTTTCTTTTTTTTAAGATTTTATTTGACAGAGATGGAGAAAGTACAAGCAGGGGGAGTGGCAGGCAGAGGGAGAGGGAGAAACAGGCTTCCTGCTTAGCGAGGAGCTCAACCTGGGGCTTGATCCCAGGACCCCGCAATCATGACCTGAGCTAAGGCAGATGCTTAACTAACTGAGTCACCCAGGTGCCCCTAAATTTTATTTTCAATAAAAATTTATATATTTAAGGTGTACAACACTGATGACTTGATAAATATATACATATATATATGCACACACAGTGAAATGATTATTATAGCCAAGCTAATTAACGTATCATCTCCTCACGTAGTTACCGTATTTTGTGTATGAGAGTACCACAAATCTACTCCTTTAGCAAATTTCCAGTATGTAATACAGTATTAACCATAGTCACCATGCTGCACATCCAATCTCTAGACTAACTCATCCTATATAACTGCAACTCTGTACCCTTTGACCAGTATCTACCTAATTTCCCCCACCTCTCCACCCTGGATAACCACTGTTCTACTCTCTGCTTCAATGTATTTGACTTTTGAAGATTCCAGATATAAGTGAGATCATGCAGTTTTTTCCTGTATGTGTGTGGCTACTTTCACTTAGCATAATAGCCTGTAGGTTCATTTATGTAGCTGCAAATATTGGGATCTCTTTCTTTTATAAGGCTGAATAATATGCCTAAATGTTTTAGGTCATAGAGCTACAAAGGACTGAGATTTTCCTTTTGTTTTATTTTATACCTCGTTACCTTTCTATACAGGAAAGAAATTGATTTTATTGATTTTGTAATCAAAACCTCACTGAATTCTCTTATTGTTTCTAATAGGGTTTCAATTTATCTTCTTGGGTTTTCCAGATGAATAACCATATTATTAGCAAACGTGGATAATTTTGTCACTTCTTTTCATTTCTTTCATTTGACTAGTTGTGGTGGCTAGTACATCTGGAAATCTATGTTACCATGATAGTCTTAGCTTTGCCTTATTCATCATCAGGCAATTTTTCTTTCCATTTATTCACATTATTACTATCTGGTGCTCTGGAAGTATTGTTCATACTCTTTAAGGTTATGAAGTTCTAGGTTTAATTCAGTTTGTATTTTTTCCCCTTTTGGTAATGTTGAAGGTTTATATTCTTTGTTTTTATGCTTCTCTTTAACTTTCTAAAATTAATAATATGAGTAGACATCCACTCATGGACTTGGTGTCTCTCCATGGAGAGACATTCTCCATGGAGAATTCTTTTTTTTTTTAACATTTCATTTATTTATTTGACAGAGAGAGAGAGAGATCACAAGTAGACAGAGAGGCAGGAAGAGAGAGAGGGGGGAAGCAGTCTCC
Source organism: Mustela nivalis (assembly GCF_964662115.1). Lineage (NCBI taxonomy): Eukaryota > Metazoa > Chordata > Mammalia > Carnivora > Mustelidae > Mustela > Mustela nivalis. The sequence continues at coordinate 9,214,223 of NC_139040.1, forward strand.
CTGCTGAGCAGAGAGCCCCATGTGGGGCTCTATCCTGGGACCCTGAGATCATGACCTGAGCCGAAGGCAGAGGCTTACCGAGCCACCCAGGCACCCCTTACGAAGACATTCTTAAACTTCCTCCCATTCTCCTACTCACTCACACCTCTATTACAATTTTTACATTGTCAGTGTTCATCACATTTGCCTTCTGTTCCATAATTCCTACCATTTTTCATTTTAAATTCCAAATATTAATGGAATCAATATTTGATCCCAACTCTTTTCATACCATGGCCTCTCCATTTTTTTTCTCTTTATTTAACTTACTGTTTGGGTTCTGGATTTCTGTGTTAAGTACATTTTTGCAAACAGGATTGATGAGCACTACTTTTCTGACAGAAATTCTACGTATGTTGTGCTTTGAGATTTATGACCATTTCTTAGTTTCATTAAAGATGGAGTTTTTTCTTCTGTCCTTTACTCTTTTTTACTATTTTTTGGAGGGTTTTATTGAAGGAAATAAAGTAGAAATGTTATTAATCTGTCATTTTGTAGCAAAAGCCTCCGGAATTACTGCTTCTTAATTAACTGCTTACTCCTTGAATGTCAAGTTCAAGAACATAGGACTCCTAGATTTGCCATCATCTAGCCATGGAGATTGGGGATATTACTTAATCTTTCTGAATTTCAGTTTCCTTATTTGTAGTATAGGGTTTATGAAAGAGTGACCATATTTACAGTTTTCCTAGAAAGGTTCCATGTTATGCTTGTTGTCTGAGTTTAATTATTAATAGCCGTCATTTTATTCTCCAACATGTTCTCATATGAAAAATAAATTGAATGGGCATTCTAATTATCATAGTGCCTAGCTCATCATGTTGCTGTGATAATTAAATGAAACACTATTTAGTGATTAACATAGTTCCTGGCATATCATTTTTTCAACAAATGTTAATCTCTCTATTTTTATCAGGTTCTTCCTCCATGCAAACTCTATATTTGAAAATAAATGTACAGTATCCCTCGAGGAGGAGCACTCTTCAGTTTGGCTGCCAAGCAGTAGAAATGTCCTAACTCTTGTCAGTTCAGAGAGTCCCCATCACGGCATTCTCTGAGGCCTACCTCTCTGGCTGATTCAGGTCAGCTGCAGTACCTATGCAGAAGGAATTCACAGAAATCCTCTTTAATTACCATCACGGTCTTTTTTATAGACCTTTCCACAGGGTAGAGAGAACACAAATTATGCAAATTCTGCTTTTGTACAGAAGTGAAAAGTATATTTTGGTTTCCAAATCTGAGTACACAAGAAGAGTTCAGGGAAGTTCAATGAGGGCATGAAGTAGAAATGTATGGACATTTACCTTTCCCTAGATAAACAGTGAAATGTAAATCATCCAAATAATAAGAAACTATTTATCACTCCAATTTGTGAATTTATGACTGAGAAGGCATTAGAAGTGGCAGGAGTTGGTCAAGCATCAAGGACCTCACTTCTATTTATTATGCTCATTTATCTATGTAAACCTCCTGGTGGAAATGGAAATTATTTTCCCTGAGAACTGTGATGACTTTACTATTGTTACATAATTTGCATATTCTTTTGAATATGTTAGCATAAGGGAAGGATTGAGTTATATGGTACATTTGCTCATTAGCTAGTAGATAACCGGGTGGGCCAATCTAGAAATAGACAAAAGACTTCTCTGTCCTTTCTTGCTTTTAGATTTTTCAAAATGTATATAATCTTATGTATTTTAAAGATACCCAAATAATATCATTAAAACTAAATGTAGGTGTATCTATTTATGCATATGTAATGAAAATGAGCATAAACAATTTGCATACCAATGCTTACTACATAACTGCTTCCTGGCTTCCTCATATTTACCATTCCTGCATATGTTTATCTCTGCTTCACTTATTTCATGAATACCTAAATAGAGTTAAGATGCTCACCAGTGGACAAAATATTGAAAGAACTTTTGCTCTGAACTATCTCTTTTTTCCCTAATTATATAGACCGTCTCTAGAGAACTTGTGTGTGATTCCACTTAATAAAATGTCAGTATGGTTCATAAAAATTAAATTGTAAATATGCTTTGAGATGATTACCCAAAAAATCTACCTAGAATCACTTTACTGATTTTTCTTGAATTATTTCAGATAGAGCTATGTATTAAGATCAGTAGGATAAGATATTGCCTGGATAGGACCCCTGGGTGGCTCACTAGGTTAAGCATGTGCCTTTAGCTCAGGTCCTGGGATTGAGTCCCACATCAGGCGCCCTGCTCGGCAGAGAGTCTGCTTCTCTCTCTCTCCCTCTGCCCCTCCCCTGATGGCGCTCTAAAGAAGATATTCCATGGATTTATTGATTGTGGAAAACAAAATAGATAACTGTATTACCCAACCCTTAAGTTAAAGGCAAATTTTAATATATTTTAAGACATATCCTAAAGGTAGAATAATTAAAATTAGTGGCTTTGGCTTGAGAATCAGCAACAGAATAATAGAAAAATAAGCATTCTTGAAATATGCCTTTGTATATAAAAGAATTTAGTATTTAATGAAAGAAGCCTTAAAAGCCAGTTTGGACATGATGGAACATTTATTACATCGTGATGAATTAAATTATTATCTATTTCTATGACATATTAGGCAAACATTAAAAATTATATTTTTGAAGAACATTTAGTAACATAAGAAGTTCTGTCTATGATGGACAGACTCTAAGGTAGCCCTCCTTGATTTCTTTCTCCTGAGGTTAACACCTTTGTATAAACCCCTCCCCTTGAGTATGGGCAGAACCTATGACTTTCGTCTATCCAATAATACAGCATAGGTGAGGGGATATCACATCAGACTTGCTGTGAGACACTCTCTCCCTTCCTGGTTCTGAAGAAGCAAGCTGGCATATTTTGAGATTTCCCTATGGAGAGAACCACATGGCAAGGAAGTAAAAGATGTTCCAACAGATGGCCAGTGAGAAATTCTGACCCTCAGCGTAGCAGCCGGCAAGGAGGGGAATGCTACCAATGGCCACTTCAGCGGGAAGGCGCATTCTTCCCCACATGAGCCTAAGATGAACCCACAGGCTGGCCAACATCTTGACTGCAACTTTACAAGACTCTGAAACAGAAGATCCAGTTAAGTTGTGACCAAATTCCTGATCCACAGAAACTGATAACTATGTGTTGTCTTAAGTTAACCACGAAGTTTGTGGTGATATTGTCATTTGGCAGTAGATAACTAATATATCACAAAATATTAAATTTAAAAATCAGGATAAAAAATACTGTATATTGTACAGGTCCTCAGCTTTGCTGCATAACAGCCCCCCAAACTCAGTAGCTTACAAAAAATGTGCAATTTTTGAGTTGCATTTGATGTTGGTGGTTACAGGGCAGCTATGGCTGCTGTGACTCTGCTTCATTTTCTTACTTCTGCTTGACTCAGTTCCATGTATTGTCCGATTCTGGGATCCTGACTAAAAGAGCACCCCCTGTGTCAGGCATTCCCATTTTTGTGCCGAAGGGGAAGAGCATGAACCATTAGCTGTATCTGAACCATACAATTACATTGAAACTTCTGCTCAGATGTGGTTTATTTTACATCAGTTTGTTACAGTTTTAAGACCCAAGGCCCCATTTCCTGGTTGTTAGCTGGGGGGTTATTCTAAATCTCCCAGAGGTTTCTGGCAGTTCCAGGCCCTACCACAGCATCACTGTGAGCACTAAGCTTCAAATCTCTCTGCACTTCTGTTACGAGCCAGAGAAACTCACTGCTTTTAAGGGGCTCGCCCACTTAATCTTCATATTTTTTAAAAGATTATTTATTTATTTGACAGACAGAGATCACAAGTAGGCAGAGAGGCAGGCAGAGAGAGAGAGGGAAGCAGGCTCCTTGCCGAGCAGAGAGCCCGATGCGGGACTCCATCCCAGGACCCTGGAACCAGTATTTGAACTGAAGGCTGAGGCCCCAACCCAGTGAGCCACCCAGGGGCCCTTAATCATCCTATTTTTTAAGGTCGCTTTATTGAGGGCTTTAATTATATGTGTAAAAAACCTTTCACAGCAGTATCTAGATTAGTGCCTTGAAATCAGATCAAGATTTGATCTGATCAAATTTTCAAATCATGGTTCATTCACTTACCTATTTGTACTTTGGATAACTTATTTAACATGTGAGTATAACAGTGACTAATTCATTTAGTTGTTTTGAAGAGTAAGTGGGATAAAGTCTGTAATGTCCCAAGCAAAGCTTTTGACAGATGGCTCTCCAAAATTGGAAGATGCAATATTGATTTTATAGTAAACTTTGCACCAAATAAATTCCCCATATCAATCATGTGAGTAAAGAGAGTCAATAGGATATGTCTCTCTTTTCTTCTTCTCTTCCTCCTCCTCGCCCTTCCTCTTTCCGTCCCTCTTTTGACCCCACCCCCTCAAGCTGGGTCTGGAAATACCTGCTTACCAAGACTTCATAATTAAAAATTATTATAAAAAGTGCAGGATTGTATCTCTATACATCAGTGTATTTCTTACTGTTGGCAGGAGGTTGGATGCAAAAAGATATGAGATGTTTCCTTACCCAGGCTAGGAGTTTTTCTTCACAGTGCCTTGCAGCCTGTGCCAAAATAGGCATGAGACACCAGGTCTGAAAATGAACTCCATCTTCTTCATAAAGGATTACAAATCACTGTCATTTCATTTCCAAGACTACTGCTTCAATTTTTTAAAATGAATTTTGCTTGGAATAGGATCAACAATCAATGAAAGAAAGGCACTGACACGCCAAATCAATGCCTCTGATACATGGTTTTCTGTCTCACACAAAGCCAGGAAAACAGCCTAAAATGTCTGTTTCATCTTATTTATTCACAGTAATAACTTTTACATCACCATGAAATATTATCGCCACAAGTTAAAAACATGAAAATAAATATGGAAGCGTCCTTAATCAAACAGTGCTCTCACTTCTTAGATGGGGAAATTGAGAAATGGAGAGCAGAATGCATCTATCTGAGCAGTGTCCCACATGCAGTTCTATTCTTGAGTTATTTTTAAACCAGTGGGGGTAAATAGCAACCTTTTGACCCTCAAAAAGGTAAAGAGTGGATCATTATTTCCCTTGTTAAGATATTTGTCTACTTAGGACATTTCTTCCTCAGAGTAATTCACTGCCAACTTTGTTGGGCGTATGATCAAACTTAAGAAGATCATCTTCAATGACTTTAGCTTCTAGTTTCTATTCTTTTTTCCTTATTCTGTGTCCATGATACCTGCCCATACTTCACCCAAATAGAATACCAGTAAGCACATGTTCTCTCCTGTACCTCTTCTCTCACCTGAATTTCAGGAAGGGTCAAAATATACTCATTCACAGTGAGCTATTATCATTTGATAAGGCCTTAGAGTCAGTTCTTGTAGACATATCTCTGTATTAATAGAAGGCAACAGAACAGACTTTATAACTATAGAATCATCAGTCATCAGGTCAGTTGGGAGAGGAAAAGGAATTATTTAAGGTGGAAAAGGTTCTTATGTTAGTAGAAATCAGAGACTGGAAATTGTATTGGAACACCATCTTTTCAAGCTCATTGCTGAAGCAGGCTAACATTTGGCAGGTTACAAATCTATGATTTATATAAGCTGAGGCTTTGCCAAAGGGCAGTTCTCTGGCAACATTTACTTTTGGACACATGCACGTTACCTCATGGGAATTGTTACACAGCCAGTTCTTCTGGATGAAGGCCAAGTCATGGAATGGAGAAGGATCATGATCTTTTGGAGAGCAAAGTAGCTCAGTCAGATAGAAGTGCCCTAAAGAGGTTGACACATGGTTGGATCAATGTTAACTGACTCACTTCAGGCATAAAGAGGGAAAAGAGCTGGAAAGAACATACATTTGTACTCACGCAGCATCTCCTCTTGTTAAGCCTCTGCTTTTTTCAAGGTGCAGATTAAGCCCTACCTCCTCCAGGTTTCTCACCTCCTTCCCAGAGTTGGCACGTTGTGTTAGGGGAGGGAGCCGGCAGTATTTCAAGGGCTTAACCTCTGTGTAAAGTGCCTTTTGCCCAGCATTACAGTCACCATAACAGTGACTTACAAGGCAGCATGGTCTGTTCCAAGGTAAATAGTGTAGACTGAGTGACCAAATTAAAAAACCCCAAGTCCAAAGAAGTTCAGCTTCCATAAAAGGCAGCTCATCTACAAACCAACAGCTATTCTTGTTCAGATCTCTGAGGTCACAAAACAACCTGCTGAACCAAAGTTCAGAGTGACAAGCCCCTTTAAAAAGAGACAGGATACACAGATCTTTTTATCTCTAGGAGAGCACGACAGGAAGAAGTAGCCAATAAAAAGCAGGTAAGAAGAAAGAACTGAAATTTTAATGAATTCTTAAAGGTCTACTTTGGGCTAGTGATTAATTTATAATGCTTGAAAGACCCAGACAAGACAGGAATCTGCACTCCATTGCAAGTTCTTTTCCTAGGGCTCCCCTGGCTGTGCACTAGAGAGACTAGAGGCACGGAGAGCTTTGTTAAACTGCAGACATAAAGCTGGTGACGGGCTGCCACTGCAGGATTGGCAAGAAACTCTACCTACCTCCCTAGACTCTTCTCTCATCCCAAACACAAGCCATCTGCCCCAGGAGGAAGGAGAACTAGAGGCAATCAAGATGTCCATCGACTGGGGAAAGGATTAGCAAAATATGGCATACTCGTTCAATGGGAAAATATTCAACATTGAAATAATACACACTTATGTACTCAAGAACATGGATGAATCTTGAAACCATTATGCTAAGTTAAAGAAGCCAAACACAAAGGACTACATAACATATTATTTCACGTATATGAAATTCTAGAAAAGAAAAAACAATAGTTGATAGAAAATAGATCCATGCTTGCCAGGGTCCAGCAGGAGAAAGGATAGAAATTGACTTCAAAAGAACATGATAGAATTGGGAGTGGAGGAGGACGTGCCGCTGGTGGTGGATATATTCTCTATCACAATTGTGATTACCATTTGTCAAGACTTATCCAACTATATACACTAAAATGAGCTGAATTTCATGTAGCTAAACTATACCTCAATAAACCTAAGAATTTTTTTAAAAAGAAGTAAGAAGGGAATCTGAATGAGAAAATTAAAGAGTTGGGATGTAAAGGAACAAAGTTTTATGGGATTTAGAGCAGACAGAAGGAGTTTGAAAGAATATCCTGTATTGTGTTTCAGAGATTCACAACAGCTTTGTAAGTGGTGCCATTGACTCTTGTAGAACCATTCTAGGAGCAGTTATCAGAGCTGACAGAATGGTCAGTTAGAGCCACAGTATCAATGAAGTACAAGGTAAATGTTCATGACCTCATTCATCTCTGAATCCCTGTCATGTATACACATTTGTACATGTCATGCATGGCATTTAGTTTACATGTATGGGCACAGAAATTTCACAGTACTCTCTTTTAATGTCATACAATTTCAATTATTTTAATTCAGAGAATTCTGTAAATGCACAATAGAATCTAATTTTTATGTAGTCATATGAATTTTCCCATAAACACAAATATGAAAAAATATTTTCTCATATCGTATCTCCTGATTTGTGGTTTGAAAAGACAATCACAAATTCCCATGCCCTAGTAATTCCCTTATGCGATCTTTCTTAATCTCCTCAATGAAATGGTAAGTTGCTTGACTTTTAGTACAGCTATCATATGGTTTACTAGAAAATTGACATGAATCATCTTATAACAATGCTTTGAAGTATATCTTACCTTTAAAATGAGGAAATTGAGGTTATTCAATATTAAATAACTTTTCAATGCTCATATAGGGAGTAAGTGCTAAAGCTACACTAGGCTTCCACTTTTTTTAAAGATTTTATTTATTTATTTGACAGAGAGATCTCAAGTAGGCAGAGAGGCAGACAGAGAGAGGGGGGAAGCAGGCTCCCTGCTGAGCAGAGAGCTTGATGCGGGGCTCAATCCCAGGACCCTGAGATCATGACCTGAGTCAAAGGCAAAGGCTTAACCCACTGAGCCACCCAGGCACCTCTAGGCATCCATTTTTATTTGTTGCCTCAGCCCGTGCTTGTTCTGCCTTGCCATTGAGCTCACACATGAGGCAAAGAGAAGGCAGCCACTTTAATAAACTGCTGTGATTCCCTCAGTAATGCCATGATATTTCAGAAGAGAAAAAGACTTTATCCATCAGGTGACCCAACTTCTTCTTTTGACAGATGAGATACTTATGTCAAAGAAGGTTGCCAACTTGGCCAAAGTCATGGGTCACATATTGAAACAGTTCAGTTAGAACCCAGATTTCACAACTCCCTATCTAGTACCTTTTCCAATTTCTGTCATCGGAAACCAGTGACAACTCAACCAGGTGCTGATGGAACCAAGGGAAAAGTTTGATTCCAGTGTAGCCATTGGGATTCTCCCCTGGCAAAAAATATTGAAGTGCTTCTGGTCACCAGGGGGACTAGGTAAGAAAATACAACCAGACAAATACATGGTGTAAAAAGAAGCTCTGGGGTGCCTGGGTGGCTCAGTGGGTTAAGCCTCTGGCTTTGGCTCAGGTCATGGTCCCGGGGTCCTGGGAATGAGCCCCACATTGGGCTCTCTGCTCAGCGGTAGCCTGCTTCCTCCTCTCTCTCTCTCTCTCTCTCTCTCTCTCTCTCTCTCTGCCTACTTGTGATCTCTGTCTGTCAAATAAATAAATAAAATATTTTTTAAAAATTATTAAAAAAAAAAAGCTCTATTGGGCACCAAGGTGGCTCAGTTGGTTAAGCTTCTGGCTCTTGATTTAAGCTCAGGTCTTCATCTCAGGGCCATGAGTTTGGGCCCTGTGTTGGAGTCTATGTCCAGTGTGGAATCCACTTAAAAAATAAAAAATAAAGAGAAGCTCTATATTCACAGAGATAAGCAGAGGTCAGGTGAAGCTATCTTTACCATGGAACCATCTCTACCTACCTAAAACACTAACCTACCTAACACAGTAAGAACCCCAAAAGGCCCAAAGAACTAATATAACTAGTTGCTCATAATGGTTACTTTCCTTTTAACATATTAAATAAAGAAACCAGGAAAGAAGCTGCTCATTTTGTTTCTGATCTCTAGAAAGTAGAAGGATTCTTGTCTTGAGAATCAGCTCCATAAGTTTTGAAGCAACAGAAGTGGCTACACTGAAGCCAATAATAATAATAGCTACATTTATTGACCTCTTTCCATGAGTCATACAGTATTTTAAAGACTTTACATATATTAGCTCGTTTCATCCTTTCCATGATTCTATGAAGCTGGCACCATTACTAATCTAATTTTACTATTGAGGAAACTGAGGCAAAAAGAATCCAAGTAACTTATCCAAAGTCACACAGTGATAACAGATGGAGAGTCTGATAGTGACTTCAGATTTCATATTCTTAACCATCATACCCCACCTGAAACCCTTTGCTATAGCTATAGTACATTTGAAGGGAGATTTGATTGAATTTTGAAATGAGTCATGCTAGTTTAAATCCATTTTGAAATACATCCCCTCTTCAGTCAGATTTCTAGTTTTCCTGTGGATATAACTAACAGGCTGAAGCTTATGTACCCAGCCTTGACTAAAAGAAGAGCCAATGCTTGAAAGTTTTAAAAACATAATTTGGTTCAATCTCTGGCTCTGTCACTTGCTGATTAGAATCTTGGTCAAGATCCAATTCTTCAATATCAAAACCAATATAATTTTATTGACCTTACAGAATTCCTGTGTTATCATTCAGAGTCCTTCTATGATTCACTCTCAAAAGGAGTGATTGGAGAGGTTTAATAAACAGATAATGTACAAGGTGTGGGCAGAGTTAAGGGGAACCAGCAGGGGTTTCTAACAATGGTGGGTAACCATTATCACTCTTAGGCCTGAAGCATCAAAGAGAAGGAGGAGTTATAGAAACCAAAAGAAATTTCTGTCATTGAGGGTAGGAGAAGGCTACCTGAGAAGAGCTGAAAGCTGTAATTGGTGGAGACCACCAGTTCTTGGTGACCATATGGGAGGAAGCCAGGAGAGTAAATCACCTGCCCTTTCACTCCTCTCCTGCTCTGATCTCTTATTCACTGAACCCAACAGAAGCCAGAGGCCAAGGGACTGAAGAGCAGATGCCTGGGGTACCAGATAGAGAAGAGTGATGAATGGATCTGTAGGGCACACTGATAACATAATAGGATGGATGATATGTGAAAATGCCTAGCATACAGCATGGGCTTAATAATTACTAATTATTTTTTTTCCCTCTGGTGGTCTTGTGTTGTTCTTGCCAGCTCACTGTTGCTTGTCTCTCCTGATAACATTTTTCCTTTGGTAAACACACTAACCCCAGGATAATAAGAGAGAGAATGCAAAAAGTTACAAATATTTGAAAAATCCATTTTTAAAGAGAGATTCTGTAGCATAGTGATTAAAAGCGTAGTGATTATTCTTTTAGAATAAGACTGCCAGGGTCTGAATCACAGTTCTTTCATTTACTAGCTGTGACCTTGGGCAATTTTCTTAACCTTGATGATCCTCTGTTCTCATTTCTAATATAAAGGGTATATGATACTAATAGTCACTTAACAGGGTGATTTTAAAGATTAAATAAGTAAAGCACTTAGCATAGTGACTGGGACAGACTAAATTAGCCTGTATGCTAGGTTTCACTATCATCATCATCATTATTATTATTATTATTACTATTATTATTATTATTACATGTAGTCTGTTTAGTACAAACAACCAGGGCACCCACCCACTGCCTCTACTCTCACTAGGTAGGCATGAAGCTCATGCTAGACCAATCTGACAGTTTCTCCTGAAAATTTGAATTCTGTACTGAATGATACAAGATTTTTTTTAAAAATCTGTTGATACTAAAAAACTGTTGACTCTTAAAACAAGATCCTTAAGAAATTGCCCATTACTTCTTGCTAGCTCATCCCTGGAACTGCCTTGGTTCTATACTTCCAGACTGATCAAGTCTCCCTCTGATTTTTTTCTTTTTTATTTAAATTAAAGTTAGTTAGCATATAGTGTAGTATTGGTTTCAAGAACAGAATTTAGTGATTCATCACTTAGATATAACACCCAGTGCTCATCACAAGTCCCTTCCTAACCCTAACCCAATTAGCCCATCTCCCCACAGACCTCCCCCTCCTTCCTTTGATTTTTTTTAACAAATTAATATTTTGTAAAATTGTTAACAGCTTTATTGAGATAATTTTCATACTGTACAATTCACCTCTTAAAGCCATACTATTTTTATATTCACAGAATTGTGCAACCATCATCACTGTCTACCCCCCCAAAAAAAACATCCTTTCACAGCCACTCCCCATTCCTCCAAACTCTTTCTCCCCAACATCTGACAACCAGTAATTTACATTCTGTCTCTAAAGATTTTTGACAAGGGTGCCAAGATTATTCACTGTGGAAAGAGTAGTCTTTTAAACATATGGTACTGAAACTACTATATATCCATACACAAAAGAATGAAGTTGGACCCCATTTCATACGCTATACAAAAATTAATTCAAAATGGATCAAAGACCTAAGTAAAGAAAGTAAAACTATAGAACTCTTAGAAGAAAGCAAGGGTATAAATTGCCTTCCTTTGATATTTAGAATCATCCACTATCAATAATTTCCTTATGGAACTTAGATTTGTCTGAAGTTTTGTTTTGTTTTATTGTTGGTTTGTTGGCTTGGAAGCACAGAGCTCTACCTAATAACCCTTCTTCCCTGACCCTCTTGCAGTTAGAATATAATATTCCTGGTAAAAGTAATGGATTGTTTTCTTCCTTAATGTCCTCCTCCACACTCCCACATTCCCACTCAGGCCACATAAACACAAATTTATGGTATAGGTTAATTAAAATGTGTTCTCCTAGAATGCACTTGATTGGGTTTGAGAAGACCATTATCGGTATCTTCACCTACTAAGTAGTAACTGACTAGGTCCTTGTGTAAAGGACCATATTGCCAATATTCATCAAAGTTTTTATTTTACAATTTGACTGTCATGTTCTTGCCTAATACTCTGAACAGGAACGTTTTTTTGCCCTATGGGGGAGCAGACCAATCTTTCAGTTGTTGGCTTTAGGTTATCACCCTTATTAACATGCTAAATTTAGGCTTAAACTGACCGACAGTCTTGCTCTGGGTCTGACTGCTTATACAATGCTAACCTCCATGGTATTTAGCTAGCCACTCTCTGGCAGTGTTTCAGCATGTGTTTTTGCAGGGCTAAATTAAGTTGCAATGAACTTAAAATAAAAAAGAAGTAAAAGTTAACAAGTTGTTCAATTGGCTCTATGGCCATCAAATTCCATGTATGGAATCAGAAAAGGCTGCTATGAATTATAGAATATTACTGAGGAATAGAATTAAGATAATTCATCACAAACGATACTAGTGACTTGTCGTTTAGTGATAGTCTATTTATTAGGCATTCTAGTTTTACCTTTGTGTTAATTTTAATTTTCCAAACAAACAAAGTCTATGAAAACTTTTTTTTTTCAAAAAGTAAAGCCGTGTGTGTGTGCGTGTGTGTGTGTGAGTGTGTGTGTGTGTGTGAGTGTGTGTGTGTGTGTGTGTGTGTGTGTGTGTGTGCATGTGTGGGGGTTGTGTCTGCATGGTAAGGACGAAGAGGAAGGGGAAGGTAGGGGAAGAGGAAAGCTTAGAGAAGAAACCAATCGGTTACTCCCAGCAATAATATGACTTTCTTACTTAAAGAGGGTCAAGGGAGAATACACACATACGCGCACACACACACACACAGATCTACAAATCTACAACAAACTGGACAAATGAAGATGGTGCTTTCGACTTTCCTCCTTTGATCATAAATACTAACATTCTTTAACTTTACACAGTGCCACAGTTCATTAAATTAAATAAAAGAAAATGCAAATTGCCATCCCTATAAAATGAATGCAAGAGTGTGCTCAAGGTTAGACCATCTTGCTGAGAAAGTATACAACAACTGCAGAATTTAAGTAATAAGAAAATAATAGCAACAACGCCTTCTGTTGAATAGGGTAAAAGATGCAGTTTCAGCCATTTGCAACCATCCTTTTTTTCTCTCAGCAAGCCAATTGTACCAAATGCTTTAGAAAATGTCTTTTTGACATTCCAGAGGAACAAATACAGAGTTTTCAAGTAAGAAAAATGCAGATGAAAAGGACAGCAGTGAGTGCACCAATATCCATCTGAAACAGAGGACAAGCTTGCTGGTTGGTATTAAGTTTAGGCAGTAAGATAGATAAGGATGTCAGATAATGTATCAACACATGTGGTTAAAGAAAAGTATGTAAAAATAAGAAACAAGCTAGCCTTCCTCATCTCCTGGAGCTTCCTCATATCCCTTGCTGCTCTTGCATTGATTGATTTTCTTCTGCCTAAACACTAAATGCTGCAATTCCTCATTCCCAGTCCTAGACCCTCCTATCTTTGACTCTACATTCTTCTCAGATCATTCATTCTACTCCTTTGGCTTCAATTATGATCCATACACAGCTAATACCCACAGGTATAACTCTAGCTCAGATATTTCTTCTGGACTCTGAGAGGTTTCCATCTGTTTCCTGAATATCTCTACTTGGGACCCTCAAAGGTATTTCAAATTCAGCATGCCCCAAACTAAACTCGTGATCTTCTTCCTCTAACCTGCCCCTCTAGCAACCCCTTCTCAGTAAATGACATCACAAGCTATACATTTGCATAGTCAAAAGCCTAAGGTTCATCCTTGATACTTCCATCTCCTTTAGGCCATTAGTGACAGAAGCACAATTTGAACCAATATATTGACATCAAGTCTGGTATCACTTCACTATTCCACAGAGTAACAAAGACCCCAGAGTCTAATAAGCAAACATTTTATGAATTTGAACTTATCAGACCTATTTTCTCTATATTTAGTCACCAGTATTTGTTCATAATGCATTCCCAGGGGGAGGGGAAGGGAAGGGAATATGTACTAAAGTAGAATTGTGAAAACTGGGCACTATTCCCAGAGAGCTAATTAAAAATTGTTAAAAGTTCCTAATTACCTCTCACATTGAAACTAGATTTTTTATTATGATCTTATAGGATATTGAGTGAGACTTTTCTTATTACCCCAGAAAGACAACCTGGAGATTAGAGCTGAGGACAGAGGCAGTAAGTACCCTGTCTTCTTAAGATATCTGCCAACGGTCATGGCCAGACACCTATGCAAGGGCTCACTAAACTTATCAAGAGGTAGCATGTCTTGTCCTGGTACCTCCAACCACCATCTCAAAAATGTTTCCTCTCCTGTAGCTTCCCAGAATGTTTAAGAGGACTAGAAAAGGGAAAGCAAAGGAACCAAAGTCAAGAACACTTGTTGCAAGGATGACTGGGCTCATGTGTAGGCATCATCCAACCATACATCCAACCATCCATCCATCCACCATCCATCATCCAGGATGGACTCAGGCCCTGGTGGAGAATCAGGGTCCCTCTGGGACCCTGCTGTGCCAGACATTATCCCTATAGTCACTAGATCTTGGAGGATATGGGGCTGGGGGCTGAGCTGGCCACTGCAGAGGTCCACGAGTGGGGCAGAGGGTGAGTCAGGGGAGATGTCAGGTTAGTGGTTATTTGCTATTGAATAAAAAAGTATTTTAGTATTTCAACAGTATTTCTTAAAGAGGGGAGGATATTGGCATTGAGGTATCACTATTCTCCAGGGACTGTTCATGCATTGCACTCATTGCTCTTGACTCTGATCTCCTTGTGTATTACATTTAATACCCTGGCCCCTGGACACCAAATGTTGTCTCAGTTATCCTAACAACCAATATGCCTTCACACATTTTTAAAGACTTCTTGGGTGGTAGGAAAGCACAGTACCACACAGGTTGAGAACCACTTCCTCATCATCCACACTACAGAACTATGTAAATAAATCCAGGGTCACCTGGCTGGCTCAGTTGGAAGAGCATGTGACTTTTGATCTTGGGGTCGTGAGTTCGAGAGAGATTACTTAAAAATCAATCAATCAATCAATCAATCACAAATCTACTGAACTCTTGGAAAACTAAAACATAGGAGGCCAGGAGGAGATAACAGAGAAGCAGCAATGACCAAAAAAAAGGAATACAATCACAGCCAGGAAGTAGAGAGATTTGGTCATGTGTCCATTTTCTCCCACTTCCTGTTCACCTCAACACACTGGCAGAGTTAGATCTTGAAGAATGAGGAGAGAAGTACCTCTTTCAGACCCTGTCTTGTGATCCCTAAATTATCAGGGGCCCAGTTTAAGCCTATGCCAAAGGGGAAGGGAAGAAAAATGCAAGTTAAACTGAGGTTGATATTGAAACTGTAAACTGTGCTGACTTTTAATAACCAAAAGTGACCGATACTTATGGAATCTGTCCAAGACTTTATTAAAGGACAGGAAAGAGAGATTCAATAGATAGTGGTTAAAGGCAATGACGGGAGAAAAAACAATAAATCCATTTCATGTTTATATCCCACTGAGTCCAGACTTCACAAAAACACCATTGCTATGCATCTGTATTATTTCATGTATTCTAATTTGTTTCTTTTCCCTTCATATTTGAATACACATTTATTGGGTTGAAGTTTGATTGAAGTTAAAGATTTACAGCTTTGAGAGGCTACCATGTTTTCTTTTCTCTCACTTACATTAAGTTTATGAGAGCTACGCATCAGTATATTTGATTCTCTATTTTCCTCTCATTTTATTAGCTAATAAGGACAAAATAGAATAAATGTAAAACATTCAAATAATGACACAATAAACCCTGATGTTCACTGGGACCTGCAACATTGCTCAAATTGAACTGATGTCTGGCTGGAAGCCCTGCTATGCAATAGCTCAAAATATATAGTACAGTATTCATTTCTTGGCTGTTTTATAACAATTCAAAATTTGATATGTGATAGTTTAGAGACTTAAGAGTAGAATGTGTCAGAGTGTGAATTAGGCAAAAGTTGGGCCATGAAATATGAATGTCATATACTGGTATTGATGTACCTATTTGGTGCTATGAGGGGAGAGAACAAGGGCCTCACCTGCTCTGCTTAGTAGCTATCTTCACACAGTTGGGTCCTAAAAATCCACTTGAAGCCCTTTATTCTTATAAATTAATATTTGAATTCCCTTAGTATAGAATCCCCACCCTTCCAAGAGATGACATAGAATTATCAGTCACTTCGATTTTAAAGCTTTTAAATTTTACATTTTTTGACTTTTCAGTAAATGGATACTATTATGGCTCTGGTCAAAACTATAGACCCTCTCCTCAAAAGAATGAACATATGTTTGATTTTGATTACAGTTGCAACTCATGAATCAGTTCCCAGATTATTCAGTGACTCCAGTTAGAACAAACTGTATTCCACAAAGATGGCCGCACTGAAGATTTATCACATCCTGCATGCCCTTCTTCCAATGTGAAGCTGATGCTCTGCCATTGAGAGACTGAGGCTGTGTTCTCTCCCTTTAAATCTGTGCAGACTTTTGTAATGGCTTTAATGGAACAAAAGATTATTTTGGACCCCTACCTCTCTCCATATACAAAGTTAACATAAAATGAATCAAGATCTAGGTAGTAGCCAAAACTATAAAAATTTTAGAAGATAACATAGTTGTAAATATATGGGACCTGGGGTTAGGCAAGAGTTCCTTGACAACTAAAATACAAGTAACCAGAAAACAAATACTTGAATGGGACTTCATCAAAATTTAAAGATTTTGTGCTTTAAAGGACAAATCAAGAAAGCAGAAAAAAAAAAAAAAAAGAACGGGAGAAAAAAATTGGTAAATCAGGTGTCTTCTATGAGACTAGTTTCTAGAATAATTAAAAAATTCTGACAACTCAATAATAAAAAGAAAAATAGTTCAATTTTTAAAACTTGGCAAAGAATTTAAATTGGTATTTCTCCAGAGATGATATATAAATGACCAATAAGAACATGAAAAAGGTTCAATGAAAAAAAAAAGTTCAATGTAAATTGTCATCAGGAAAATGCAAATCAAAACCAGAATATCATACCACTTTGTAGCTACTAGCATAGCTACAATAAAAAATACAGGGGCACCTGGGTGGCTCCATCAGTTAAACATCTGACTCTTGATTTTGCTCAGGTCATGATCTCAGAGTCATGAGATCCAACCCCAAGTCAGGCTCCATGCTCAGCAGGGAATCTGCTGCTCTCCCTTTCTTTCTCCCTGTCCCACTGCCCCTCCCCCCACTCAAGCACCCTCTCTTCCTAAAATAAATAAATAAGTCTTTCTAAAAATACAGATAAGAATAAGAATTGGTGAGGATGTGGAGAAATTGGCCTCCTTGCACACTGCTGGTGAGCATGGAACATGGTACAGCTACTTTGGGAACCAGTTTGTAAGAAAAAGAGCAGCAAAACGAACTCGAAGAAAGTAAAGGTAAAAAATATAAGAAGAAGAAGAAAGTTAAGAGCCAAAATAAGTGAAATTAAAAAAAGAAAGGATCAACAATCAAGTTTGTTTTTAGAAAACAAACAATAAAATTAACAGATCTCTGGAGAGATTTGTTAAAGAAGTCAGTAATAATGTCAGGAATGAAAAGGGGACAGATTCTATAGATAAAGCATTATTTTTCAAATTGCTGACAATGAATAATAAAAAGAAGATTCTTTTTTTTTTGTAGTATTCCAAGAGTCATTATTTATGTAAAACACCCAGTGCTCCATGTAATATGTGCCCTTTTAAAACCCATCACAAGGCCAACCCATCCCCCCACTCCTCTCCCCTCTAAAACCCTCAGTTTGTTTCCCAGAGTCCACAGTCTCTCATGGTTCATCTCCCCCTCTAATTTCTCCCCCTTCATTTTTCCCTTCCTTCTCCTAATGTCCTCCATGCTATTTCTTATGCTCCACAAGTAAGTGAAACCATATGATAATTGACTCTCTCTGCTTGACTTCTTTCCCTCAGCATAATCTCCTCTAGTCCCATCCATGTTGATACAAAATTTGGGTATTCAGCCTTTCTAATGGCTGAGTAATATTTCACTGTATATATGGTAGCTCTATTTTTAATGTCTTCAGGAACCTCCACACTGTTTTCCAAGTGGCTGTACCAACTTGCATTCCCATCAACAGGGTAAGAGTGCTCCCCTTTCTCCACATCCTCTCCAACATTTGTTGTTTCTTGCCTTGTTAATTTTGGCCATTCTAACTGGTGTAAGGTGGTATCTCAGTGTGGTTTTTATTTCAATTTGCCTGATTGGGTAAAGCAATATTTTGATTAATTCTATGCCAATATCTTTTTGAAAAGTAGATAAGATGAAAAAGTCTTAGAAAAACATAAAAATATATGGGCTTAGAAAATATTTCTTAAATAATCAAAAATACTGAATTCACTGTCTACCAAATAGTAAGGAAAAAAAATAATTCCAATTTTCCTCAAACTCTTCTGGAAAATAGTAAAGGGAGTACATCCTAACTCTTTTTTATGGGACTAATGTATAATAGATACCAAATCTTAATAAGGAGAGGAGAAAGAAAAAAAATCTTGTTCATTTCACTCATTAGCATAATGTAAAAATCATAAGCAAAACATTAACAAAGTGAGTAAAACAGTATCTACAAAGGCTAATACATCACATCTAAGTTGCATTTATCACAGAAATGCAAGGTTGCTCTATATCTCAAATTCACATAAGTAAATGTACATATTAACACATGAACAGATAAAAAATGAACTTATGATCTTTAGTAGAAAAAAATAACATTTCTTTCAGTAAAAAAAATAACATTTGATAAAACTTAGCTTCCATTTATGGTTTTAAAAAGAATAATAAACTTCACAGTAAATTACGAATATAAGAAAATCCCCTTAGTCTGACACAGAGACCTCAAACAACCAAAGTGAACATATACTTGTTAGTGAAAAGTTGAACTGTTTCCTCTGCAAGAACAGGATTAAGACAAGGAAGAGAGAGCAAAATATATTTACCTTTTGAGCTAAAACCCACTTAATCACCAGTTCTTTCTAGTCCTTCATTAGTATGAAATTAATATATGAAATTATTTCCTTATAGTTTCCATTATGTTTACCAAATTCAACTTCTTTTGTTGCAAGACATACCCCCATTTAGCAATTTCTCTTCTATAAAATCTATAAAATCTCTCCCTATATTCAACACTGTACGGGGTGTTCTAGCCAATGCAAAAAGCGATCAAAACGAAGGATCTGATGAGGAATGTAGAAAAAGGAGCAAATTTGTTACATTTTTGCGTTTAGAGAATCCTAATGAATCTACAGATAAATTGTTAGAATTAATGGGAGTGTTGCAAGGCTGTGGGGAGAAAATAAATACTCCAAAATTAATTGTATCCTTATTTCTTCCCTTCCCATCTCTTCCCTCCCCACCATTCCCATGTGCACAGAGTAGAATACTACATACACTGCAGCCACACATCAAAGTTAATGAATCATTTCAGAAACCAAACAGAGGGTGAAAAAAGTAAGATACGTTATACACTACTCCATTTAAATAAAGTGCAAAAGCCGGCAAAACTTGAACTATATATTTAAGAGTGCAAACAGGAAATTAGACCATAAAGAGAAACAATAGATCACATCTATATAATATTTATGCATTTTTCTAAATGCACAGTATATTACAATAAAAGCACAAAAAGTCTCAATTTATGCATGAGACGGTGTAGCAGTGAAAAAGAGGCTCTTTCACAAGTGGCTCTATGTTGTTTAAATCTATCACAGAAAGAATACTCTTTCCATGTATCTTATATGTAATTTATTTTTGTTTTCTTATTTTCTTATGATTTATTTTTAAATCTCAACACAGATTTTTTAAAACTGCAAAGATCTGAGGGAGGGAAGCTATGCAATGAACGGAGACAGAACAAAGAGTTGAAACATTTGAGGGCCTTCGGGTAATTTGATGTAGCTGGGGCAACAGGTAGATGTGTGGGAATGAATCTGAGCTCTCTAGAATCAGATCTCTGAAGAGCTAGGGCTGTAACCATTTGCATGTGGTTTGAGGCCGCACATCGAATCACATCAGCAGTATTCTTTTTACTTTGACCCTGGCACACAGACTCTGCCCCAAACCCCATCAGAGCTGGTAATAAATTCCACAATTATTAGCAATTCTAACTACTGAGAGCCAAAGAACTGATGAGGCCAGGAGGAAAGGTCTGCCCTTTAACCAGAAGCTATACATTCAAGTCACCTTCAAGGCAATTTTCTGGGGGCAAACCACTGCCCATGCATTTATATGCGGTTAATGAGTAGTGAAAAGCCCTTTTGAATGTTCAGAGACCCTTTTCATTTGCACACAATTAGGATAAAAATGAAATGTGCAGATTAACATTGAATGACATTCTTCTGTTATCTTTTTTCTATCACATCATGCATGAAAACCAAAGGTCTCTTTGTCATAATAGGGTCTAATTTGCTTAATACCCAAATTTATAAACTTGAATGTTTTTCCCCTCCGAGAATTTGCCATGGTTTCTGAGCTCTTGAGTATCTCAGAAATTGTTAATGCAATGAATCCCACATATAAACTCAGAATTCAGAGCAAAAGACTGGTAGGGAAATCTCTGTTTGGAGGAGGAAGTACGAAAGGTAAATGGTAAATGTTTAATGTGGCAATTGAACTTTAAAAGATATTTGTTTCCCGAGGGTAAAGGCAGCGGGCAAACTTTCTATGCACATTTTAGCTTTAAGTCGGCTCGCAAATTACGGTGAAAATGAAAATGGTATCTTAAGACATCTTGCCGAGGAAAGATTTGGAAGCACACACGTGGTGAGCTCGTCTGTAGCAGGTGAATTCAGGCCACGGCGGTATTGCTCTTCCGTTCCCTGGTTCCATTCTGTTCCTTCAGCCTCAGTAGTCTGCGTGGTGTTTTCGAGGCAACAGGCTGCGGAGTGTCCAGACTGAAATCCCAGGGAGACCATCTTGAACAAATCAGTCCGTGACTCTCGGCTTCAGGGTCTTCATCTGTAAAATGGGCATGACGAGAAGAAGGCCTGCTTCACAGTAAGCCTGGCATGGTGTGGACATTCAGCTGCACCTGAGTTACTGTCCTTCGTGTTGGTCGGAACACCTCTCGTGATACAGAGAATGAAATCAGTTTTAAGTCACAAGATGACAGAGTTCTTTTTTCAAAAGTGTTTCTTAAGCATGGTTTCATATGGGATTCTAGTGAATGGGGCATTCGGTGATTTGCTCCCATAAGTGTCTGCTCTGCATCTGCCCTTTGAACTGGTTCCAACTCCGCCACACGGAGGCCATGGGTTTTAGATAAAAAGCTTCGAGAATCCCTCGTGGAATTCCTGCAAGCCTCCAGCCTCATTTGCCAGCTGCGCTCTTTGAACCAGTCCGTGGGGTCTCAGACTGTCTCTGCATCATTGACCGTGGAGCGGACCCGCAGACGTATCAGCAATGCCTACCTCAGAAGAGGGGTGCAGCGCCCTAACCCACAGCCCTGGCCGGGGTTCAGAGGGAAAAACGCTGCCAGTCAGAGCCACAGCCACACAGGTCCCCACTCTGCCACACCCACCCCCAACATTCTAAGGAGACAAAAACTTAACAATGTCTGCAACGACTTCAAACTTTCAAACCACTGTCTTCTGAATCTTTTTTTTAAAGATTTTATTTATTCATTTGAGAGACAGAGGGAATGAGAGAGAGAGAGAGAGAGAGCATGAGAGGGGAGGGTTGCAGGGGGCCCAAGATGGGGCTCCATCCCAGGACCTCAGGACTACACCTGAGCTGAAGGCAGATGCTAAACTTAAATGCGTCACCCAGGCGCCCCTACCTCAAGCCACTCTCCTAAAATGGAGGTCCTCAAGCTAGGCCCCAAGGTCAAAAGCCAGCACTTGGCCTGCTTTTATATGGTTCTTGAGGTAAGAATGGTTTTTACCTCTTGAAAAGGGTTGCAACGGAAGGAGGAGAAGCAGTACAGGAGAGGGAAGAAGAGGAAACGGAAGAGAAACAAAAAAGAAAAAAAAAGAATACGCAGCAAAGACCATATATGGTCCCCAAAGCCTAAAATATTTATCCCCTGGTCCTTTACAGAAAAAGGTTTTTTGACCCCTGTTCTAAAACCCAGATGTCATCTTTTCAAGCCTTTGCTTAAAGTCCTTCTGTGAAGGTTCCCCATCACTCTCAAGATCAAGTCTTCACTCCATGATCTGTCGCTGCGTGAAATTCAGCCCTTACCAACTTGGCCTCGGAACCCTGAACTCCTTGAACTTGCCTGAACACACCCTACCTACATTGTCATTCTTCCGTGCCTTTAGAAACACTCTCTCCCCACTCTCAAATACCTCCTTCCACTTGCCCACATGGAAAACTCTTCTCGAAGGTTCAGCTAAGTTAGAACCTTCTCCCTGAAGCCTTCCCTGATTCCCCAGAGCAGAATTTAAGGCACAGCCCCTGGTCATGCCCTCCTCCACTGCACTCGAGAGACTGTCGTCTGAGCCACACGCTGACATGTTCTGCGTTTCCTTCTGGCTGTTTCCATCGTGTGGACAGCCTAAAAGCAGTGTTTGAATTTACTTCTGCTCCTATTCACGGTTTACTTAATTCGGGAAAACAGAAAGGATGACCAACAGGTGCAGAAAAGGATTCGAGAAATGATCGACACGTTACATGCAGGTCTAAGACATCTTAAAGATATTCTTGCGAGAAAATGAGCCTTCATTTTACACATATATGAGGCACTCCATTCCAAGAAAACTGATGCTATTTTAGGAAGTCTTCTACCTGGAGTTCCTATATGATTTAAGGGATAAAAGGGGACATGGATAAAGATAAAATAAGTGGCCAGTGAATGGAGGGAAAATGAAAAAATCCACATGAATGACTATAGTGCTCTAAATGACATGATTATTCATTCTTAAAGATCAGTTAACAAATTAAAGTACATGCATACTGTTTAATTCTGGGGAAAATTAAATAGGATGAGATGTTAGTATGTAGAAAAGTTCATGGGGGGAAAACATGCTGAAAATCTATATGCACTATGACTTTTTATATCATTTACTCATAATAAGAGACAAAACACTCTTTGTGTGCATATTTGTGCGTGTAAATGTATTAAAAATGTGCAGGGTATGCCTGGTTGGTTAAAAAAAAAAAAAAAAAAAAAGCTTCCTCTCTGAGGAAGAGAGGATGTTGGGAGTGTTGGGAATCCAGGACAGTCAAAGGACACTTGAACTGCTAGCTCTACTTGTGAAGTGCTTGAGTTTTTTAAATCGATGAGCGCATTTTCCTTTTGTCAATTTAAATTAAAACTAGTAAAACATCCATTCAAATCACATCCATATCCTGCAATATATAACATCTCAATAGGACCTAGGAATATAGGTGATATATTCTAAGTCAATTAACTTAAAAAATACCTTTCTTAGTGTGTGTGTGTGTGTGTGTGTGTGTGTGTGTGTGTAAAATGAAAGAAAATCGTAAGTGCTAAAATGGGAAGTCTAAGTCTCAAAGACAAGTTGAAAAAATCAGAATTAAACTGGACAGACTACAGCAGTTTCTATGAAAGTTGCATGAGAAAGGCAGGAGATAAAAGTCAGGTGTCCATGGAAACAATAGAGACGAACATGTGGCCAAAAAAAGGAGTGGGGGCGGGTTGTTAGGCAAACTTTTTCTCTCTTAGTTTGGAAAACCTAACATATCTCCTATCTGTGAAGGGCCAGATAGGAGATATGTTAGGTTTTCCAAGCTAAGAGAGAAAACGCGGGCGTTATATAATCATTCACAGTGTCAAAACCATTCTCGGCTAGTGAGCCACACAAAAGCATGGCATGACTTGGTCCATAATTTTCCACCCCCTGTTCTAGCAGAAACAGCAGGATGGGGGAGGGGGGTGACAAGGCCGCTCTTGCTGTCACTTAAGGCCAGGTAGTTTGCTAAAGTTCTGGTTATACAGTGGAGAGCAAAATAGTCACGATCCTTGCCTTTACAAAATTTACAGGCTAGGCACATGCCTGGCACGTATAGGCAGTCCTTGTACCGAGTAGCAACTCCAGGGCCTGGAGGGTCTTTATTTATCCCTCCGTGTCACAAATACAGCACCTCTTGGAAAGCATCTTTTATACTACCCCGTTGTACTGGAATGAACTGCTTTCATGCCTGCATACCCACTAGGTGAAAACCTGTGATGAACCAAGAAGCATGTTTTATTTATCTTTTTTTCCCTGAGATTGTATTCAGAGAGAAAGAGAGAGAGAGCATGAGAAGTGGGGAAGCAGAGGAGGAGGGGGAGAGGGAATCACGAGCAGACTCTGTCCTGAGCTTGATCCCCTGACCCCAAGATCATGACCTGAGCTGAAACCAAGAGTCAGATGCTTAAGCCACTGAGCCACCCAGGGGCACCTATTTATTTTTATAAGTTATGCACTCAATAAATGCTTGTCAAGAGGAATGGAATTTAACTGCTTTTTATCACATTATCTGGGTGCCTTTTTAGGTGACCATTTTTCCTTTGCTACATTTAACTGTGTTGTAAGAAAGCCTTTGAATTCAAAGCCTTCATGTTTGTGAGAATGGAAGGGGGCGTATTTTCACTGCAGTTGACATCATCAAAAGGTCTAAAAAAAATCCTTGTGACATCCTATATTTTCAGCTAGAGTTTGCAGCAAACTATTGTTTTCTTCTTCTCCAAGGAAAACTCCACCTAACCACAATTTTCTTGTTGGTTTCACCAGGAGGCTGTTTGTTTGCACACTCCTCTTGTGAGATCAATCATGTCTTACATCTTTTTTATTCTTTATTATTTCACAAAGGAAAGGGACAGCTTTTTCTGATGTTGGCTGTTCTGTCTTTGTGCCCTGTGGGTAAAACTGAATAGAAGGATAGTGACCACTCAGATGCCCACTTGTCTTCTATACAAGCGGGTGTGAAGCTGAACGTGTGTCCCAGTCAGCATGAAAGACTCTATTTTTACCGGTATAAAAGGAATGCATGTTTATAATAGAAAATTTGAAAATATAGAAAAATGGAAAATAGGTGAGTGTCCCTACCATCTAAGTACATTTCTAATAACCTTCTGTGCCTGTTTCTTCACCTATAAAACAGAATTTTAACAATACCTACTGAAGGGGAGCGGAACACGCCACCCCAAAATCTGCCACTTTGACACAGTGATTACTTGGGGCTACAGGCACTCTGGAACAGTAAATGCAGGGAGAAGCTTTCTCTGACCTTCCCTTACCTGCCTAAGGACAAGGTCCCCCAAAAGGAACTCAGTTGTCATATTTACCCTCCTGTGAAAGGTCTCTGTCCCCTCTTCCCCTTTCCCTATTAAGGTGGTATTGATCCTGAATTCTAAGTCATCCCTCTGAGCGACTCATTTTTCCTGGGTATCTGCCCTGTATACCTGAGGTGTACATGTTAGTAAACTTCTGTTTGTTTTTCTCTGTTAATCTGTCTTTCATTACAGGGAATCTGAGCCAATAACTCAGAAGGGTAGAAGGAAAATCATTTGCCCTCCCTTACACTACTTTGTAGTAATCATGATGAGCATTAAAAGAATTAATACATGTACAATGCTCAGAAGAGCACAAAGAATGTTCATCACACTGAATATTATCTGTAAGCATCTTAACTTATTTGCTTATAATTAGAGCACACATTTTCTACAGCATTCTAGTTTTTTAGTTAACATAATCCGGACCCAATGCCTCCAACATATTATTCCTATTCGTAGTAGTACAGGATATTATATATAAAAGAATCCCCAATTCTTATGCATTTTATAAAATAACCTGAAGTCAGCCTACAAGACCCATGAATATTAACATTATTTGAAATTTTTTTTAAAGATTTTATTTATTTATTTGACAGACGGAGATTACAAGTAGGCAGAGAGGCAGACAGAGAGAGAGGGGGAAGCAGGCACCTCGCTGACCAGAGAGCCCGATGCGGGGCTCGATCCCAGGACTGTGAGATCATGACCCAAGCCGAAGGCAGAGGCTTAACCCTTGGAGCCACCCAGGCGCCCCAACATTATTTGAAATCTTAACCGATCCCATCCAAGCACAAGTGCCAAAATAGCCTAGAAAAGTCCGTTCATGAAATATTTACAGCCAACACCACGCTTTCAGTTATACCCACGTGATTCTAAAACACAAAGCATGCTTTGAAATTGTCCAAACAAATCTTCATTTGAGCTAAGCTTCAACTAGGTAATCGAATACATGAACATTTATGGAAACTGAATCCGAATATTCAACTCTACAGTAGTCCGTCACAGTTGCATAGTAATGTCATAATTATTTGCATTGTTGCCATAATATTCCTTTGTTTTTCTGAATCGTAAAAGGTCAGCGATTATTGGTCATCACTTAATAACTTCCTTAACATGGCATTTTTTAAAAGTCTACACGCTGCTTGTTCCCACCCTTCTACGTACTTTTCAATTTCAGAAATGACTTGCTTAATGGGTAAAATAACCAGCGGAGAACAGATACCCGTTAAAACCACATCTGTGAATGCCAAGTGTAATGGATAATTGTGGTAGCTCCCTAGATGAGAGCCATATGAATGAATAAAATTAGGTAAATGACACCAAAATTCCAGGCAACAAATGATCAACAGACCTGAAGTGTCAGTTCTCACAAGAATCCAAATAGTAAATACACAGGAAATACAAGTCCAACTGGCTTGAGTTAAAGAAATGCAAAATTTAACAAGATGGGACCCCATTTTATATAATAAAGAAGTAATGATAAATGTAATAATAAATCCCAGTGTTCATTTATGACTTTCATGCTATGAATGCAGCATTCTCTTAGTGGAGAATGTGTGACGCCTTTCAAGAGACATAAAGTACTTATCTACCTTTTGCCCAAAAATTCCACAACTAGAAATTTTATTCTAAGTGACTAATCAAAACAACAAGGTATAAATTTGTGTTATTAAAATGTCTACAGTCATCGTATTTATTCCCCCCCCCAAAAAAAACAACTGTAAACAACTTCAGTGCTCAGCCAAAGATTTCAGTATGTTGCAAGAATTATATTGCTATAACATAATATTAAGCACTTATCATAAAGGATACATCTGAGGATGATGTAAAAGCTGGGAAAATAACTTGAAGTTAATATCCTGTGAGACACAGTGGGACACAAAATTGGATTATAATAGACCCTTTACATGTTTGAGAAATCAGGTCTAAGACTTACAATATTGCAACTTCATAGGCCATTATTATAAATAATTTTCCTTTTAACATGCAGTAAAGAATAACTAAAACATCAAACCGTAAGTTAAATACCATTTTTTCAAATTTCACTAAATTGTTACTGGAGTGCATGATGAGTAGTTCTTTGAATTACTTTTACTTGTTCCCATATTGAGGATTTAGTGGACCTATTTATGCCATGAGTTCAAATGGCTGCTAAATTCCACATACCATTAATTATTTTGCTCACAATTTCTATTTTTGGACTAAGGAACATGACTTTACATTTCCGTCACCAGCTCTAGCATTTGGCTTTCTTTTATAGCCTTTTTCTTCCACAGAGAAACTTTATTTTTACCACTCTTTGAGAGCCCCTGTATAAGTAATGATGAATAGAAACCTTTATTTCTACATGTCGCTCCCTCCAGTGGGCTATTCTCATCCCCACCCCTCCCATCAAATTGCTAGTCACCCTTCAAGCCAAAGTTCCAGCGTGACTTTATTTACGAAACCTTCTCTAACACCACCAGGAATGGCTAATCCCAGTATCATCCCGATGACATTAAGCGTGAATTGAGTGCACAGTCAAGTCCTAAACTAATGCTTGCTTGTGGGAGATTTTACTGGTGTTGACTATGAAATGTCATGACAACAAAATCACGGATCTATTTTCAGTTTCAGTTGAAATTCGAGGAGACTCTTTGTGTAAGAGAGCCACACATAGTGTGTGGTGAATAGTAAACTAAATTGTACATGTATAATGCCTAGAAGACACTCTCACACATAGTTCATTCTCGGCAAATGTTAGACAACTCTTTCTACTATTACAGTTTTCAGAGAAAAGAGCCACCAATCCTGAGGTACTCAGGTTAGAGACACGTCATCCCTGGTGCTGGGGAGCAATGATTTAAAACTCTCCAGGATTAAGAATTAAGATGGCCCAAGGAAGGGGCGCCTGGATGGCTCAGTTGTTAAGTGTCTGCCTTTGGCTTAGGTCGTGATCCCAGGGACCTGAGATAGAGCCCCACATCAGGCTCCCTGACTGGCAGGAAGCCTGCTTCTCCCTCTCCCACTCCCCCTGCTTGTGTTCCCTGTCTCACTGTCTCTCTCTCTCTGTGTCAAAAAATAAATAAAATCTTTTAAAAAAAGAAAAAAAGATGGCCCAAATAAGAGATGGATATTTCAACACAAACCAGGGTTCATGGGACCGAAGAATCGATTTAGGGAGGGTGCAAACTCAACTCTTCACCATAGTGGAAACCAAGATCTGAGCCCTCTGCAGCCCTCTGCAGTCCTCTGCAGGGTTTATTATAGATAGTTATGTAGACGTGAGATTGCTAATTCCAGAGTATGGGTACAGTCTCAACAAGCATTCTTGTCATTCTCATGAAGCCTCAGGGTCAAGAACCCCTTGAGCATTGTTATGGATATCTGGGTTGAGGAAACCCTATTGGTTACGTCCAAGAATCTGGTACCAAAGAGCACAAAGCTCTGTCAGTTACCCCACCATCACAAAAAGACACGCACCCACAAGTACTGACAGCTATATTCTCTAAAGCCTATCTAGGTGAGGCTTATTTCTGTCTGGGGGTGTTACATAGCTCTCCATGTGCCTTCACAGGCTTTGGCAATACCTTGTGCTAGTCTCTATCCGGGCATTTCTCAGACTCAATTATAGTAAGTTCCATGGACATCGATTGACACAACTGTTTCCCCCTTTAAAAAATAGGTTACATCATGGAAAAGGACTGTTTGTCCTTAACACACAGGACCCTTTCTACCGTATCCCTGCTCCTTTGAGGTAGACAAATCTCTGTGACAAATCTCTGGGGCTCCGTGTGTCTAAACATGCCACACAACCATTCATTGTCTGGAGTCTGGCACCTCCCCAGGGCTCTACCTGGGAAGCGAAGTGTTGACACTCTTCACTCAGAGCCGCAAATTCCTCAGTCCTCTCTACCCGTGGAGATCTATTTTAGCCTCTGAGAAAAACCCGTTTCCTCAGCTCCCTTGCTCATACAATGCTATTTTTCCCTCATGTATCTTTTTTTTCTATGTCAGTAGTCATATGCATTCCCTAGGAGTGTAAGTTTTTGGAAAGCAAAACTAAGAAAACCATTTCCTCTGCTTTGTGCCTTGTCAGATGGCTCTCCTGAATGGTGCATACAAAAAAGGGTTAGCTACTTGGATTTGGGATTGGAGGTGGAAAGCAAACTAAACTATGGAGAGGAGGAAAAATGGTTGATTTTAGCTTGCTACATTCCCAAAGACTCCTCCAGCCCCATAGGGCTGGTCCAACTTCATAAGCACCTGGCTGACCTCTTTCCCTTCTTGGGGATGGCAGATAAAAAGTTAAATTCAAGGGCACCTGGGTGGCTCAGTAGGTTAAGCCTCTGCCTTCAGCTCAGGTCAGGATCTCAGGGTCTTGGGATCAAGTCCGGCATCGGGCTCTCTGCTTGGTGGGGAGTCTGCTTTCTGCCCCCCCCCCCACTGCCTGCCTCTCTGCCTACTTGTGATCGCTCTCTATCAAATAAATAAAATCTTTTTTAAAAAAGTTAAATTCAAGAATTCACTCTTTTAAGCGATGTTGCTGTGAATGCTTTTGCAGAATGACTTTTTACAAAATAAAAGGAATAATTACCTCCTGTTTTTTCCTTCATATTTGGCAGGTTTCTTCACATGAAGCATAGCTTTACTTTTTTTTTTTTTTTAATTCGGCCTGATACTTAGGTACTAGTGTGTGGTTTTATCATTGATAAGCAGGGCTCCAAATTATAATACAATTGAGATAATAAAATTTTTTTTTTTGCTTCCATCTTACAAGACCAGGTCACTAATGAAATTAATGCCTTAAGCTAAGAAAGTATCCTTTTAAATAATTGTGCTCAACTATTTTAAATCAGTTATAAATTTTATTTGTGAGCTCTTTGCTAGAATAAATGTCTACCCTAAAGTTCCTAAGGTCTTTATATGAGGTACTCATAACTGTCAAATCTATTAGCATGGAGGTTTTTGTTGATTGAATTCATGATAAAGTCCACTATCATTATTTTTTTGTTAGCTGTGTAAGACTTGATATAATTTCTCTCTTCAGGATACATTTTTATTATACATTTTTATTGTATATTTCAGCAGCAAAGCACATGCCACCTGGTGGCTGAAAGAAATATGTAACATAATAGATTTTTGAAAATACTTTGTGGAAAGCTAAAGGTTCCAAAATTATCACTTTGAATGTGTTTCTAAATCAGTAGCAAACACATATTTGGGGGCAAGGCACACCGCAGTAGGAAATCTTATGGGTTCTAACTTAGATATTCAGCGAAGGCTGTATCAGATGGAGACATTTAATGATGATGTTCCATTTTAGTTGTTGTTTTTTTTTTAACCTCTTTCCAGAATTGTTTTGTATTTTGAAATATTTCAGTGCCATTATGTCATGTGCATTTATTACACAGCAGTCAAATTATTTACAGGCAGAATCACTTGGTCTGGTCCATATCGAGAAGCATGAGGAAAATATTTACTTTTCTATCAACGAACAAAGGAGAGAAGTGATTTGGTAATGTGGGAGGCATTCATTTCTTCCAGAACTTGTACTAGAGCAGTCCTTGTGTACCAGGGGCTGTGCTAGCAGAGGGTAAGCTGGGTTGAGGAAAGCCCTTTGGATTGACAATCAGGTCTGGCTTCCAGCTCCCAGCCAATGGTTGTGTGACCTTTAGAAAGTGTTAAACCACCTGGTTCACCTAAGTCACATATGCAAGCCCTTCTTTTTAAGGTTTCAGGATCAATTTTGTTCACTTTGGTCCTATCTGTGGCCACAGGAGCTTGGAACAATGAACCCGTCAAACAACAATTCCTCATTTTTTCTTCTCCCTGCCCCTGACATCCAACCATTCTACTTTCTGTTTCCATGGTTTTGACTACTCTGGAAACATAATATAAGTGGAATGATATAGTAATTGTCTTTTTGCAACTGGTTTATTTCACTCATCAAAATGTCCTCAAGTTTCATCCATGTTGTAGCGTATGACAGGATTTCCTTCCTTTTTAAAGGCTGAATAATTTTCCATTTTATGGATATACCACATTTTCTTTATCCATTCACCAGACAATGGACATTGTCTTCTACCTCTTGGATATTGTGAATAATGCTGCAGTAAAATGGGCATACAAATGTCTACTTGAAATCTTGATTTCAGTACTGTGGATATATATCCAGATGTGGGATCACTGAATCACATGGTAATTCTATTTTTAATTTTTTACAGAACCCTCATACTAGTCTCCATCGTCACTGCACTGTTTTGCATTCCCACCAGCAATGCGCAATTTTACGTTTTCTCCACATCCTTGCCAACACTAGTTATTTTCTGTTTTTTCCATAGTGGCCATCCTAATGAGTGTGAGGTAATATCTCACTGTGGTTTTGATTTGCATTTTTTTTAAAAGATTTATTTATTTATTTATTTATTTGACAGAGATCACCAGTAGGCAGAGAGGCAGGCAGAAAGAGAGAGAGAGGAGGAAGCAGGCTCCCTGCTGAGCAGAGAGCCCTATTCGGGACTCGATCCCAGGATCCTGAGATCATGACCTGAGCCAAAGGCAGAGGCTTAACCCACTGAGCCACCCAGGCTCCCCTGATTTGCCTTTTTTTAATAAGTATGAATTTGATATATTTAATATAAAATATTAACTATTTTCATATGCTTGTTTATCATTTATATGTTTTCTTTGGGGAAATGTATAGTTTGGTCCTTTGCCCAGTTTTAAAATCAGGTTACTTGGTTTTGTTATTGAATTTCGGGAGTTCTTTATATATTCTGGATATTAACCACCTACCAGATACATTCTTTTCTCTCATCCTGAAGATTACTTTTTTACTCTGTTGTTTCCTTTAATGTGCAGAACTTTTTAAGTCTGATGGACTCTCATTTGTCTTCTTTGAAAAGATTTATTTTTAAAGAGAGAGAGAGCAGGGGGAGTGGGAGAGGGAGAGAGAGAATCTCAAGCAGACTCCCCACTGGACAGAGCTTGATCCCAGGACCCAGAGATCATGACCTGGGCCAAAAATCAAGGGTCTAATAGGGAGATGGAGAGGAGAAGGGAGTTGAGAGAAATTGGAAGGGGAGATGAACCATGAAAGACTATGGACTCTGAAAAACAACCTGAGGATTTTGAAGGGGTGGGGGGTGGGAGGTCGGGGTACCAGGTGGTGGGTATTAGGGAGGGCACGGATTGCATGGAGCACTGGGTGTGGTGCACAAACAATGAATTCTGTTACGCTGAAAAGAAATTAAAAAGGAAATCAAGGGTCTGCCACTTAACCAACTGAGCCACCCAGGGGCCCTCCCATTTATCTGTTTCATAACAAATAACATTTATCTGTTATGCTCTTGGTATCACAGGAAACCAAGAAACTATTGCCAACACCAAAGTCATGAAGATTTCCCCCTCTGTTGTCTTCTAGGAGTATCACAGTTTTAGGTCATATGTTTAGCTCTTTAATTCATTTTGAGTTAATTTTTGTACATGGTGTGAGGTTAAGGAGACTGTTCTTTTCCAATTTGTGTCTTCTTAATACCCTTGTCAAAGCTAATTTGGTTATATATGTGAGAGCTTATTTTTAGGTTTTTTGTTCTGTTCCACTGACCAACGTTACTACCACACTGCTTAGATTACTGCCACTTTGTAGTGTGTTTTAAAATCGGGAAGTGTAAGGTCTCCAACTTTATTCTTCTTCTTCAAGATTGTTTGTCGATTCAAGGTCCCTTGAGATTCCATGTGAATTTGAGGATTTCTTTTTCTATTCCTGCAAAGGGCCCAGAATAACATGACATAAAAAGCTATAGGTTTTAATGTGTAGCAGTGTTTTCTTAACCTCCTGGTTCATCCTGTCAAAGGATGCTGGTTACTTTAGGCCGTGATTCAACTTCTTTACTCACATTCCTCACTTCCACTCTTCTCTGATCAGAGCGGATTTGCCTCTCATTCTCAACAGATCTCCAGCACCCATCATTCATACCATTTATACATCATTCATACCTATTTATAGCCATGGGAATTCCCTACAGTGCCTTTACACCCAAGAAGCACTGTCCCATTAAATTTTCTATTTGTGCCTTTTATTCTGATTAACCAACCCTTTCTTTCTCCCCTGGCTGGCCTTGTACATTATCTTCAATGCCTCTAGGCAATAGTGAATCTTCCATTAACTAACCAATCACTAACCTGCTAAAGCTCCCTTCATGGGGATTATGCCTTATCAGTCTGGTTTCCGCTGTAAGGGACTGGACACTCTCCCCCCTCTGAGAGTGTCACAGAGTAGGCCCCACCAAATATAATATCTGAGAGAGTCACTGTACTACACAGCACAGCCTTCAAATGTATGGTCCCCTGAACTGAGTGAGCTTGGCCCCTTTCTCATGACTCAGTCAAGTCTGCTATGTCTGCCTACAGCAGGATCCAAAGGCTGACCGTCTTATTCCTCTGTTATGTTCCTTGATGAATGACCTGAGGTTACCTGAGAGGATGCATCTACCGAACACAGCAATGTAATGACTTCCAAATGTGATCAAAAGACTGCAAGTTCCATTTATTGTGGCTTATGAGACCAACCCACGAAAGGTGGAAATGATATCTTACCATATTATCTGAAAATTGACCTCAGTGGAGTGTCCCTCAGTTGTTCTGTTATAGTTGAACAGCTTAATAAAATAGACCGACATAAATGTTATGATGTATTTACAAAAGTAAATAAATTGTGATAGTGCTTATTGTTGGGTGATAAGATCACTAGCTGGAAAATAGCACACTAATTAACAATAAACAGATTCTCTATAAAAAAAAAAAAGTCAAATACATAGCAGAGAGTAGAATGGTGGTTACCAGGGGTGGAGAGGTGCGGAAAATAGGGAGATGCTGACCAAAGGGTACAAAGCTGCAGTTATGGAGGATGAAACAGTCTGGAGATCTAATGGGTTACAAGGTCACTATAGGTAGTAACACTGTATTGAATACTGAATACTGGAAATTTACAAAGAAAGTAGATTTCAGGTGATCTCAACACACACACACACACAATAATGGCAACTATGTGAGGAGATAATATGCTAATTAGCTTGGCTGTAATAATCATTTCACTGTGTATATAGATATCAAATCATCATGTTGTACACTTGAAATAGACACAATTTTTACTTTTAAAAAATTTTTTTAAAGATTTTATTTATTCATTTGAGCGAGAGAGAGAGCACAAGCAGGAGAGCAGGAGAAGGAGAAGCGGACTCCCCACTGAGCAGGGAGCCCAAATGCGGAGCTCAATCCCAGGACCCTGGGATCATGACCTGAGCCAAAGGCAGTTGTTTCACCAACTGAACTACCCAGGTGCCCCTAAAAATTTTTTGATTTAAGTTTAAAAGAGAGAGAGAGAGATTCTGAGCAACAGAATTGCATTGGGTTTTTAAGCATATAAATAGATTTTAAAGATGATTTTGGCAAACAAAAAAATGCTCCTGCAATAAAGACTTATGGGCTTGAATAAGAGACTCTCACAGCTGCACGTGTAGACATTTGGTGGTAAGCAGGTGCAAGGAAACTAGCATGAGGAAACAGTAATGTGGGAGGTGCTCTACATATATGACTTCACTTAATTCTCCCCATAAGCCTGGGGTATGGATGGTATTATTATCCTACATCATGTGGGAAGCTCTTGAATGCCAAAGAGGTTATGTGTAGTTATGTGTCTGGGCCACACAGCAAATAAAAGGAGGGGTCAAGATTAAAACCCAGATCTGGGGGTTCCTGGGTGGCTCAGTCATTAAGCATCTGCCTTTGGCTCAGGTCATGATCTCTGGGTCCTGGGATGGAGCCCCACGTGTGGGCTTTGGTGGGAGCCTGCTTCTCCCTCTCCCACTTTCCCTGTTTGTGTTCCCTCTCTCTGTGTGTCTCTCTCTGTCAAATAAATAAATAAAATCTTTAAAAAAAAGAAAAACCCAGATCTGTATGCACTATACCAAGGGTTACTTGGTAGCTTTCAGGGAAGAAGACTTGTGATATCTATGTAGATGTGAGAAGACTAAGGAACTGAGTATAAAGCTGATGGTGAACATTTTCAGAATTTGTCTCTTGAAGCTATATGTTAAAGATTTCCAACATGAGTATTTTTATTATAAGTATATACATATACAAAACTTATAGGATGAATATATATGTACGGGTCTGTCACTCCAGGGACTCTACATTTTTTAAGCACTCTATACGTATTTTTGTCACTCTAGCCAAATACACCTTTTTAAGGGCAAGGTCCATGCTGATACACAGCCGACTTGATCTCTGGCTTAGATAGAAATGTATGCAGACCACCCAAAAGTTCATATTTCCTAAGGGGATAGATAAAAAGGTAAATAAGCACTTAGCATCTGTGTGCCCACCCCTGCCTGGACAGATCTTGGACTTCTAGAGACCCATTCACTCATTCAGAAAACCTTATTTTTGACTACCTGTTATGTGCAATGAACCGCCCTAGGTGATAGGAGGTATACAAAGATAACAAATAATAAAATAAAATAACGTGGCCTCTTTATACTATCTGACACACTGATCTTACTGGAGAATTTCCTAGCTATCTTAGGCTCATCAAATTCATCCCAGGTAACTTGTTAAGGGGGGTAAATATTGCAGTCCTTCATTTCTCTCAAAAAGGTTGGGAGGCACATACCACCACCACCGTAAGAGTACAGGCAACTAACTTCAATGCATTTGCAATTATTACTACTATGACAAAACATTTAAAAATCCAGTGAATTACTAGTGGTATTTAACACTAAGCAGCAGTTAAGAAATCGTATTAGGTATTCTGGCAATCTGTTTTAATACTAATTAGCTAATAAAGTAATTACCAAAGTAAGAAATATATTGCTACTATGCTGTATTATGATTTAGCTGAAATTGCATATGCAGATGCATAATGTGGAATTTCTAAAAATTCCATTTAGAAAATTTAGCAGGGTATTTAAATATTTCTCATTCACAGGCAACCAGCTGTGATAGAGGAAGCTGTATTTAAATAGTCAAAATTGAAGGTGCCAGCAGATTTCAAACAGAACACGTGAAAAGGAACTTTTTATAAACTTTGTTTACCTTCTTGGCGTGGATTATGACAACACACCAAAACTGAGGCGCTAGGTTTATTTTAAACATCTAAGTGTATTTAAGGGTTGTATGGTGGGCAGTCTTTTCTAAGTACACACCTGTCTGATAACATTCCCTGAATGTTACCTGTGCACCTGTACCAGACACTAAGAGCATGAGTGGTCATGACATTAGTGTACATAGTGGAATATACCTCGAACATAGCTTTAGCTAACATCTGAGCAGAGTTACTCAAAGATAGCATGCCTTTCAATGTGACTGTATAGACCTTTGGTCCAGAATCTGGTTATATGACTAAAGGGCAAGCTTCCTAATATTAGGTCAGCCATAGAACAAACAATGCAAGAAATCTATAAAGAAATTTTTCTTTGCTCTTCTTTTCTTTTCTGAAAACTCAGAAACCTGTTAGTAACAGGTCATAACAGGACAAATACTAATGTAGTCAAATCCCTTACAGTACAATGAAGCAAACCTTTTCTGTCCACCAATAGATTTAAATTGAATGAAGCATAGCTCCTGGTTGCCTTTCTTAAAAGGGAATATTCATCATTAAAAATTACCTGGATGGCTCGGTTGGATCCAACTCTTGGGTCCAGCTCAAGTCATGATCTCAGGGTTGTGAATCAAGCCCTGCATTGGCCTCCACACACAATGTGGAATCTGCTTTTCCCTCTTCCCCAGCTCCTCCCCCACCAATAAATAAATAAAATCTTTTTAAAAAATTATTGGGAGCTAAATTTTGCATGGCCTTACACAAAGTGAATCACACAGATGGCTTCTTGGAACTAGCAACCTTAATCAGACAACAAAAAAAAAGACTTAAAAACACAAAACTGGAATCAAACCATCAAAGCAAGACATGTACAGAGTGAAACGATGACAAAGAAAACATCATTCAGTAGCATTTTAGGAAACTTCATTGTTAGGTGGATTTTGAAGAATGGAAAGAAGGTCTATGGCCGAATGGGGCTGGAAAAGTGAAAGGCTGACTATTCTATAAGCAGTCTGGGTAAACTCAAAGACAGTGGGGGAACTTAAGGGGTATTTGATGGGCTGGGGTAGCCAAAAACATTTAATGTAAAAAAAAAAAAAAAAGCCTAGATGAAGGAAAATAGAAATGGAGAGTAAAGAATGAAATGAGATGTGTTACAAATATGAAAAAAGAACATTTTGTGCTTCATGATAGAATTGATTATTGCAAAAAAAAAAAAACTTTGCTAAATTAAGTTGTAATTTCATATGCCTAAATGAAAGCAAATACAGATGAATAACAGTGATAAGTCATGGCCTTAACTCTACTATCCTACCTATAAGATTTGCTAATCTTCCCAACTGGTCTTGCCTCGATGCCTATCATAAGCTTGAAATAGATGACACCACAAAAGCACTAGGATTTAACAGAAAACTCTAAGCCAAAAATAGATTTTTAAAATGCTGAAACATAAAGATTCCTCAACCACTATCTATGACATTTGTAATTGCATGCAAGATTGTATAATGTTGGCTGATTAAAAATTATTTAAAGAAAAGATGATTCAAGTACTTTGAATTTACCATCAGAAACCTTCTACAATAATTTGCGTGAATTACAATGGGATTTATTTTGAGGGACAACATAAATCATTTAAAATTCTGATGCCGTCATCACCATAATTTGCTAATAAGTATTAGAAGTTATCTAGGAATCAGTGGTTTAGGCAGCTTTGCGAGATACCTTGATTTAGTATGGGGCGTGGAAGCTGTAATTATTCACCAGCTGGCAGAGGGAATAAGAGAAAAACCCCCTGCAGGTCACAGGCCACTGGCAAAAAAAAATCCAAGTGAAGAGAAATAAGCCCTTGCTTATAGGTGTGAACAGTTCAGGTATGAAAGCCAAAAGTGTCTCTGACTTGTTTTTCTTTAATTTCCAGTTCTTTTACTGGAACTTTCTGGATGTATCTTAGAAATGGGTTTTCTAGAAAAAAAGTCTCCACATATCTATTAGCTGCTCACCCCAAATGAGGCTCAGGGTGTGAGTCAGGTCCACATGTTGTCTTCACATTTGAACACAACGACCTAGAATTCCATTCCGCTCCATTTGACTGACAGGTACCAAGCAGGCAGATTGTTTCCCGGTACTGGAATATACAACCTACATGCTGCTGAATGGGGATAAGAGGAGGCAAATACAAAAATGGATTAAGAAAATGGTCCCATAAGAAGTCTTAACAATTTGCTGGGGGAAGGATTTGGGCACAACAGACTGTAAAAGGTAGTGAAGTACTTACACTGTTTGGAGGAAGCACAACAGGTTGATGGGCTGAAAAACTCGATTACAGGCTCTGTTGAGGGGATGACATTTGGGATCCAGGTTGAAGCATTTTGTCAGGACTTCCAAAGACATGGATGGAACTCGGAAAGGCTTCCAGGCAAAGGGAGCCTCAGAGGCAAATACCTAAAAATTCCGGGGGGTGGGAGAGATAACAGGGAAGTGGTCAGGTTTAGCCAAAGAGGAAAGGCTCAGGCAGTAAGTGACTAAAGATGAGAACTGGTAAGGTGCAGAGTCTGTCTTTTGGAAATAGTGGCCATAAACAGTGACATTCATTGCATGCCTATATGCTAGTATTTACCATAGATCAAAGCATTTCGTTGGGTGTGACTAATTTAATACTGGTTCTCTTCTTCAACATTCCCCAAAAGTGACTTCTCAGCCTTTTGAATCCTGCAAGAAACAGGTAACCAACATTCTTCCACAGTAGCCCATTCATTCCACTTGTGGAAAATTCTAAGATGCCACTTTAATGTGAGTTCAAAGACATTCTATAACATGCATTTGCTCTGCATAGTCCTCTCCTCTGAAAATGTACAGAAATTTTAACCTTTTCTATTAGATAGCCCTCTCAATGACTCAAGACAGCTTAGCTTCCCGTTTTACAGACCTTTCAGTGGCTTCTCATCTCACGTGCGACAAAATGATCACCTTCTTGATTACAAGCCCTGCGTTTTCGTGAAAGGAGCCTATTTGCATGTGTGGCAACCACATGAACTATGGACTCCTGTTGCTCTTGAACCCAGTTAAATCTTACAAAGAACCCATATATTGCAGCGGTGAGTTAGCTTACAAGATGGTAGGAGCGGGGTGCTCGGGGGGCTTAGTTGGTTAAGTGTCTGGTTCTCTCCCTCTACTCCTCCTCTGAGCGCTCTGTGTGTGTGTGTGTCTCCCTGTCTCCTTCTCTTAAAAAAAAAAAAATGATGGTAGAAGCAAAACCTTGGGGGGGAAAAAGACAACTACACCAAACCTTGGGCTCACACAGCCTCCATGTGGCCTGGAACAAGTGATCGCACTCTCTGTGGACCTCAGTTCCCTCTTCTATAAAATAGAGCTAATAAAATCATCTTCGTCATTGGGCTGTTATGAGAATAGGGTTGAACTGCACATAAAAACCACCTAAAACAAGTGCCTGACACAACGCAAGTTCCATGATCGTGAATGAGAGGCAGAAAAAGATCCAGCCCGCAGACGAAGGTCCATTAACCTAGAACAATAAGTAAAAAACAAAATCACATTTTGCTTGAGTACAGAACTGGTCTTGAAATATGGTTCCTTAATGTTTTTTAGGAAAATTATTCATTCAGTGTAGAGACCAGAAACAGGGAAGAGAGTAAGACTTCTTGGATTTGGAGACACGCCAGAGAGATGAAAGCAATGAAGGCAGGGAGGGTTAGAGATCATGAAAGGAAACTTCAGGTGGCAGAGAGGGACAGAGTCAGAGATTATGAAAATGATCCTGGAAGAGAGAGAAGTTTCTACAAGCTCAAAATTATGACCAAATTTCCCAAGTAGAGTGATGGTGCAAGCCTGAATCCACTGCTTTGAACTGGAGTCTAAGTTCAGTGACATCCAGGGACATAGGGTGCAGTGTTTCTGAAGCCGTTCTGATTTTAAATAATCTTTTAATATCAAATTTGGTGGCAGGGATTTTCCTGCTTTAGAAAACACTGAGAGTATCGTAATCTAGCAGGAGAGTAGGAAATTATAGAGCAGGGACAACCACTCTCGTAACTGAAAGATATCTGAGAGCTCTATCACCATCGTCATATACTTTCCATGAACTGCTGAGTGTTCCAAAATGATTTGTTAAATGAATTGAAGCAGTGGTACTTCTGCTTTTATTTGTTTTAAGGATTTATTTATTTGAGAGCTGGGGGGCGGGGAGAGGGACAGAGGCAGGGGAGAGAGAGTCCTTAAGCAGACTCCCCACTGAGTCCGGAGCCTGACCTGGAGCTTGACCCCCGTGACCCCGACATCATGACCTGAGCCAAAATCAAGAGTTAGATGCTCAATAGACGGAGCCATCAGGGCACCGCCTACCGTGGTACTTCTGTTGGCCTCAATCGTCTTTCTCGTAGCAATTAACAGCAAAACCCTTTAAGAAGAATATTTGAGGGGTCAAAAAAGAGAAAAACTGCAAAATCCTATCCTGCACCTAGTCTTAGAGTGCAGAGCACCGTCCTGGGCTGCAGAAATAAAAAAAGACGAGAGAGACACAAGGTAATGTGTGAGGCTTCTGTAAAGGAAAAAGGAGGAAGTTTCAGAGAGCCTGCTCGAGCCGAAGGTAGTTAGCTTGTGGAAAGCCTGTGTGGTTTCCCTAAATTGATCTTTTATTTAACTGTCAAATCTACCTGCTGTCCTATAATCAACTAGACATAGTCTTCGTTTCAGACTATTACAAATGAAAGGTGAGTGCAGACTTGGAAATCAGTACAGCGACATTAAATCTTTATCAGAAAAGTCTAACCAAAATCAATCTCCTGAGTTATCCGCGTTTTTCACTCGGGTGCCCAGGACAGTGTGTGCTACCGGTCTTTCCACTGCGTCGCTCTTCAGGGCAACAGCTCATGTTGCCTCCTATGGCCCTAACAGGCCAAGAGATCTAGAGGACCGGCATCATCAAAAACAGTTTAGGGGCGCCTGGATGGCTCAGTGGATTAAACCTCTGCCTTTGGCTCAGGTGATGTTCTCAGGGTCCTGGGATCGAGCCCAGTATCGGGCTCTCTGCTCTGCAGGGAGCCTGCTTCCCCTCTCTCTCTGCCTGTCTCTCTGCCTACTTGTGATCTCTCTCTGTCAAATAAATAAATAAAATCTTTTTTAAAAAAAGCTGTAGTTTAGTAACCAGTATTATTGAACGATATCCCAGTGAAAGTCGCCTGACACCTGTACATTTTCCCTCACAGAAGATTAATCCTAATTACCAAGGATAATTTTGATTGCTGCTACACAATGTAAGTGGAAAGCGTTATGTCTCAACCAGCCTTCTTGGTTCTTCCTTGCTGCCTCGTTAGACTCTCATGACCAATAGAAAAGGTTAGTGGAAAACTAATGCTTTGAAAAAGAGTTGAAGGACAGGACTAAGCATTCAGAGCTTACGAGAGTGAAGGTTTGGGACGCCGTATCAGGAAAAGAACAAGAACTAGTTGAGTACTGACTTAAGGCAAAGGAAACCTAGAAGGGGTATTGTAGGAAGGACTTAAGTCATTTCCAGCCTCATGAAAGAAAAAATCCTGTACCAGCTCTGTATAATAACCTTGCTTGGTGTGTGTGTGTGTGTGCACACACACAAACACACGCATCCACTGCGTAGTAACATTTGCATATATATTCACACACACATTTTTTTTTCCTTTCTCCTCTTTGCTCCTTGTTATTTTATACAAGGACGTTAAGTACAAGATAGGCTTCAGAATATATCATGTTTACATGTACTTAGAAGAGTACTTAGTAGCAGTTCGAGACGGACAGTGGGACTGTTGGAATCTCACACTGGAGGAAAGGAAGAAGCATCTTCATTTGAGGAAGGACAGAAAGCGTAGAGTGTTGTATGGAAGGTAATGAGGGTAAAAGGGTGGCTATGGATACTAAGTAACCAAAGAGCAGGTGGTCCAAATGCTCCCTTCTGTACACTGCTCTGTGATCCTGGCCCTGGGACTCCACAAATCGCCTTACTCCTTTGCTTGCTAGCACGCTCTTAAAGTTTAGTCAGTGGGGTAAATTCTGCTAGAGAGAGACTGCAAGTTCAGAGGAAAGAGAAGGGATGTAGGTGCTTCCTGGTTATTTGCTGATCATGTCAGCAGAGCTCAGTTTCTCCCAGCGTCCCAATACCCTTCTGTTCCCTCTTGATGACCATATTCTACTTACCTGCCTTCAAGAGTCTTAGAAGAACATCATAGCACATCGGACTGTTCTTTCCTGGCTCCTAACTTATTGACTAAGGCCACCTTAATTAAGTTTGCTTTAGTCTGTTTCTTATATTATAACCTATGTTAACATAGTATCTTTTATTATAATCTACAAGAATATCCTGAGCATGAATAAGAAAATATCTGTGAAGCTTCTTAGATACGAAAAAGATACAATTTTGAGCTAAGATTCAATATGGCCAAAGAAATCATTTTCCATATTAAACCTTTGGGAAAATACACAGGCACCAATCCAGATGAATGACTAATAAACTGAAAATCAGTCAAATAATAATACAACAGCAACAGCAGGGAAAATGTTTTTTTCTTCCCAAATAATTTTGTAAAAAAAATTCAATCACAAGTAGATTGAATAGCAAAACAGGACTTCAGTGTAAGATGCCAACGGCTGCTTTTCTGGCATTCCTTCTATCTTTCTTCCTTTTTGGAAGAGA
Organism: Mustela nivalis; assembly: GCF_964662115.1. Lineage (NCBI taxonomy): Eukaryota > Metazoa > Chordata > Mammalia > Carnivora > Mustelidae > Mustela > Mustela nivalis. The sequence continues at coordinate 9,257,256 of NC_139040.1, forward strand.
GAGCAAGTAGGGGTGAGGCAGGGGGTTGTTTATGCAGAAAAGCGTTGGAAATGATAAGAGTAATGGCAAATCCTGATTACCAAAATTCTAATGGGATCTGCTCAAATTCAAATGCAACATTCCCTTGAGAATTGTTTATTGGTGGTGGACCGGGCAAATGCACAAATTAAATACCACGTAAAAAAGAGAATCAGAGCAAACCAAACGAAAAAAAAAAAAAGGTGTAAAGTCTCTTGACATCCATAAACAACAATTAGAAGTCATCACGTCAGATTGCAATAGGAGTCCAAAGGCTAACCACCTCTAAGAAGTAAATTTACAGTCTGTTTTGATGTACTAAAACAGTCAAAAAATATAAAGGAACCCACTTCTCAGTCCTGGCAAAACAATTTTAGTAAGAATCTTCTCTTTCTTGAAATATTTTTTTCAAATGACCCATTTAAATGTTGTGGCAATTTGTGTATATTGGTTTAAAAAAAAAGTAGCAGTGTGGAACCAAACATGCTTATATTTAAGATATTATTGATTAATAGCTCTTATTTCCTGAGAAGAGGTTGGGGTTTTTTTGGTTATTGTTTCATAATCAGTATGTAAGGTTGTGCTCAGTTCCACTTGAGAAGCTAAACATCATGAGCTTCTTGTAGCTTTCATAGTTTGGACACCAAATTTGTAAAGATTCTTAATTGTGTTGGTGTCTTCTTTCATTTTGTTTCTTTTGGTTATCTTGGTTGTTCAAATTTCTGGCCCTTCTACATGATTTAATTTCTTATTTTATAGAACATTTCCTGTTAATGTCCTCTCCAAATATGTCTGGCACACCGTAAATTCTGACTCTATATTCTGGAGGAATACCAAAGTTTTGGACTATGTCATCTCCAGAAGGACATACAAATTGTTGACCTTGCCATTTGATGGAAGGCAATGTTCTGATTTTCTTAATTCCCTTGAATATGTGCCATTGAAGCCTGCCACAACTGCCTTCGACTATAGGATTTCACAGTGGTAATGAAAGTGAGAAATTTGGTGAAGTTCAAAAATGAGCATTCGGTGGTTCAAGGGCACTTCCATTTGATACATTATAGAATATTATTTATTTCAACATGGTCTCATCTGCTTTATCACTAAAGGAAGAGATCTCAGAGGACAGAGGCAGTGCCTTTCACCTTGGGACTCAGAGCCTTGATGTGGAATAGGTATTCAATAAAGATATAAAATGAACTGAATGTTCTGGTTGAGTAGATTATTTGCAGGGTATCTTAACTCAACTTCCAATGTTCTTGAATTCATCGAGTTCTTGGAATCTGAAAGGAAAGGTGTTTTTTTTTTTTTCTATTCCTAAAAGAGTGAAGTATGTTCAATTATTTTCAGTATACATTTTGACTCTTTCAATGTGAAGCCACCAAACCAACAGTTGGGATGGGGATGAGAAGAGGAAGTGGTATTGGTGTGTTTTAAGTTTGGAGAGTTTATGTCTATGTGGCCTAAGAGGCAATGTAGCTCTCTAGGAACTCGGAGGATTAAGCTTGCCTTTTTCCAGAAAAGTTCTGAGAACAAATGTTTTACAATCAGTAGGAAAGAAGGGAAAACGCATGCTTAAAAAGAAAGTAATTACTTGAAGTGGGTAATGATTTGAACTATGTGTAATTTATATATCATATGCATGGCCAAGTTAGTTTCTCCTTCATCCTTTCTTCCCCTCTAGGCCAATCTGTTCTTGCCACTAGTCTTAATAAATGATAAAAGCAGAATCTCTAATGAATTGGCGATATCTTACATAATAATATTTAATAATGAGCCAGAAGAGAGAGCAAAAAATATTTACCTTTTGAGCTAAAATCCACTTAATCACCAGTTCTTTCTAGTCCTTCTTTACTATGAAATTAATATATGAAATTATTTCCTTATAGTTTCCAGTATGTTTACCAAATTCAACTTCTTTTGTTGCAAGACATACCACCATTTAGCAATTTCTCTTCTATAAAATCCCACAACTTTTTGCAAATACTAACAAAATAGACGCTTTTGTCAATAGATTTCATTTCAAGTTGAAATGTTAGTGCTTAGAGACATTCAACCTATGTCACAGGTCTTTGGGTTTGCAAAACATCACTGGCCAACTGTCCAGCACAGGTCTGACCATTCACCAAATTTTAAACTGAAGAATGGCATTTCCTACCCTTTTGAACAGAAACCATCTTTAAGTACATGGAGGGGTAACAGTGGAAGATGAGGAAGACAACTGATCCCAAGTCCATTGCCCCACCACAGGCACACCCTGCCACTTGTCTTACAGGACAGACTCTCAAGGAGAAGTAAGAGTGGCTATCAATGAGGCTCTTCTCCCTTCAAGGTTCAGGAAACTCACATCTCTTGAAACAGGCAGAGAAATGAGAGGAGTCATCATTATATGGTCCATTTGTAATTTTTTTCTCATTGCCCTGAGTACTTGGATCCTATAGTTTTGGTTTTCTGGATATTCTTTCATCCATAAAGATAATAAAAATGAAATTTTATTGAATAGCTTCAGCTATAAGAAGTACAAGGCCCAACAACTTTTACTCTGTGAAAAATAGTTTGGTTAGAGGTCATACCTTGAACAGTTTTTTACATCAGAATATTTTTGCTATGGGGAAATACAAACAGAATCCAGATAGTCTAAGTTAGAGTTCAACATTTCCAACAGTGAGTATTCTACGAAAAGCCAATTAACAGCAACTCAGACACATGCCTGTAGTCATCATATCTGTCTGAACAGTTATTGGATGATTGAGCCTCTGATGATGATCTTAGATATAATTGTATCACATCTTGTCAATTCTGACTTTCTTTTCTCTAAAATGACACATGCTATGCTCATGACAAAATCATCTTATGTACAGAAGAATGCTAGTTCTTTATGTCATTAAGTTTCTAAAAATACATGTTTTCTAGGGAGAAAATGATAAAATTAGTACCCCTAAGTCACTTGAACTTGTTTTGCACACATGGTAAAAATAATGCTACAAATCAAAACTATATACACTGTGCCTCCTTTTCCCCATTTTTTGTCTCCTTCTCTGTTTTCCCAAAAAGATATTCAGTAACAGGATTTAGGAAAACATATTTTTAATATTCCCTGCAAGGCCATGACGAAGACCTTCATTGAAATGATATTTCCTGCTTCTTGTGGCTCTGGAGCACAGAAGATGAGATTCTAGACCGGAAGCAAGACTGGAGGAATTCTCTTAAAAAATAATGATGGGGGCCCCTGGGTGGCTCAGTGGGTTAAAGCCTCTGCCTTCGGCTCAGGTCATGATCCCAGGGTCCTGGGATCGAACCCCCGCATCAGACTCTCTGCTCAGCGCCCCAGTGCCTGCCTCTCTGCCTACTTGTGATTTCTATCTGTCAAATAAATAAATAAATAAATCTTTAAAAAAAAATAATGGTGGTGTTTGTGATGCTCAGCTTTACAGAGGTTGTTGTTGAAGTTAATGGCTAAAAGAACTATTAATTGATGAAAATACAAAAATAACTAAAAGATACCAAGAAGTGTAAACACCCATGTTTTTATTTTAACATAATGGTTTCTAGGTTTTGAAACAATTAAAAATAAGCAAAACAAGCAAATAATCCCATCACCCTTTTCTCTCCTTATACTCAGAGTATATCGTCCTTATATTCAGGTAGAAAATGCATATACAATTAGCATTCTTTGTTTTTTGTGTATCTAGGAATTTTTTTCTACTTATGAATAGAAGCAAATAATAACTCTGTGCCAGAAAGACACCATTCTAGGTGTTTTGTAAACTTATCTTGGTTGCTCCTCATAAAACTCAGGGAGATTAAGTTTGTCATACCCATTTTACAGAGGAGACAATGAATGCTGAGAAAAGTTAACTGCCCTAAATCATAGAACTATTAAATAGTCAAGCAAGAATTTCACCCCAAGTCCATCTGGTTCCAAATTTTGTGTATCCTTTAAAATCCTCATATGTCTCATTTTATGTTTTGCTCACATTTACAAACCAGTAAAGATTGCAGAACGCCCATAATAAATTCTCTAGGTGGCTCACTGGAGCATGTACCCTCAGGGAACTCCCCATCGCTGACTGTTCAAGCTTTGAGTGTCCATCTGATGGAAATTTCAGCTTTGACTGGGAGTGGTTAAACCATAAGAATTTTAATGTCCCTTTAAACCCTGGAACTCTATGATTAACAACAATGCTGTACACATACAGCAGATACAGCAGGCATTCTCTGTGATGCCATTTTCTTCTATACTGTGATCCCTTGGCATGAGACTGGGGACAGTTTTTCTCATGAAGACCTTATGTGGGTAGACATCACTCAGTTTGAGTCAGATCAGAGAGATAGAAGCTCCCATTCAGAACTGAAAAAGAAGGTAGTCAATCACAGATACATGACACTGGTTCACACAGATGTTCTGCTTTCCTCTGACTCACCCTAAGAGCTTCAGAAAGAGATAAATTTTATTTTTGATACAGAAATTGGGATACAGAAAATCGATTTTAAGGAAAGTTTTAAATTTAAATTTCTTTCTCTTTTTAAGATTTTATTTACTTATTTGACAGAGAGAGAGATCACAAAGTAGGCAGAGAGGCAGGCGGGGTCAGGGGAGAGCAGGCTCCCTGCCGAGCAGAGAGCCCCATACGAGGCTTGATCCCAGGGTCCTGGGATCATGACCTGAACTGAAGGCAGAGGCTTTAACCCCCTGAGCCACCCAGGCGCCCCCCTCATAGGGATTTTTAACCCACTGAGCCACCCAGGCAAAATCATACTTTTATAAAAAGCATTGGTCAAAGAGACCCTCAATATTTTTGCAAAATTAAGAAAAAATAAAAAACCTGTTTTGCTGGCTGGGAATAGTACTCTGGTTCCCTAGATAGAATAGAGCATGGTAAAAATGGAAGAATTCTCATCAACTTTCTGTCTTACTGACAAAGCTTTGGTTGGTGTTTTGGAACTTGTACAGCCCATGGGAGTAATTCTCACCATAGATTGTTTGGCTATTAACTTCCTATTTTTTATTTCACGATCTTTATTATCTTTGAGTTGTCTGAGGGCAGTGGAGCTTGTTTCCGGGCTCTTTGGCAGTGAGTGAGAAAGATGATATTTTTTTCAAGTTAGAGAATGCTCAGAAAGGAAACGGGTAAACAGAACACACGTTATTATATCAGCATCTGTGGCTTAGAAAAATGTTATTCTAGACAATATAGGTGGGATGAGTGAGCTGTATGAACGAGTACTCATTAGGAGCCAAAATTACAAAGATCCTTTGAAACTAGATATTCTTCTTTACTAATCACAGAGAAATAATTTGTGGAAAATCAGCCAATGCCTGGAGTACTCAGATTTCAATACATTAATAGCTGACAATTTATATTCTGCAGGGGAAGTACCCTGGAAAAAATGGAAGGTCCCTTGGGATGGTATGGGTTAGATTATAGTCTGAAAGCCACCCTTCAGCTCCTGATTTCCACGAAATTTGCAACTAGTACAAGATTTCTCAAAGTTACGTGATTAAAACAAAAAAGGCTTCGATAGTCAAATAAGTTTGGGAGACATTACATGCTATATCCTTTCCCCTTGTAAGTGAGAATTCATTTTTAATATCATTGAGTTTGCTGAGAAATCCCAAAGTTTAAAAAACTGTCCAGCTTTATGGAAGCAAGGGTCTTCTAAATTTATTTGATCTTAGAAATGTCTCTTCCCAGAAGATATGTTAACATCCTCAGAATTTCCTTCTATTCCAATTCGAGAGATGCCAGATTTGTAATTTCTTTAAATGCCACAGTATAAATAGATTTTCAAAATTAAGATACACTGAAAGATCTGTGTGTGATACCTGGTTACCAAAATTAAGGCTAATTTGATTTTAAACAGCCACAAGACAGAGGGTGCCCCGCTGGCTCAGTTGGTGGAGCACGTGACTCCTGATCTCAATCTCAGGGTCCTGAGTTTGAGCCCCACACCAGGTGTAGAGATTACTTAAGAAAGTAATAATGATAATAATGATAATAATAATAATAAAATCCAGCAGCAAGACAAGGCAGGATCAATGAGGAATATGAGAAGGCAAGACCACCGACAAGGGCCAAGTTTTGTTGGTGTTTTACTCCCTTGTGAATGGTAGCATTTGATCCACTAAAACTGCCTTTGGAATGAAGGATATCCAGGAGCTTCGTGAAATTCCTGTGCAGTTGTTTATTTGCCCTGAAAGTGGGAGACACAACAAATCGGTGTAGTCCTATGGTTCCAGTTGTAGAAGAACAGAGGCTATTGCAAATCTGTCTCATGATATTTGCATTCATATATTTTAGGAAGAACATCAGCTTTGTGTTTCTTTCCATTGCCACAAACAGTGCTGGAGTTTTCTTAACACTTTCATTTACTTATATATTTACTTCCCTTCTTTAAGCTAGCAATTTCCTTTAGTTTACTATTGTTCTACATGGACATCACATGTCATTCTAGGAGCCAGAAAAGAGACTGCAGGACTAAAGGATTGGGTTTTTAAATATGAAAGCAAAAGAAGCAGAAGGCATGGAAGCTGTTACTTCTATGCTATTTTTAGGAGTATCCATTTTATCATTTTTAAACAGCAAAATATTTTACATGAAAGCATTCATTTTAAAGACTTGGATATTATTCACCAATAAGTTTTTAGCACTACTATTAATCGTAGTTTATTGATGTTCTAGCTGTACTTGTTTTCAGACTTCTGTCTCCATACCCATATGAAAAAGAACATTTCACAGTTATTACAGTCAAATTACAGTCAACTCTCAGAACAGTTTCTAAAGTTGAATAAAGGTAGGCATTTAAATCATCTGATATTTACTGTCCAAATCTGGCCTTTTCAGCTATCACAGTGCTTGGAATGTGCATTATATTTTCAGGTAAAATTTTTTTTGCTCACCCTATTGAATCTTGTTAACATTTATAGTAAAGGACAAACAATTCCTCTCTCCTGATCAAATATATTGTAGCTTCCTGTATCCTTTGCATTTAGAATAAATGCCAACTTGTTTTGGTATCCATTACCACTTTCAAATTGCATTATACAATATAATGCAAATGTGAGTTCTTAATTAGCAGGATCTGTTTTGTTCAAAGGTACAAAAGTAGAGGGGCTTTTCACCATACTGCAGCTGTGACCTATGGAGGAAACAAATTTCACCCTACTAAAAGTTGCTGCACTTGTGCCTATGTTGTTATGGATGGATTCTTTAGTGTTTCTTTAAGTCATGCTATTTCGTAACGGATTTCACATGGAATACAGCAAAATTTACCATTGCTGCCCACTCAATTTCTGCCTCTAGGTTTTTAAAAGAGAAGAAGATGAAATTTTTAAGGACAGTAAAGAGTGGGGGTAGAGAAAAGATTCTTTATGAAAGATGCAATTTATTTACCAAGGTCATAAGAAAATACGCCTATATACACATATCTATTTAAATATTCATTTATATATTGTACATGCATCTCTATATACATGCTGTGCCCAGCAAACATTTGCATGAATGTAACCTGAAGGCAGCCTCATGAAATGACAAAAATGAAAAAATTTGAACTTATATATAAATAGATACCACAGATAATATACAAGATAGGACACTCTCCACAAATAATGTAATCAATCCTTTGCTCATCGGGTTTTTTTTTGCCTAGATTTGAGGCCTTTAAACACCAACCAATTATGGTAAATGTTTAACTGTAGGAGTTCAGGCAGACAGCCAAATTTTGGTTTCAAAGCTATTGCTAGTTTTAGTTTAAAGAGTTTTTCATTTTTAAGTAAAAGCATTTCGGGGGTACTGAGTATACCCTATCAGTGGCTAGAGCCACTGGAATTTGCATAAGTGGATTAGGCAGAACATAGGTCCTGAAGCCGTGGGCCCTGCAGTATTACCTGAAATGTGCAAAAGAAGGGGCTAGGAAAATACTCACCATTTCTAACTTGGCTCTATTTACCTAAAGCCAGTTATCCCCACAGACCCAAAGTAAAGAGAGAGAGTTGTTTTTCTTAGCCAAGCACCTACACAAACAGCAAGGTTCGGGGGAGGGGAGTAAAGAGACCATTTAGCCCTTCCCCATTAGGAAAGCCAGGTATTGGAAACACAGACAGGACAGCCAAAGTCCCCCGCCCCACAGGTACATTTGCTTTCTTGCCAAGCCTATTAACTAAATTCCCAGACTGCACGAAATTCGTTTGAACATTAACCTTTCCCCGGGATATTCCTACTCTCTCGTGGGAGCACTAGCAAATGGGTAGAAGAAAAGGGCCTAGACAATTCACACGCTGGATTTGTAGCCTCTGGGTATTGGAGGTTGTATTGCTAAAGCCTCTTTGGTATAGACAGGAGAGTGAGGGGGCTACCGATGTGACTTTTCTTAGTCGCTTCCGTCCTCTCCTTTCTGATTCCCCAAGGTATCCCTTAGGTCTCTTCCCTCCCAGCCCCAAAGCTCCAAACCTTGTCCCCCTTCCCTAAAGCCTCTCATTCACCACTACCCTCCCCGGTCACCACCAAAGCCCGGAGAAGTGGAACGCACACAATGCCTCCCTTATAGGGCTCGAGCTGGGAACTGGGCATGCTCAGTAGCCAAAGCAGATTTTTTTTTTTTTCTTCTTTTGGTCGCAAGTGCGGCATCTCTCCCAGTCCCACACCTCTCTTTCCTCTATCTCTATCCCTCGCTCCCCACCCCCAGCTCTTTAAACGTCCTGCTTAACCCGCTCCTCACCGAAGGCACGCAGAGTTCTAAGGTGCGGAGAATTAACCCGTCTCCTCCTAAACCCACTAAATAAGTCTCACTCTGAGCTAAAGCTTCACACTTTTGCCTTAAAGCCCCCAGCCCCTCACGCGCACACAGGTAGGGAGAGTGAGGATACTACTGGATCCCAGGAAACTGGTCCCAAGAAGGCTCCATCCAGGATCGCCCGCTGCCGAAGAAGTATCCCCGGAGCCCTCTGATCTGCGGGGTGACAATTAGCCGAAGGTACTGTACCCGCTATACAAAGCCCAAGTGCGATTGTTGCCTTTGAATGTCATTGTTGTTGACTCACCCCCCTCGGTCCTGGAATTATTCAATCCCGCGGAGATTCGACGACCCTATCTACCTCCCTTGGCCCCCCTCCCCCACCTCCGACGTTTCTTTGGCTTTGCCGGGGTTCTTGGTTGCTCTCTCAAAGGAACGCCCCGGGTGTGTGTGTGTGTGTGTGTGTGTGTGTGTGTGTGTGTGTGTGCCTTCCTTCTTAGGGGACTGAAGGAGGAGAAAGGAGTCGAGTGTGCGTGGATGTGGTGAGGAGGATGGAGGTTGGCGCTTTAGCGTTTGGAGACTGGGGTCTCTAGGCGTGAGGAAAGGGGTCGCTCCTCCCTAGGGGGTGTTTTAGGCATAAAGAGGGGGCGGATGCCTGGAGGAAAGTGCGCTTTCTTGGCGTGTGGGCAGAAGAGGAATCAAGTGGAGGTGTCTGGATGGGGGACAGGGGGCCTCAGCAATGTGCGGGGGTCGAGGTTCCTGAGTTTCGGGAGGGAGGCTGCTTGTGTGCGGGGTGGAGGGGGGGCGGGGGCGGGGATTCAGCGCGTGTATGTAAAGGTGCAGCCCGTGTGCGAGGGGCTGGGTGCGCGCGCGGTGTCTGGCCGGGTGCGCGCGCGCGCGCCGCTGCCCGCCTGCTTGCCTGCGAGGACTGCTTGGTGGGTTTGACGGGCGAGCCGGCGCGGCGCAGCTCGGTCCCGGATCACGCAGAGACCATCGTGGAAACTGCAGAGCGGATCCCGGCGCGGCGGGCCCTGCGAGAGCTGCTGGGCTCCGGAGGTGGGTGAATTTCCAGCGGGGCTGCGCGAGCTGCACCGACACTCGCTGCCTCTTCCCCGCTTGGTTCGGCAGCACCAGTGTGTGTGTGTGTGTGTGTGTGTGTGTGTGTGTGTGTGTGTGTCCCTGTGCGCGCGCGCGTGAAAGGGGGGCAGGTAGATTATTATTTTTAGTTTGGGTCGTGTTGGTTTGGGGCCGGCCGAGTGGCCAAAGCGACTATCGTGGCTACCCCACCACCACCCTGCGTGCCTACCCACGGCGCGGTCGCAAGTCCCTGAGGACCAAAAGAATCCGGTGTCCTTAACATCGCTGCCTCCGCGGCCGGGGTGGCGAGGAAAGTGTCCTGGTCTAGGGCGGCTCGGGCTGTCGGGGCCGCTGCTGCGCTGGCTTTGTTTTCTGCGCCCCACTCGCAAGCACTCTAGGCGGACGTGGATCCGGGGCTCAGGGCAGTGGCCCCCGAGCCGGTGGGAGATTGCTGGCACCAGCAACACGGGGAACGCGAGAGAAGCCGGTGGCTAACTCTAAAAGCCCCGCAGAGCCGGGCAAGTGTTGGCAGCGCGACTTTGCAAGATGCCCAAATGTTGAGCTGATTTCTGGCTTGGTGAGAGCAGCACTCTGTGGCTGGCCAGTGGGGGCGGGGGGCGGCTGGGAGGGCGTAGGGGGGTGCCTGGACCGCCGCTCTCGGCCGCCGAGCCACCGGCTCACTCTGTCCGTGACAAGCGGGCCAGAGACGTCCCAGTGGCCCTCGGCCTCGTGGCCTGAGCCGGCTGTCTTTGACCCCTCAGCCACCGCACGCCCGGGTCTAGAGAGGCCGAAGGAAACTCCAATAGCTGCCCCTTGTGGGACGGGAGCGCGCGGAGAGATGTGTGCGCAGCGGAGCTGAGGGCCCCCGCGACATCCCGAGCGGTCCCCGCCTCTGCCGCCCGACCCACGAGGCCGCCGCTTGGGCCCGGGACCCGGGAGGGGGGCTGCGCGCCGGTTCCGGGCACCGGGATGCGGCAAAACATTGCGGTACGCGCCACCGCCGGCAGCCCCTCCGGCCGCGTTGCCGCCGGGCCCGAGGTGGCGCACAGGGGGCGGCAGTGACCGCGTCTCTCGGCGGAGCCCCCCGCCCCCGCCTAGGCGGGCGGGCGGGCGGAGGTTTCTCTTGCCAGCTCCAGGGGAGCCACCTCGGCCCGCCCCCCGCAGGCGTCTGTTGCCCGCAGGCCCGCTCCGGCGCCGAGCGCCAGGAACCGCACTCCGGTGGATGCCCGATACGCGGTAAGCCCAGCGGGGTTTGCGCGCTCCCGGCCGGCTGTGGGTGCCGAGTGGCTCGCAGGGCACAGAGACCCAGAGACGGGGAGGTAGATGGGGAGACGGGCGCTCTCGGCAGACGCGCCGCTCTCGGCCAGCGCGAGAGATGGCTTTTGGTATCCAACTCCTACTTTGTGGGTTTTCTTTTTCTTATTTTCCTTTTTTCCCCCCGATTTCAATATGTGCACGTTCAAGTGGTATCCTGTGAATGAGAGGTTTCTTCCGCTTGCATTCAGTGCCCCCTTCCCCTCTTCCTAGCTCCCTTCCAGCGCTCCTTCCTCCTCTCCCCACCACTCCATGGTCTCTTGCCCTTTTGGTCCCTCTTCCTTGGAGATCGACTCCCCCTCTCCCTCGCTTGACACTCCAGCTGCCTGCGGCTTTCTCTGTTTCACAGGAGATGCATTTGGGAACTTCCTAGCTCGTCCTTGTGGCTTTTTTCCCCCTTGCTATTTAAAGTAGAAATTACGAGGAGGAGGGCAGCTCCTTATGCAATTTCAGATCTGCTGATGATCCTCCTTGTGTTTTTGTACTGAATTCAGGTTATTTCGGTTTTTTGTTTTCTTTACATTTCTTTCTCGTTTGGTTGATTTTTGGCTGGGGGGTAGTAACAAGAAATGATTCAACCGAACCAGAATAGCTACTGGAAACCACATCTATAGGAAGGCAAAATGATCATGTGAAATTTTGATTTTACAATGAAAGTTGTCTTGGATGAGGTCATACTTAAGAATTTATGACTTCTTTTTGCACTGCCAATCAAACTATCATGGTGAACAGGGGGAATGCATGTCTACATGGCAGCAAGGAGCATCTAGGCCGTGCCAGTGTATTCTGAACCAAACTACTTGAAATGCAAATCTTTCTGGGTCGTGGCTAAAGGATGGTGTATCTTGCGACATGGTTGGTTTTGCCACTAGCTGATTCCTCGTGGGCAAAATAAACAAAGGAGTTTTTGTGTGACACTTCTTTGTATCATTCCCTCATCATGTGTTCCTGGGTAATTTATTTATTTAATTAATATCTGGTGGTAACCATATTGAAATTGCATTCGAGAAGGAAAAGACTCACATGGCTAAAATCACATCAGTAAAAGGCACAGAGCTTATTTCTCTTTTTAGGCCTTTCCAGGAAACGTTGTATATATTTGTACATGCGTGCACTATTGAAGGAAATGGCTACAACGGGTTAATTTGCTAAGCATTAAACTCCACTAGGTGATTTGTGATTTGTTTATAGACAGAGACATGGGGTGGTGATATTGGGAGGAGATGTTTGGGAAGTGATGATTTTAGGACAAACATTTGCTGTACTAAATGTATCTGGTGCTGCAGATAAAACCACTCGAGGACTGTAGTGTGTGGATTCCCCTTCCTCAGCAGCGCTAGTCTGTGGTCACAGTGAAGGAGATGAGCATCTGAGCCAAGAGTCAGACGTCAGACGTGGGTTCAAAACGGCATGTGAGGGAAAAGACGTGGGCCAAGTAGACAGGAGACCCGGTTCTTGGGGGGTGGGAAAGCTGTCTGGACAAATGCTAGGCAACTCAAGATTTCAGGCTTCAGGTTTCTCTCCTGCTTTCAGGGACCCAGAGACAAAAGCCCCGCACCCCCACCCCGGGCCCATTTGGGAGATGACTGTCAGGAAATTAGGTACTGTGTATTTACTTTAAATTAAAACTTGGCCATTTCCTAATCAGTTATTTTTCTAGACCATCACTGGGTCATCTGTGTTTTTTAAGGCAGACATGTGCAGGAGTGAACTCGTTTGTGGCAGCGTGCTCACCTGTGGGCTGAAGCTCAGGCAGGACTCCTCCCTCGGCTCCTTCTACCTTGATCTTTCGACTGTCCCCTCCACAGCAACCCAGTCCCTCCCGTTGCCACCCTCCGTTGAATCCAGGGCTCTAACACCTTCTCTCTTCAGCCTCCTGTGGTCTGTGTTCAAGGGTGGAGTTTGATGGCCCACGTAGAGCAAGTATTTTCCGAATGTAAAGGTTTAAGCACAACTAAGCGTTTTTCTCCTGTTGTTTGTTGTGTTTCTGCACAAGTAAAAGGCATATAAACTACAGGCATGGAAATGAAACTGACAGCATTTCCGGTGATCATTTTTCACCTGAGTGAGAATACTTGCAGGAAAATCCAGAGCTAATCATTGCAGCCCCATGTTCACTGTGGCATGATGTAAACGCAAGTACTTTTTCAAGTAATGGTCATTGAAAAAATGTTTTCTTTTTATTTTTTAGATTATTTCTCTTTATTCAGAAGCATAAAGTTGTTTGCTGATTGCAAGAAGATGTTTCTTTGGCTCTTTCTGCTTTTGTCAGCCCTGATTTCTTCGACAAATGCAGATTCTGACATATCAGTGGAAATTTGCAATGTGTGCTCCTGCGTGTCAGTCGAGAACGTGCTCTATGTCAACTGTGAGAAGGTTTCGGTCTACAGACCAAATCAGCTGAAGCCACCTTGGTCTAATTTCTATCACCTCAATTTCCAAAACAATTTTTTAAATATCCTCTATCCAAACACATTCTTGAATTTTTCACACGCAGTATCCCTGCAGCTGGGAAATAATAAACTGCAGAACATTGAGGGAGGAGCCTTTCTTGGGCTCAGTGCATTAAAGCAGTTGCACTTGAACAACAATGAATTAAAGATTCTCCGAGCTGACACTTTCCTTGGCATAGAGAACTTGGAGTATCTCCAGGCTGACTACAATTTAATCAAGTATATTGAACGAGGAGCCTTCAATAAGCTCCACAAACTGAAAGTTCTCATTCTTAATGACAATCTGATTTCATTCCTTCCTGATAATATTTTCCGATTCGCATCTTTGACCCATCTGGATATACGGGGGAACAGAATCCAGAAGCTCCCCTATATCGGAGTTCTGGAGCACATAGGCCGTGTCGTTGAACTGCAACTGGAAGATAACCCCTGGAACTGTAGCTGTGATTTGTTGCCTTTGAAAGCGTGGCTGGAGAACATGCCATATAACATTTACATAGGAGAGGCTATCTGTGAAACTCCCAGCGACTTATATGGAAGGCTTCTGAAAGAAACCAACAAACAAGAATTATGCCCCATGGGCACAGGCAGTGATTTTGATGTGCGAATCCTGCCTCCGTCTCAGCTGGAGAATGGCTACACCACTCCCAACGGTCACACGACCCAAACATCCTTACACAGATTAGTGACCAAACCGCCGAAAACAACCAATCCGTCCAAGATCTCCGGAATCGTAGCGGGCAAGTCCCTCTCCAACCGCAATCTCAGCCAGATTGTGTCCTACCAAACGAGGGTGCCCCCTCTGACACCTTGCCCAGCACCTTGCTTTTGCAAAACACATCCTTCGGATTTGGGACTTAGCGTCAACTGCCAAGAGAAGAATATACAGTCCATGTCTGAACTGGTCCCGAAACCCTTAAATGCCAAGAAGTTGCATGTCAATGGCAACAGCATCAAAGACGTGGACGCCGCGGACTTCGCCGAGTTTGAAGGACTGGATTTGCTCCATTTAGGCAGCAATCAGATTACAGCGATCAAGGGAGACGTATTCCACAATCTCACTAATTTACGCAGGCTGTATCTCAACGGCAATCAGATTGAAAGACTCTATCCTGAGATATTTTCCGGCCTTCATAACCTGCAGTATCTGTATTTGGAATACAACTTGATCAAGGAGATCCTGGCGGGCACCTTTGACTCGATGCCAAATTTGCAGTTGCTCTACTTAAACAACAATCTCCTGAAGAGCCTGCCCGTTTACATTTTCTCGGGAGCACCCCTCGCTAGACTGAACCTGAGGAACAACAAGTTCATGTACTTACCCGTCAGCGGGGTCCTCGATCAGCTGCAGTCTCTCACACAGATCGACTTGGAGGGCAACCCCTGGGACTGCACTTGTGACTTGGTGGCATTAAAGCTGTGGCTGGAGAAGTTGAATGACGGCATTGTCGTGAAGGAACTGAAATGCGAGACTCCGGTTCAGTTTGCCAACATCGAGCTGAAGTCCCTCAAGAATGAAATCTTGTGTCCCAAACTCTTAAACAAGCCATCGGCGCCGTTTACGAGCCCTGCACCTGCCATAACGTTCACCACCCCGCTGGGTCCCATTCGAAGCCCTCCCGGTGGCCCGGTGCCTCTGTCTATTCTCATCCTCAGCATCCTCGTGGTCCTCATCTTAACTGTCTTCGTTGCTTTTTGTCTTCTTGTTTTTGTGCTGCGGCGAAACAAGAAGCCCACGGTCAAGCACGAGGGCCTGGGGAATCCCGAGTGCGGCTCCATGCAGCTGCAGCTGAGGAAGCATGACCACAAGACCAATAAAAAAGACGGGCTGAGCACGGAAGCCTTCATTCCACAAACCATCGAGCAGATGAGCAAGAGCCACACCTGCGGTTTGAAAGAGTCAGAAACCGGCTTCATGTTTTCAGATCCTCCAGGACAGAAAGTCGTCATGAGAAATGTCGCCGACAAGGAGAAAGATTTACTACACGTGGATGGCAGGAAGAGACTGAGCACAATCGATGAGCTGGACGAACTATTCCCGAGCAGGGATTCCAACGTGTTCATTCAGAATTTTCTGGAAAGCAAAAAGGAGTACAATAGCATAGGTGTCAGTGGCTTTGAGATCCGCTACCCAGAAAAACAACAAGACAAAAAAAACAAGAAGTCCCTGATAGGCGGCAACCACAGTAAGATCGTCGTGGAGCAGCGGAAAAGCAGCGAGTACTTTGAACTGAAGGCCAAACTCCAGAGTTCCCCTGACTACCTACAGGTCCTTGAGGAGCAGACAGCTTTGAACAAGATCTAGGTCATGCAATCTCACTTCATACAGAGGACATTTATTTAATGATGAAAGTGCCTTTTGTTGACTTCTAACTCCAAATACTATATTATCAATAGGCATAGAGGCAGGTGTTTCTGAGGCTGTCTCATTAACTGTAGCTGCAAAGATGTGTCCGGTAGAAGAGAGTTTCCTTAATAGATTTTACTACATAAAACCTATACTGTGGAGTCCTGTGGGGATACTGCAAACTCTATTGCCAAAGGGATGCTTTATATACAGAATACGCTGAATTTAACCTCAAGAGGCAAATCTGTTTTGTACCCCGATGCAAAACCTCCGTCTCTTTGTGCTTTGTAAAGCAAACTCGAGAAAACTGGTACCAGTGTTTGTACCTCAGCTGGGTCCTTCATCTTGCACGTAGATCAAGTCGGTGGAACTGGAATAAATCCTTTTGATTTGTGGCATTGTAACAACTCTGTGTAAAGATTATCTGAAAAGTTAAAAAAAAAAAAGCATGCAAAGAGAGAACATTCGATAGTATTTGTAAATCGGTAAACTTTATGGCCTGCATCTTGAAACCGCTGGATTTATAATGTTAAAATTGTGCAAATATTTGTTTAAAATATACCATGCATTACGTAACTATAAAATAAATTTGAACACTTTAAGCATTACCTGTCTATACATAAAACCTAAAAGAGAAAAGTCAACGTGAGTTACATAGCGTTTGTGGTGATCTGAAGAAATACACGATGTTTATCAGAATTACACAAGGCTCAAATTAAACTAACATTAGAGTTTGTTCTCAGTTACGTGAAATACCCACAATCCTTAAAGGTTGTCCAAAATTAGCGAAGTGCTTACCGTGTGAGCGCACCCAAAGCTATTTTTGTAACATAATTCATATTTATGAAGTACTTTGTATACTAAATAGGAAAATATGTACTCCTTAATATGTATTTAATATGCCTGACTTGTTTTCCTGATCACAGGGAATTTATCAATAGGTATACATTTAGACAGGAAAAAAATATATACCAAACTGAAACTGAAGCTTCTGTGTACAGAAATATTCTGGACATTGTGATCAGGTATAATTTAAAAACGAAACAAGGAAAAAAAAACCACAAAAACACAAAAATACAAAAAAAAAGATAAAAACCAGTTCTGTGCTATTCTTGAGAACTTAGCATATTATCTTCAGATTTGTTACCAACCGTGCATTTTAAAATAGGTTCCTTAGTTTTATAGTATCGTGTCTGGGGCAGTTGTTATTTGCCATCAGTTGTCTTGCTTTTCAGGATTCTATGAGCTTAATTCAAATAGTTTTCACTACAACTATTTAAAACAATTAATGAGTAAGGTTAATAGTTATATCTCGTATGCATCAGTATCCTGTTCTGTCATCATTCCAGCTACTATCAGATAATCCAGTAGAGCAGTGAACATCTCGGCTCCCAAAGCCACACTGTAAAATGCTTTCATTGGTCTCAGATGAGTTCACTGTGTTTGCTTGTGCTGTTAACTTCTAAGTCAAAATTGGTCAAAGGAAGGACTTGATAATGGGAGACATTGGAAGATTTTTAGGAGCTCCCAGTTAGCAAAGCGACATCCTAGAACACATTACCTTCTTGGCCTGCCCACCTATGTATGTTTCTTTGTGCTCCATTTCTGATAGTCACTGTATTAATCAGTGAGTTAACCAAGAAGGTAAACATAGACATTCTTCATGAACTTCAAGTGGCAGATGTTTTGGCGCAGCTTCCAAAATGATATTATGGCTAAAGTTGTAACGTAGTCCCTTTATTAAGTACTAATTTCAGGGCTTTATAGGTTTGTTCCAGGATGAAAAAGAAATAACTTGGCATTCTTAGACGGTGTGCATGTATGTGTGTGTGTGTGTGCCTCTGTGTGTGTGTGTGTGTGTGTGTGTGTGTGTATTTGGGTGTATATGCATACATATAGGTAATTTGGAGATTTTTTTTTTAAATAGCAGAAAAAATTGTCTCCATATGTATGTGCTGGTGCTCTTAAAACTTTAATGTGTAATTTTAATTTTCATGACAATGTCTGTGAAAACTTTATATGAATATTAAAAAATATACAAATAAATACTTGCTTTCTGATCTTGAAAGAAAAGACACAAAGACGTGTGCCCAACAGCGTATTTTCATCTACAGTTTCCTAAGGACTTTTAATATGCCATTACCATGCCTCCATGCGTCCATGGATTAAAGGGCTCCTAATGCATACTGACAGGATAAAGACGCAAAGGCTTCAAAGAAAGTGTTTTAGTTTATCCTGTCAATAAAGTATGGATTGAGGAATCTTAAGTAGACACTTAGGGGAGGAACCGGAAAGCTCTATCCATGATCTGGGGATAATAGGTCATTGGGATGATGCCTTTTATTCAGTGTGGTGATGCTTTGAAGATGTTTCAAGAGTACCTGCCACCATCTCAAACTTGCTGTAGCATATTGGCTATCTCATCCCCTTCTGCCGAAAGGTATAAATGTTCAACTTTTTTAAAAAAGGAATTTCAATGTGTGTGGCTATTTGGAGGTTTTAACTGTAAGTGAACAACAGTAACAAATCCTTGGTTAAGGCTGATCTATTTTCCTTAACTGAAGTCATTGTGCCTACATGATACAGTGTATACTGTTTTGCACCTGTCTCTCATTAGTTCTCCTTGTACATTTTATGGTGATGTAGTTAGACCTAAGTTTTGCATTGAGTACAAGAGCAGTTAAGATACTGTATCTACACTTTGTTGGCTTCAATGATAACCTTGATGTTAGTTTAACCCCTTGAGGAGTGATCTACATGTCAGTGCAGCATCTTTGGTGGAATTTGATTCAAATCTAGAAAATCCAAGAAGTGCTCACTTCTAATGTGGTCTGACACATCATGGGCTTCTTGGCATTGTATCATGTGCTTGGACTCTGTTAGAATGGTTGCAAGAAGATTAGAGCGTATGAAATTAGTGAAGGGGTTGAGATAATATATTATGTCTGTGTAATATAAATCAAGTTTTAAATTATTTTTTTATGAAATCAATAAAAATGGTTCAATT
This sequence comes from Mustela nivalis, assembly GCF_964662115.1. Classification (NCBI taxonomy): domain Eukaryota; kingdom Metazoa; phylum Chordata; class Mammalia; order Carnivora; family Mustelidae; genus Mustela; species Mustela nivalis. Next base: position 9,276,205 of record NC_139040.1, read on the forward strand.
CTTTCAAAGTAAATCTTTGTGTAATTTTATGAGAAAGCAGCTATTAAAATACAGTGATTCAAGTCTATAAGGCAATTTATATTCTATATTTAGTTTTCCATTCTGAAAATGAACTGAATAAATATATTAATTAGAAAATCATTTAAGACCAGCTTTCTTTTGTTGCTTTTTGGAAGCATTTTTTTTTCTTTAAGCCATAAGGATGCATAAATTATACAGGGCATGGCCTCATGAGTAACGTCAGCAGGTATCGCAGAAATAACAGAACACATCTAGAAATGTATGGCAGTAATAGTAATCTATAATATCTTTTGCATGATTTGTACATTGACATTGTATGAAATGAGCACAGTGAGTTTTTTTTTTTTTTGTTATTGTTGTCGCATCCAAAGAGCTGGGGAGAAAATATATTAAGAATGTATTTATAATTACTATTTTGAAATAAAGTAAAGAAAACACATTGTATTGTTTTTACCCTGATTTGATTATTAGTATTTGAAGTTAATTTATAAGATAAAAATCCAGTCATGCTATAAAAGTTAGTGTAAATCACAGAAAGAAACTGTTTTAATGACTTTTGTTTGCTTTTAATAACATCAAGGTCTTAGCATTTATTAAATGCCATTTTTATGAAAGTATTAATAAAATTGTTTGCTACAATGGTATTTCTGAAGCCACAGTTTGTTAAATATATTTATCTTTCCATTATCTTTCAGAGGAAATAAAGCAGTAACCAAATTGATATTTTCACCTAGATTTGAGGGTAAGATACAGAGCTTTAGAATACTGTTTGTATTAAACGTAATTGCTAAATCTCTGTTAAGAGATGCTTTCTTTTCCGACATCTTTGCCATCCGTGCTCCTTTCCACTGGCAAACCATTCCCATTAATCAGTTGGGATCTGACTAAGATTTGCTTATTGCAGATAAGCAAATATTAATATTCCATCTTAACTATCTATTTAAAGGCTTCTGCATGTTTCCTTATGGGAAGAGATGTAGAGAGAGGGAAACAGAGGGAAAATAGAAATGAAGAGTGTCGTGGTCTTAGGTTTATACCTAGCAAGACTGAAGAAGTGAGCAGTATATTCTGTTTCCCTCTCTCTACATCTCTTCCCAAGTTCTTCGTGAGTACTGAGAAGAGGGCTTTGGGCCCCGGCCACTCAGTTATGTAGACAAGTGGAACCAAATGAAGCCTTGGCTTCAGTTCCAGTGCTCATTCAATTAGTCACTATGGTCAGATGGGCTGAACTAAAATATCCTGTTTGTGGCTTCACTTACTGGGAATAACTAGCAACAAAGATCAAGTTCACCTGATAATTGTTAGCCCTCAGTTTTGGATTTGCTAGTTATCTGTCCGTTGTTAAATTAAAAGCAAACAGGAGGTTAAATGAATTTTAAATAACTTACTTTGGACAAAATTGCCCTTAATCTAATTTTGAATTTTGTTTCATGTTCGTTTCCACTGGTTGATAAGATTGCATTTCAAAAGGGGAAATCCAGGAAGACAAACTGTGTTGTCTATCTTATATGCGCGAGCAGGACTTCTTAAATTTTTTTAGAGATTTCGTTTAACCTGTTGTTCCTATGTCTACAGAGGGAAAACGAAATGGGGCTGTAAGACAACTGCTTATAATGCTTCGAGCCAAATAATTGCTATTGAGAATAAAAAGATTCAGATTTTTCATCCAATTCTAGTAATTACCAGATCCATGGACTACAGTATCCAGAACCAGGAAAGAATGACTCAGTGCTCCGTCTTAGTTTGCTTTTGTAGACACTGGCTAGATAGAAAGTCTAGTGATTTTATTAATATGTCAGGAATGAGAAATTGCTTGTTTAGCTTAAAAAGCTCATGAATAAGGTCTTCATAGAAATTATATAGGAGTATGTAATGAAAAAGTACAAAACGTCACTTTCAGATTAGCTCTAGGAAGGAAATAATCTTCTAAAGTTTCTGAGCAACACATTTCTCTCAGTTGACATCTTACAGATACTAGGTCATGTCCTGTGTTGCTGGTTACCAACCTGAGGAAGTCATGTTGTGCAATGGTTACTGCTTGTGGAAGTTTTTTCAAAATCACAGTAAGATCAGTTCTCCCGATTACGAACTGCAATGTATATTTTCATTATTGTTTCATGTAAACTGAACCATTGTGGTAAAATTCTGGAGTTGATATTCAGTAATTTTAATGCTGTTTTCACTAATAAAAGTCTTTTCTGATAGGTCATATTTGTAGCCATTTAGTGTGTTTATTAGTGTGAAATCAGTAAAGCTCAACATCAAGAACAAATACGAATTATTTGGGTTTTGGCCAATGCAATTGTTTTGTTAGTTTCTACAATAGGCCAGGTCTAAAAGAAAAACCAAACAAAAATGGAACAATAAGCCAGATCTACCTACACACACACACACACACACACACACACACACAGGAGTACACATAAATAGTGAACTATGCACAAAAAGAATTATTTAGTTGATATAAACACAATGTTTTTGCCTTGACTACCTGGATTTTCCAAATCAAAGTAGGTTCTGGGGCCCCAGTGATAAATATCCTGCTTTTTTATTCACTTTAAATGGAAACCTGACCACTGTGTTCATATATACTAGTAATCAAATCACAACTATTATTTAGAGAACCATGTAGAGACATCTAGATCCAAAATAAAGGTAATGATTTGATTAGACATTATTAGAACACAGAGGTTAAAAAGAAGAACAAGGAGGTTACAAATTATTGACCAAAGAGAGGATAAGGGCAAAGGAGTGTGCAGAGAAAGAAAATGCTTATTTATCAAAAAAATGCTTATTTATTATTTATCAGAAAGAACTCAGAATCTGATTACTGAACAAGAACTTTGGCAACATACGTCAAATCACAGCCTTCTTCTTATTCCCCCTCTCCACTTCATTTCTTGTAAATAGGTATGAAACCCAGCACATACCAATACAACGCTAGTAATTTGTACATTTTCAAGGAATTCACTGGTCCATTAAAACAACGGGTTACCTTTTCAGCTCCTGTGGAATTGTTTCCCGGGCCGACTGACATCACAAACTGACTGTCAGGGCCTCCTGGTAGAACTCTAGCTGTAAAAAAACAATAGGCAGGATTTGTGCTTAGTAAGAATAGGAAGTGAAACATGCGTAGTACATATAATGAATTTGGATAGGGAGCAAAAGAAATCGATACAAACATTTGGGTTCCTAATCCCATGATAAAAAGCTGCTAAGCCTTTTGGTTTGTTTTCAGAAATTGTATTTCAATACAAATTACCAAGTGCACATTTCAAAAGCCATTTCCTGCAAGAACCCCCGGGATGCCATGTCTCTGCCATGGGGCTCCTTGTTCCATAGCAGGGCTGTGTCGTCTTTGCCAAGTCCTCCCTGCTGGAAATTCTTCTCTTCTGCTGCTATGAACAGCCAACATCATCTATGGCACAGGCTAGCTCAGGGAGCTTTTTTTGCTTTTTTTTTTTTTTCCCCACTGCTGTTAGGTTGTTAGCGACAAGACACACGAAAAAAATCTAGAATTCTATGTGCAAGCATGTATTTACCATTGTAGTATTACCACATCTAAAGACGTTATTTATTTATTTGACAGACAGAGATCACAAGCAGGCAGAGAGGCAGGCAGAGAGAGAGGGAGAAGCAGGCTCCCTGCTGAGCAGAGAGCCCGATGCGGGGCTCCATCCCAGGACCCTGAGATCATGGCCTGAGCCAAAGGCAGAGGCTTTAACCCACTGAGCCACCCAGGCGCCCCATAGTATTATCACATCTAGAGAGCATTTCTACTGAATGCGTATCCCACGTGGCCATCTTTGTTTTTATTTACCAGCCATCTTCCAGCCTACAACAGCTACCAGTTGTTTTATGCCTGGCTCTCCTTCCAAGTGGAAAGTAATTCCATCCTGGAAACTCACCGTTTATTTATAGAAAGAATCATCACACTTCTATCTGCTCATTTCCTTCTAGAACTTCCAGAAATATAGAAAATTTAGTACAGTAAGTGATTGATTTAAAAGAAAGTCGTGCTGACACAAAAATAATTTTAAGAAGACAGAGTGTGGGGGCGCCTGGGTGGCTCAGTGGGTTAAGCCTCTGCCTTCGGCTCAGGTCATGATCTCAGGGTCCTGGGATCAAGCCGCGCATCGGGCTCTCTGCTTGGCAGGGAGCCCGCTTCCTCCTCTCTCTCTCTGCCTACTTGTGATCTCTCTCTGTCAAATAAATAAATAAAACATTAAAAAAAAGAAAGACGGAGTGTGTTATGGGGTGGGGGGCAGGGGAGGAAGCCAACTTTAGGAAGATGTTTCTTGTGTTTTGGGTCTCCTTGCCATGGGTTCGGAGGGCAGCACCTGAACTCCTGAGTGGGACTCGAGAAATCAGCTTGCACTCTGGAGCCCCTGCGATAACTAAAGAAGTTCATTACTCCTGACATGTGGGCAGGTTTGCCATGTGTTGCCATAAACATGGCTGTTATTTTCTCCTTGCACTATTTCAGAAAATAGTCATTTGCTCAGATTTGGCACAGCTGCTGAAATGCTGCTGTATCAATTCTCACCGTGAAAATTCACAAAGCATTTTTTTTTTTTCTATATGTAACTAGGCAGTCACACAGAAATGTGAATTGGAAACCGGATAAAACCATCAGGATTAAGAAGGGAACTAGCCTGTCCTTAGGAAAAGAGGGCTTTTCAGAGAACCAGAACGCAGGCATTTTATTAAAATTACATCAAGGTAGAGCACCTTCCTTTGAACATGTCGGCTTTTTCTTTTTCTTTTTTTTTTTTTCTTTTTTTTTTTTTTTTGGTAGGCTTTGATACGTGCGTTATGAGGGAAGTAGGACTCAGTTCCGGAACAGTATTTCCATTCTCTGCACAGTCATCCTGGTTGCTTAGATGCGGCTGCAGTGTAGAATGTGTGAGCACTAACTGGGTTATTTAATCTCAAACGCGTATCTGATTTCAGCAGCTCATTTGACTATAAGCATAATGAAGAAGGCCAGTTGCTGACCTAACAGAGTGGTCTTACGGTAGAACTAAATGGTCTTTATTCCGTCTTAAAGGTTGTCAGAACAGGGGTAAACCAAGAGCCTGTTGATAAATAGTCACCCCAACGTTTAAAAACCATCGCAGGAAGCCGGGAGTATACATACTCCTTGAATTTGCAAATCAGATCATTGCATCCCTATTCCTTTTCTTTTGGAAGAGCAACTAGGGCTAGAGAGGGAAGGTGACTTGCCCAAAGCCAAGTAACATATTAAGACCAATCTGGTCTACAACCTGTTTCTCCTGACTCACAGGATAATGCTATTTCCATTACACTTTTCTATTTGGAAGTTCCAAAGAGGAGAATAAGGATCTGTGGGAAAGGCTGCAGGGAGACATTCCAATGTAGCAGAAGGACATTCTCCGTAAGGTTTTCTAGCAGTCCATGACTGGAATGAGCTAGATTTCAAAATACAGACTTCTTTATCCGTACAAGTAGCCGGAGCGAGAATGGTTTTGACACGGAGGATGGATGTTATTCAAGGAAATGTATTTGAATGCAAGCTTGGACTAGTTGTTTCTTTGAGGACACCTCTAGGATCCTAGGATTCTCTGGTTTATACACTAAAGTCATTGACCAAGAGAGTCAAAACTGACAAATAATCTATTTTGTCCCAGACATTCAAGTCTTCAATCTATAGTAGCTTAATTACTAATAGATGATATCCACTGGATATTAGAATAATAAATCAATGGCCTCAAGTAGCAGTTAGACATGAAGCATCATTTTGGAAGAGACTTAAGTTGCCTCCTAATTTTTAGTGTTTTCATTTTGCGTCAGCATTCCAAAAAGAATAGTCTTTGATGTTTAATTTTCTCACAAAGGAAAAAACAACTTCCTTTGTACATTGCACTGAAGATGGCACTCTAGTAACAACCTCACACCAGCAACGATAAGATGTGCTTATATTTATTATCTCAGTCCTACATTTTCAATTTTGAGGTTATTTCTTAAGCTTGGCAAATGGAATACAAAGGTTAGTTTATTGTTATATCATCTTCTCTAATTAGAGTTGGGTCTATTTTTTTATTATTTACCCTCAATTAGATAGAATTGAAAATTATTCCATAGAATTTTAATTCAGGTTATATACCTCAACAGACTATATTAAGAATAGCAATCACAAATTATCTAAATTACAAAAAAAAATACTCTCAGAAATATTTATTTGAATTTCATTCCATAGAGACAAAGTTTTCTTAAAAAAAAAAAAAAGGAGGACAGGAAGGTTAAAAAAAATAAAACCTTCAAACCTCAAAGGTACTAGTTAACAATCCATTCAAAATTAGCAGTTTTACATTTTAGAGTCATACTTCATTTCTAAACAGTCACAGTGTTAAATGTATAAATAAACTCTGCCTAATTAATGTTTAAGTAGAAAAGACGAAGGAATAAAAATATTTCGTTTGATTTGTTGCTGATATGTGACAAAGCACATTGACCCTCTGGCCTCTCCTCTCTCTTCATGTACATGCCCGATTCGCCCTGCCTGCTGCCTGGGCAGCCCTGTTCAAACATCCTTTTTTGATCCCACTCCCATTAAAAACTGCAATTCTGTTTGATGTTTTTCTCTCTACCTGATTGTGTTCAAACACCAAATTCACGCTGCAGCTAATTCACAAGTACATGAGTACGTTCATACTCTCAGGGGTATTTTAAGAGAGGCTATTGAGAAGGAGAGGAGGAGACCACGTTCGTCGGACAAATGGTGGCATTTCAGGCCCGTGAGAAACAGTGGGCTGAGGTCTCTCTCTGTAGCCTTCAGCTGTATCACGTGGTCATATCACTTGTAAAGCTCGTGTAGCTCGAATTGATTGAAACTGGCAGACTGACTTAAACCTGCTCTCCTAAAGACCCACGTCTGTCCCCTAAATGGCTTGCATTCATTTGACCTTGTTCGTACTGGAGTGGGGAGAAGGTTGGGGGCAGAGGGAGTTAGTGGCACCTGTCCTGTGGAAAGGACATTTAAATGAAAGACCTAAAGGGTGAGTTCAAATTAGGTGTTCAAGAGCGGGGTTGGGACAGAGCATTTGAAACTGAGGCAGCAACAGGGGCCGAGACCCCAATGTGGGAATTAGCTCATCACGTGGCGCTGGTGAGGCAGGCAGAGACTGGGGGGGGGGGGTACTGGGCAGAGGGCCAGAGAGCAGAGACTTGAGGCTTTGTGGGCCACCTGGTCTTTGCTATAAGGAGTCCCTCTGCGGTTGTAGTCCCAAGTAGCTGTAGACAGTAAGTAAACAAATGGGTGGGGGGGGGGGGGGTTGGCCCAAGGGGCAACCCCCAGGCTAAATTGCGAAAGGCCTGGTAGGATTCTGACTACCAGGTGTTTGGGGAAGTAAATGAGCGTTTATAAAGTGCTGAGGTGCCATGATTAGGTTTACCTAGGACAGCCGGCTGCTTGCTGCTTTCTTGAGGCTGTACTCTGGGGAACGAAAACTCTACAGGCCTTACCCCTGGACTGGGTTATGTGAGTCAAGGGTGACAGGAAAGCCAGGGAAGATTCCAGAGTCCTCTATCCTGAGCAGCTGGGTCGAAGAAAATGCGTTTCTCCGAGATGAGGACCTCTGGGGGAGTTGGAAATGTCTGGAAGCCTTCAAGTTGTCAGGTAAAAGGGTGCCCTTGTCCAGAACAGGAGCTCTGATGAGCAGCTTAGGCCAGAGACAGAACTGACCCTGAAGGTCACAGAAGGAGGTCACAGAATGAAAGCACAAGGCCCAGCGACGACTGCAGCTGGTGCGAGCTTCCGTTTTCAGTGCGGTCCGGGCATCAGCGGTACCGAAAGCACCTGAGGTGCTTGTTAAGCTTAAGCCCTCACACCCCTTCTGAACCAGAATACCTGTGGGCAGTTTTAAGCTTTCCGGGCTATTCTTCTTTTACTTTAAATTGTGAGAATCTCTGCTGTGGAAGTAAGTCAGAGGAGAAAGCACCTGCAAGGGAGAGAAATCGGGACCAGACAGCTAGAAGGAAAACCAGGAGGTTCTGGGGGACTGGGAAGGAGGGGGTGACCGACCGTGTCCAGTGTTGCTGCGAGACATCAGTGCCATCTTCCCAGGATCATCTGGTACCCGTAGTGCTTGGACTGCATCCAAGACAGATGTCAGAGCAGCTGTGGGACGCCATGCCCTAACAGAACACGGGACCCACAGATGGAGATGCTCTGAGAAATGAGAGAATCGGGACCAGAAGACTGGGTGAAGAGGTAGAAAAGATCAGAGAAGACTTGAGGATTCCCGAGGAAAGGTGTATGGAAACTGCAAGGCCGGCAGCCAGGTCCTCTCCAGGGCAGGAGGTCAAAGTGCGCACCTGGACTCAGCCCCGGAGGGTCTCGGAGGGGGGCTGTCATGGAAAGTCATGTCAGGCCCCCAGCATTTCCGAGGGGCTTTATGCCCAGTGGCGCTGCCCACCAGGGATGAGGAACAAATAGGGGAATCTCAGCCTTCCAGCTGTTTGCTGCGGGCTTTGAACTAGAGCGAACCCGTATGAGAAAATTCCGGCCCCACCCCACCCCCACATCAGGGCAGCATATCCTCTATAGAGGGCTTTCTTTACATTCAAGTTCATGCACTTCCACGGAGTTCCTACTCTGTCTTCTCTGGGTTGAGTGCTGGGGGGTACAGAATAGTTGGACCACGCCCCAGCCCCATAGAGACCACAGCCTAGTAGAGGAGGCGGATGTGAACGCGACCAACGAGAACCCCACCCCCTCACTGCTGTAACACAAAGACAGTGGGCTGCAGGAACAGGTGTCAGCCATGGGGAGCAAAGACGGTATCCTTTGGCCTTACCTTTGGATGATGGATTGAATTTTGATAGATGGAGAGGGAAGTCCCAGCTGAGAGCACAGTTTGTGTAAAGGCAGGGAGGGACAGGAGAGCCTGGTGTTCTCAAGGGGCTGGCTGGTTCCCGAGTGTCATCTCTATCTGCTTAGCGGCCATCACTGCTCCTATCGCTTCCCCATACCTAGTTCCTTCTGGCGTTGTTTACTCTTTGCCTTCTCTCTCTTGCAAAGGCTCCCCTGTCTTTATTGCACTTACTTCTTTTCTCCCCACATGCCATAATTATTTGCCCCCCAATTCTCCAATAAACGAACATAAGAATGAGCAATTCCCGCAGGCCAGGTGCTGAGGTCTCTGCTTGGAAAGACGAGGGAGAACAAGACCCCCTCCTTCCTTTAAGGATCTCAGTGCTCAGTTCATTCCAGGAACGTCTCCCTTAACACAGAAGTCTGGCATTGTTTAGGCAAAGCTCTCACTCTGTAGTGATACTACAGAATTGTTCACCACGCACTGGCCTGTGTTTCTGGCTGTTTATCTCCAATCTGAATTAGAAAGGACTGAAGCCAAGGTGTTTTCTCAATCAGGTGCAAGAGTGTGTGCTTCTTCTAGCTCAGCAAAGCCCTCGAGGGAGTCTGGACTTATTGTTTTTGAGACCTTGAAAGCTGGGCAGGCAGTTGTGTTACTCCTACTTGTATTGGTGGGTGTACGCTGCTGAGCTCAAATGGAGCTTTTGTTGCTGGGGCTTGTGTTGTTCTAATTCTTTTCAGGCATCTCAGGGATGAAAGAATTGAGTACTGCAGATGTGGAAAAACAGCTCTCAACTAGGCCGGTCCAGGCAAAGTCTCTGCACCCTCCTAGCAATTTCCACATGAGGTCTTTATGTTTTCCGGTTCGCCCTCGCAGCTGCTTTTAGGTGATAGGGAGGGTGTCGTTTCTTTTCTCTCTTTGCCTCCCTTTCCTGTTTTTTCTCTTTCTCTGTAAGAAAGAGTCCGTTTTCATTTTCTTTTGTGGGTGTGTCTGTTCTGCATTTGAGGAAGGAGGGTCTTGGTGAGCTGCTACCTTTCTGTGAACAGAGCTTGTACTTGGAGTGTGGCTCTGTTCATCTTAGAAATAAAGCAACAGGCTGGATGGTCTAGTCAGTTGCACTTCGGTCTCAATAATTAGAACCCTGTGGATGAAATATTAACGGAGTGAAGAGAAGGAGCCTATTCACTCGAACTTGAAACTGAGTTTCCATTTTGGTCTCTATGGTACCAAAATAAACCTAGCCAAAAAAAAAAAAAAAAAGACCCAAACCATCCTTGTTAAGGAAAATCACTGTCTACCCCACCATTCTTCCCATGGTGCTTCGTTCCTAGAGTTGATTGTGTCCCATGGGAAGTGGATTTAGGAGGAGTCGATTCCCTACAGACGATTCCCTACTCTAGGTCTTCCTTCCTTCCTTCCTCTTTCTTTCTTTCATTTATTCTTTCTTTTTCTTCCTCTCTTTTTCTCTCTCTCTCTTTCTCTATGTTGGAGGAAGGAGAAATAATTGCTCTATTCCTTATCGTGTGACTTTGAAAAGACTTGCTTCAATGTGAAAAGAGTTGCTTCAATGTGAAAAAGTGCCCCATCATTTGTCATGTTCTGGTCAGCCATGCCTGTCCTCCCTCCCTTCTTAACTCCCTTGTAGATGTACACTTTCCTGCCACTAATGGCAACACTCAAAATTATTTTATAGTCATGATGATCTCCTACGTAACAGCCCAGGGTAGGGCCGCAGACTTTTCGGAGCAGGTAGAGAGATGAAATCCGATAGCATTTTTCAACCTTGAACATCATTACCCACTTGCACAGCAAAAATTGAGACATTTCACAGGGCACTGAATTTAGTTTTTCCTCACAGAGGAAACGTCCGAAAAGAGGAGCAAAATTAATTTGGAAAGAGACTGACTATAAATGAATTGAATTAAACAGAGTCAAAGGACTCATCATCCTAGAAAAGTTGAATAAAAATTTTAAAAGAGGACCTTTCCTGAGTTGTGTTTTCATTCAAAAAATGGAACTGGACTTTTATTCCTTTCACCTTCCGCGCTTCTGACCTCGACTTCCATGTAAATACACTAGACAATGCTTCAGGCTTTTCTCGTGACCTAATATGTTCAGACACATTGCTTGTTTGTTTCAGTTTTCTTTAAGGTTTCACTATTGAACACATACAGTCTGGCCCCAGTCATCTGCCCAACAGAGATCTCCCTGAATGTGGGTCTAGAAGACAAGGATAGAACACTTGAAAGGTCAAGAGTGGCTAATGATTTCCTCCATCTGGTGATGTATCCGTTTTTTTGGTTTTTTCTTCTTGCTCTCTCCATAGGAGTGCTGCTGAAAAAACAAGTGATTAAGTACACTAAACTGTCCAGTTCAAGGGAATTCCAGCATATCAAAGAGGCTAATAAGTTCTTGGCAAGTTCCCATGCCTGAGCAAAATAAACAATTTTATCAGCACTGGCGGTTCAAGATGGAAAAAAATATCAAATGTAGAAAAGTCTGATCTGTTGGGATACTCTACAAAACATATATAGCTCTGGCACCAAGGATTCTAGAAACTACAACAATTAAAACAGTATGGCACTGGATAAAGATAGATACTGTTTTAATTGTTGTAGCTTTGAAATCTATTTTGAAGTAAGGAATTGTGATGCTTCCAGCTTTGTTCTCCTTTCTCGAGATTGTTTTGGCATTTGGGGTCCTTTGTGCTGTATGAATTTTAGGATTGGTTTTTCTATCTCTGTAGAAAATACCACTGAGATTTTCACAGGGATTGCATTAAATTCATAGATTGCTTTCAGTAGTATGGACAATTTTAAAATATTAATTCTTCTGATTGAACACAAGATACCTCTCCATCTTCTTGTGTCTTTTTAAATTTGTTTCATCAGTGTTTTGTCATTTCCAGCATACAAGTTTTTTTATCTTCTTGACTAAATTTAGTCCTGAGTATTTTATTCCTTTTGATGCTATTACGGATGGGATTGTTTTCCTAATTTCCTTTTCAAATAGTTCATCATTACTATATAGAAATGTGGATTTTTGTATGTTGATTTTGTATCCTGCAACTTTACTGAATATGTTGATTAGTTCTAACAGGGTTTTTTGGTGGAGTCTTTAGGGTTTTCTATAAATAAGATCATGTGACCTGCAAACAGAGACACCATTCCTTCTTCCTTTCCTATTTGGATGCCTTTTATTTCTTTTTAGTTGTTCTGGCTAGGACTTACAGTACTATGTTGAATGGAAGTGGCCATAGTACGAGAGGGCATACTTTCCTTGTTCTTGAGCTTTGTCAAAAAACTTCTAGCTTTTCACTATTGAATATGATATTAGCTGTGGATCTGTCATATATGGTTTTATTGTGTTGAAGTGATTTCCTTCTATTCCTACTTCATTGAGAGTTTTTGTCATGGAAGTTTGTTAAATTTAATCAGGTGTTTTTCTACATCTGTTGAGATGATCATGTGATTTTTATCTTTCATCCCTGTTAATGTGGTTTATCACATTAATTAATTTTCATGTGTTGAGCCATCTTTGTATCCTTGGGATAAATCCCACTTGGTCATAGTGTATAATGCCTTTTAACGTGCTATTGAACTCAGTTTGATAGTATTACAAAGGAATTTTAAACAAAGTGTTTAATTTTAAAAATATACAATATTTTAAAAAATTTATAAAGATTAACAATGAGGGGCGCCTGGGTGGCTCAGTCAGTTGGGTGTCTGACTCTTGGTTTCAGCTTAGGTCATGATCTCAGTGTCATGGGATCCAGCCCTACGTCATCGGGCTCAGCACTCAGTGGGAAATCTGCTGGAGGTTCTCTCTCTCCCTCTCCCTCTGTCCCTCCCCAACTCGAGCATGCGCATGCATTCTCTCTCGCTCAAATAAATAAATCTTTAAAAATCAAGAGAGAGTAGGGATGTCTAGGTGGCTCAGTTGGTTAAGTGTCTGCCTTTAGCTCGGATCATGACCCCAGGGTCCTGGGATTGAGGCCTGCATCAGGCTCCCTGCTCAGTGGGGAGCCTGTTTCTCCCTCTCCCTCTGCCTTTCTTCCCAGCTCATGTTCTCACCCTTCATTCTTTCTCCCTCTCTGTCTCTCTCAAATAAATAAATAAATAAATAAATAAATAAATAATCTTCAAAAAAAATAAAAATTTTAAAAGATTAACCATGAAAATGAGGTCTCTTATCTCTGACCCACAGACTCTCTGAGGGTCAGGGATAAGAAGGCTAAGAAAGTGGAAAGAAACAGATGACAACTGTGGCTCTTACTCCTCTATTAATTACCTCCCCGAACTCAGTGAGTCCTGTCCCCTTTTTCATTCTCAACCTCCTAATCTATCGAATGAGGGTATTAGTTTCTTTAATTTTACTCTAAAAAGCTAGTTGCTTTTATAGTTATCCATCAATGAAAAGTAATTTAGGCAACAGAAAAAGACCAAACAAAACAAAACAAAAAACAAAACAAAGCAAACAAAATCAAAGAGATGTCTAGGACCCAGAGCAACTCTTCTATTCAGAGATTCATCGCCCACACCCACCCACAGTCAACTGCTGCTAACAGTTTCTTGGATATCTTTCCTGGACTTTTTTTAGTCATATCCAGGCATATGTACATATTTTCTTTAATGTTTTCTTCCAGTGGAAGAACACAGAGGCGTCCACATAGCAAGAGGCAGAAAAGCATAAGTTTACAGCAGGGTTCTATCACATACCAGCTGTTTGAACATGGCCATGCCACTCAACCTTCTGTGTATCTCCAGTTCCTCATCTATACTATTGGGATAATACAAGATCCTACCTCATAGTGTTTGATGTAAAAACTAAGTGAATTAATAAATAAAGGGCCAGTTCCAGTCACTCAGTAAGTATTCATTAAGTGGGAGTTAGTCTACCCCTTATTTATTTCTTTGCACCTAATGTGTATAGAGCATCTTCCACCATCAACAGCTTCCTTATCTACCACCATTCTTTTTCATGCCCTTAACATTATTGGAACCAAAATTTATATAACCAGTCATCTGTTGATGAACTTTGAGGTAGTTTCCAGATTTTTGCTGTTAAAAACATTACTGCAGGGAAATTCTTCGCACATACTACATTTGCACACACATGTGAATGTATCTTTGGGATAATTTTTGAGAAGAGGAATTGCTAGGTTTAAGTGGATATACACTTAAAATTTATTAGGCATTACAGATCAACATCATATGAGAGTGTTTCCCCACACCAACAAAAACTTTATGAACTACTAATTTTGTCTCATATATTTACCATACCAATATGTGAAAAACAGTACCTTATTACTGTTTTAATTTGCGTATCTTTGATTATTATTAAAGCTAAGCATCCTTTCCTATGTTTATAAGCTATTTATACTTTCCATATATTAATTGCCTGTTTGTATTCTTGACAATTGAGTGGTTTTTAAAGCTGATTATCATTTTTAAAATTACCTTAAATCAATCCTACTGTATGGAAGTTTCTAGAATTTTTATGTCAAACTAAAAAAAAAAAAAAACAAAACCCTCCTGTCTCACCCATTTTACAGAGGAGAAAAACAAGTCTCAAAGAATTTAAATTATTCACATAGTATTAGAGCTAGGTAATCACAGAGCTGGAATTTTAACACCTCCCTTTTTTCTTTCTTTTTCTTTTTCTAATGGGAGCAGCTGCACTGCTTTTTATTTTTATTTTTTTCTTCTTTTTTGTTTATTTCTTTTCAGTGTTCCAGAATTCATTGTTTATGCATCATATCCAGTGCTCCATGTAATACATGCCCTCCATAATACCCACCACCAGGCTCACCCAACCCTCCCACCCCCGCCCCTTCAAACCCCTCCATTTGTTTCTCAGAGTCCCCAGTCTCTCATGTTTGTCTCCCCCTCCAATTTCCCCCAAGACACTTTTCCTCTCCATCTCCCCATGTCCTCCATGCTATTTGTTATGCTCCACAAATAAGTGAAACCATATGATAATTGACTCTCTCTGCTTGACTTATTTCACTCAGCATAATCGCCTCCAGTCCTGTCCATGTTGATATAAAAGTTGGGTATTCATCCTTTCTGACGGAGGCATAATACTCCACTGTATATATGGACCACATCTTCCTTACCCATTCGTCTATTGAAGGGCATCTTGGTTCTTTCCACAGTTTGGCAATTGTGGCCATTGCTGCTATGAACACTGGGGTACAGATGGCCCTTCTTTTCACTACATCAGTATCTTTGGTGTAAATACCCAGTAAGTGCAATTGCAGGGTTGTAGGGAAGCTCTATATTTAATTTTTTAAGGAATCTCCACACTGTTTTCCAGATTGGCTGCACCAGCTTGCATTCCCACCAACAATGGAAGAGGTTCCCCTTTCTCCACATCCTCTCCAACACATGTTGTTTACTGTCTTGTTAACAACACATATTGTTTACTGTCTCGTTAATTTTGGCCATTCTAACTAGAGCACTGCTTTTTAAATAATACCATTTTTCATCTTTGCTTTGCTAATATATAGGTACAGCCATAATTGTCTCCCTACCACACTCTTTGCTTCACTGTAAGGCAACCGTATGCTTCAGTATGTGGAATGTCCTATTGACTTGGCTTTATTATAAACGTGCAGTGTCGATGAGTAAGTAATCCCACTGCAATCACCACTAAATGTTTCCAAGAAGTCTTTTCACAAAACACACTTGTTGGAATAGCACCTCCAGCACCTTCCCACAAGTCCCACAAAGTTTATTTTATGTCATTGTTTCTTCATCTATCGTGTCTTCTTGAGAGATTAAAATGCTCACATTATATTTCATTTCTTGGTGTTCTGATAATAACACATTAGGGAATAATAAGGTCAGTGGAATGGTTTTTATTAAAACAATGTTTATTGGGATGTTAATTTCAGACCGAATCTGTACAGATCAGGCAAATCTGGAGGGAAAACACTAAGGAAAGGAGGAGATTTGTATATGGGACAAGGTGCGTAGGGGTGAGAACAAGACAGAATTTCCTTCCCTCAGTATTGAAGTTAAGCACTTTGCATGATCTTATCTGTAAAGGAATCCTATTATTGGAGTGCTTATCACGTTCCAGGCACTGTGCTGAGCTTTTCACAGGCATTATCTCATTTAATTCTCACAATGCTTTGTGAGATGAGTATCATTCTGTATATGAAAAAAATCATGTTTAAGAAGTCTAAAGAGTGCCTGAAGTCAATTAATTAGTAATTGGTAGAACCAAGATTGAAGCCCAGGACCTCTGACAGTAAACTTCACATGTGTTCTACGTATTATGTTGTCTCCAGAAATAAACCATATGGCCTGAAGTTAAGGTTATAAGACAGATAGAAGACAATCGCTGATCCATGTGTGAACAATAAGAGATGTCAGAATGGAATTATTAGCCTCCGATTTTAGTGAGTTCCTGCTAGAGAGTTGGATAGAACATTCATGCATCAGATAATGCCCTACATCACTATTTTTCAAAAATTGTTCCACAGAACACTGATTCTTCAAGCTAAAGGGTAATTTAAAAAAAATAGATTCTATGCTCAAATAATTTTGGAAAATGTTGATTTTATTAAATAGGTTTATTTGCTGCAGTATCTCTCAGAGTGTTTATTGTGCTAATGTGCATTTTAAAACTCCTGACATGTGATGGAATGTTCTGTGTTTCCCAGTCTAATTTAACTTGGAATTTCCTTTTTAAAGATCTCATGTGCCTTGGAACACACTTTGGGGAATCTTGACTAATTGGAATCTCAAGTCCCTTCTTAACTCTAAATATATGTATGATTTCATGATTCTGTTAGTGGCCATGAAGACCCAAGGGAAGGCTGCTATGTATATGCATCCTTATCCTATGTTTTTGGCTTAATTAATCTTTAAGTGTTCTACTGTATAAGTTCTTCACTGAGCTCAAGGTGGAATTTTCTGTAAAATTTTTGGCAGGTTTATAGGTAGTTCAAACATTAGGTAGAAGTTTGAACTGGATCACAGGTTCCCAAATCTAACTGCACATCAGACTCAACTATGGTATTTGTTATAAATGTAAATTTCTGGGCCTAATTCCCAGAAATTCTGATTCTATATTTTGGGGGAAGGCTCTAGAAACCATTTTTAACAAGTGCTCCAGTTGTTCTGAACTATATGTTTGGTCCATGGTGAATATTTAGAAAGAGCCTAAGATATAGAGTGAAGAGAGGCTAAGGGGATTCTACAGAGAAGTTATCAAGCTTGTCCATGTACCAGTTTCAAGAGTTTTACCCAAAACCTTGGAAACCCAAGAAGTGGTGCTTGTGAATGTCTCCTTGTGAAATACTTTACAAATGAATCTAATATTGCTGTCCTTAGGGACCACTGCTTTAAATGACTTCTAACCAGTAATGTAATAGCCTTTGATTTTATGAGTGTGACATGTCCCTACTACATGAAGAGAAACATGATGTCCAGGATGAGGCCTATTAATAATCTCAACTTGGTGAGAAACTGCCAATATGGATTTGGATATATAACATAAGTAAGAAATAAATATTTCTCACTGTCCATGAAGACCCAAGAGAGGGTTGAGATATTCTATGGTCTAAGTTGTAGGTGTTCTGTTGTATAAATTCCTTTTTTGTCACTGGGGCTTTGGAGTTATTTATTACTGTAACATAACTTAGCCCATCCTAGCTGATACAGCTATAAGTAGAAGAGTCAGAGCTAAACCTGGTCTATTCTATTTCTAAAATCTGTTCTGTTTTGTAATACAAGCCCTCCCAGATGGCCAGTATAAGTTCTATAGCAACGAAAAAGGGTATCTCATTAGTTCATTCATGCAAATATTTAATAATCCTTGTGGAAACTATTATAGACGGGATTGGTAAGTCAGATAGCTTAATAGTCTCTTCCAGTGCTGGTAGTCCATGATTACCTGATTCTGTGACAAGCTTTAAGAACCCGTCTAAAACTAGTACACGTGCATGCATCTGTGTGTGTGTGTGTGTGTGTGTGTGTGTGTGTGTGTGTGTGTGTGTATTCTCTCTTCTTTTCCTTTCTAGGCCTAAGACATATCTACTTTATATGGACCTTGTTCAACCCCATCTCAACTGGTCTTTTTTTTTTAAAGATTTTATTTATTTGACAGAGAGATCACAAGTAGGCAGAGAGGCAGGTGGAGAGAGAGGGCGAAGCAGGATCCCCGCAGAGCAGAGAACCCGATGTAGGGCTTGATCCCAGAACACTGAGATCATTACCTGAGCCGAAGGCAGAGGCTTTAAGCTACTGAGCCACTCAGGTGCCCTCAGTTGGTCTTTTTAAGGAAACAGAGGTTCTGCTTCCTTCCCAAATAGCTATGAAATTTGGCAACATGTCACAATGACCTGACTATTGGCTTTTATTCCTAATGACTGCCTTAAGGGAAAAAAGCATTTGCATTTTAGCTTTGTCTATTCTGGCACAGAATACATTCTTACATTTATTTATAATCTGGGGGGTTGTACTTTCCTATAGATTCTCCAAGGTCAGTGCTATCCCAGGATACAACTTGACGTCATAATAGAGATGTGGAATAATCTCTGGCTTGAGACCTTCTCATCACTATAATCACTTCTGTGTCATCACTGAAGAAGACATCATTTTAGGTCTCACTTTACTGGAGATAAAATGTAATGTAATGAAAATCAGTAAGTAGATTTATCAGATTCTTACCTCTCTTGTTTTAAATATTCTTATTTCTTGTCTTGGTTAATACTCAAGTAACTCATACAACAGCAGAGACACTTATGAAAGAAGTGAATGAATTGTATTCACTGTATTCACTTCGCTTTACATAAACAGAAACCATAAAATTCTATCACAAATTGTTGTCAGCGCCCTCAAAGACGGTTGTCAGTATGTAGGCCCTAGAACTTTGGGACCAAATCTGAAAATATCACTCTCTAAAACAACAAATATTGATTGGACATGATTGGACATCTTCAAAATAACTTACTGTAATGAATGGCATGTAAATTTGGTATTGTTGAGAAAAGGCTACATCCTGCATCTCAGCCATGAAGATCAGTGTCTCTTAATTGAATACAGAAACCAGAAACCAGATTGCCTTTCAATCTAATTAAGGTCATCAGAGATATGTGTGCTCAGGAATGTAGTTATGCAGTTAGACTATGGTCTGTGCACTTGCTAGTAAGATGCTCTGAGAAAAAAAATCACATGGTTAAGTTGCTAACTCAACCCAGCCCCCCAAAGCTTCAAAAGGTACATTACCATATCAAAGGTATTGAAAAGACCTGTAGAAATACCTCTTTACTTGTCTTAACCCAGCATTCTCCAAAGTATTCGTCAATGGAACTTTTGTTTTTTGGTTTTGGGTTTTTTTTTTTTTTTTTTTGACAATGCCCATTGAAATAGACCATGGAACTCATTTTGGCAATTACTGAGTTAAAGAAAAAGTACTCTAAATATATCAAGTGTTGTGTGAGTATGGAAAGAGTAACAGGATTTACATGGAAACTCTTTCTGTTTTCTACTTGTATTACTTTGAACACCTTATTGATTCTTTGCTCTGAGCCTCAATTTTCTCTTCTGTAAAAATGGAGATTCAAATGTTAAGTGAAGTAAGGTATGCTAGCCCCAGGAAGGCACAAGAGCTTGGTGGTTAAGGGCACAGATGCTGGAACCACATCACCTGTGTTTGAATCATGGCTCCTCTGCTACCTATGTGTATGACATTGAGCGAATTATTTCAACATACTTCTCTGTTTTCTCATTTGTAAAATGAAAGGATAACAGTACTTACCAAGAGGTTTGCTGTGAGCATCATATGGACTTGAAGTACTTCCAGTGAGCATTCCACTAAACATAAGCCATTATTTTAGCTTAGCCAATACCTAAGTCAGAGTAATTGCTCAATAAGCAGTAGTTACATTTTAATCAGAAGTAAACATGTTAATAGGGCTAGAGTCTGTAGGAAATTTAGTGGGGCGAGTTGGGGGGAGTAGGGGGAGAACTGAAAGCCATGATGTTCTAGATTTATCTGGCTACCTTGTAGATGGTTGCTTTGATCAGTGTCCACAAAGACTCTCTCCTTAACAGATCAGTCCCTAACACATTAGTCTGTCAAAGTTCAAGTATACTGTTATAATTCTTCAGCACTAATTTACCTTCTGGCCAGCTCCACATTTACAAATAGTTATCTGAAAGATTTCCGAGAAACATTCTTACGTAGGAGAGACACAGGTTAGAATTACTTCCTCTTCAAGATTTCTACCTCAGCACTAGTTCCTAAAGTATGTATTATTTGTAGTTACGTATTTCCAAAAGAGATTACTCTAAAGAAACTCATAGTAAAAGTACATTGACAAAGGGTGACTTAAATAAATATCAGGAAGAGTTCAAAACCAAAGAGAGATAGGGGAGATAATTGTACCAGGAAAAGGGGAAGATATAATTATTGTAATTAGGCACTAATTTTAGCTTTGAAGTCATTAAAATCTGAATTCCACTTACTTTTCAAATTTAGTCACTTCATTCCTGGTTTTAATCACCAATAAATTCACACCTTTACAAGAGTTAGAATTATATGGCCATTCATTCAAATCTTCTTTAATGGTTAACATTCTTAGTTCTCTAAAGCCCAGTTCTTAAGTCTTTAAAGATTTATTTTTTTTTTTATTGGGATGGGGGCAGAGGGAATGGGAGAAGGAGAGAGAGAATGCCAAGCAGACTCTCTCCACTGAGCACAGAGTTGGGCTGAGGTGGGGCTCAATCTTATGACCCTGAGATCAGACCTGAGCTAAAACAGGAGTCTGATGCTTAATGCACTGAACCAGTGAGGCACCCTCCAGTGTTAACTCTTTAAATATGCAATTCCTGGTGGCAATTTTTTAAAGAACTATTACGCATTTTATGGTACACACACACACACTTTTACCCCTTCTGTCTATGTCATTGGAGCAGATCTCCTCTTTCCTAGATCAATGTGCCTGATTACTGTGATTCTTGGGTCTTCTCGATTTTCCTCAGCCCACTATAAAATCGTATCATCCCCTCCTATTCTACCAAAGCAACAGAAACACTTCTGGAAGGAAACCAACAGTTTTCATCTTTCCAAGCCCAATGGACTGACTTCATCCTACTTGCCTGCAAAGCAGCATTTGACATAGTAGACCACTCTGCCTTCTCCTGTCTTGGCTTCTCCATAAATATTTTCTTGGTTTTCCTTCTTACTTCATTAACAGCTTCTCAGTCTCCTATGTGGTTTCCTTTTTCTCTCCGAGACCTCTAAATATTTGGATTCCTCAGCATTCTGTTCTAGGATGATGGTTCCCCTTCAAAGAGTAAACCCAAAGTACTAATTTTGGCCTATGAGACCCTATATGATCTGCACCCCCACGTCCCTTCTGACCAGGTGGCCCATTTCTGTCCTCCCTTTACATCAATATTCTTTGGAATATTAATTCCCACTTCTTGTCTCTAGTTTTCCTCTTCCCATTTTCTCTTGAACTCACTATAATTATGTTTATGTCCCAAACCACACTACTCCACTGAACAGCTGTTGTCAAGGTCACAACTGATTTCCTACTAGCCAAATGTAAAGATTAATGTTCAGGACTCCCCTTTTATGGTCTGTCCACAGGTCTGTCTACAAGTTGACTTCCCTCTCCTTTGTAAAATACTAACTCATCTGATTCTAGGACACCACTATTTCTCATTTTTTTTTCTTACCTTACTGATCTCTTTTGCTCTTTGCTTAGGGCTTTCCCATCCTGCTGCCAACTAAACACTGAAATGTCTCAAGGATTAGTCTTGGACTTAAGTTTTTCTCTATTTATACTCATTTCCTAGGTGGTCCAATTCAATCCTGTCCTGTAGCTATAAATACCACCTATATACTGATGACTCCCAGGTTTTTAATCTCCTGCCCAGAATTCTTACCTGAACTACAGATTTGTATGCATAACTGCCAACCATACCTCTGCACTAATAGGCATTTCAAATTTAACACGCGCAATACCACACTACTGATATTGTTGTTGCTCAGTTGTCTCAACTAAATGCTTTGGAATCTGCTTTGCCTCCTTTTTCACTCTAGTAAATCCTACCAGTTTTACCTTAAAAAAATAGACAAAAATGAAACAAAAACTAAACAAAAACAGAACTACCTGGTATATAGTAGGTGCTCAGTAACTATTAGGTGTATGAGTGAAATGAGCTTTCTTTTTACTCTACAAATTCAAATACCTTCAGTGGTACTTCAAATGCAATAATTCACTTCATTCATTCATTCAGTCAGTCAGTCAGTCATCCATTTATTCATTCATTCATTCTAGTATTTGTTGAGGCAGATACTGGGGCCACAATGATGAAAAATAAAGTGATTCATGCTCTCATGGAGTTTGATCAGTTTTTTACTTTCTTTTTCCCAGTTTTCCACTTCTGCCAGCACTCCCATTGAAATGTGTCATTTCTGTGTTCTGTATCTTAATAAAATGTTATTATTTACTATCTAGTCAGCCAAGGTAAAAACTGAAGGGTAGTTTTGATTCTTCTTTGTTTCCTATAGTCTCAAACCCAGTAACTTTGCCATGTTCAATCAATTCTACCTATGTATCTTTAAGATTTACCATTTCTGTTCTACTTTTTGAAATATTTTATTTATTTGTTTGACAGAAAGAAAGATCACAAGTAGGCAGAGAGGCAGGCAGAGAGAGAGGGGGAAGCAGGTTCCCTGCTGAGCAGAAAGCTCGAAGCGGGGCTCCATTCCAGGACCCTGAGATCATGACCTGAGCTGAAGACAGAGACTTAACCCACTGAACCACCCAGGCACCCCTCTGTTCCATTTTTATAGTCCAATAATTTTTACTTCCCTCAGCCTCACCACTACCTTCTTAGGTCTTCATCGTCTTTAAACCAATTCAATGGATTTTCCTGCCTTCTCACCTGCTCACTTCCCCTCCAATCTAGTTTCTACATTGTAGCCAGAGTGCAAATATGACCACATCCCTCCAATGCTTAAAATCTCTGATGGGGGATGCCTGGGTGGCTCAGTCCGTTAAGCATCTCCCATTGGCTCAGGTCATGATCCCAGAGTCCTGGGATCAACTCCTGCATGGAACTTCTTGCTCAGCGGGTAGCCTGCTTCTCCCTCTGCCAGCAGCAACCCCTGCTTGTGTTCGTGTTCTCTCTCTCTAACAAATAAATAAAATCTTTCTTAAAGAATCCTTTGATGGCTCTCCATTGGCCACAGGACAAAATTCAAATACCTTAATATGGTCTTTAAGACCTTTAATGATCAAGTCCTCACTGACATGGAGATTTTTCTATTCTATTCTTTTTTTTTTTCCCTTGGGGGGTGGGGTGGGATACAGAGGAAGAGATTGAGAGAATTTTAAGCAGGCTCCATGCCTAGCACCTGCACAGAGCACATCATGGGGCTCAACACAGGGCTCAAAGCAGAGCTGAACACCGCAGGGCTGAACGTGGGGCTCCATCTCATAACTCTGAGCTCATGACCTGAGCCAAATTCAAGAGCTGGATGCTTAACTGACTGAGCCATCCCGGCACCCCATTCTGTTGTTCTTTAAGCCTAGCTCACATGTGACTCTTTGAGATCTTTCCCAGATCTCTTTGTGTAAATACTACATTTAGACCCCCAGCATAGCATGATCATACTGCATTAGAAAGAATAGTTTGTCCAGGAGATAAGCTGGCTTTTCACCGGAGTGTTAGCTCTAGATGCTTGCTAGTTGATTTCAAATATCTCCCCTGCTAAAACTGCTCTCGTCCTTCCCTGAACTCCTACTATGTTTCATCTATCTCTTGCCTTAGGCACCTTTTATTACAGTTAGTTCTACACTGCTGTCACTACCACCGCATCACTACTAAGTGAGAAGTCCTGGAGTGCAGGACTCTTGTCTTAGTCCACTCTCCAACCTATGCAACACTGGGCCTGTTAGCTTGCACTCAGTGGCAAGGCACTCAATCAATGCTTGTGGAATGAATAAATTTTATGGATGGACATTTTTACATATATTGCATTTCTATCATACCCTTTCCTTTTGATGATATGGCTTCATCATTTAAAGTTGCTATTATAATATTTAAGCTTATCAGCTTTTCTGCTAAAAATCTGCTTAGTACTCCCTACTTTTCTAAATTTGGTAACAAAATTATCAAAAAAGCATTTAGTAAGTTTCTCACAGAGAGCCAGAGTCTTTTATTATGTGAGGGAGGTTTACACTAAAGCAATATGTGTTTGATCCCTAATTCACTGTTTTTTTGGTTTCTCTTTATCAAAACTCATCTTTTATGACTGATTTCACTACTGGTTGAACTAGCTTAGCAGTTGGCTGAACTTAGTTAAGGGAGAGAAAAATGGTACTATTATCAAGAATTTAGGTAAAAAATAAATGAAAAATAAGCTAATACTTTGAATTGGCATTTTGAGATATGAAGATGTTTCTTTGCTTTTTAATGGAATTGTTTTTGGTAAAATCAGTACCAAAATAATTTGATTTTTTAAAAATTGTCTAATATGAAGTGATATGTTGAAGTCATATAGAAACAATTAAATGCAGTTTCTCCTGGTGAAGCTCCTACTTCAATGATGTCCATCAATTCTGAATATCTGTCTAACAATTCTTAGACACAAATTATGATTCTATTTTGCTCCTCATATTTGGCTCTGTTTGTAACTCAACAAGTGTCTTGGGTAAGTCCCATGAGTCATAGAGGCTGAGTGAGTTGAATCAGAAATACTGGATATAGATGATCATTATAAAATGCACACTTTGACCTCTTAAATCATGCCAAGTGACAAGGCTCTTTTTGACACATTGAAATGATCTGGTCTTTTCAATATTTAATTTATTACTAATGAGGGACTGCAATTACTATGAATTAAGTTGACTGCATTTATCATAAGATCTGGCACATTTCTGCTTCCCTTTTAAAAAGAATATCTGAAAGAAAAAATGGAGAAAATTAGATGCATGAGAATGCATTGTCTAATCAAGAACCATGATCATTACCAGCTGTCAAAGGGTATCTTAAAATATTTAATGAGCTAAATTAAGCTACAAAGACATGCCATACCTTTTTATAGAAATTTACCTGGATTTGACCCTTTGATCTCACTGCAGAGGAGCAGGAACAAAGGAAACAAGGGAGGAACAGAACAGAATGGAAGAAAGAGCATCGAATCACTAGGCAAGATACTCAGCTTGACCACATATTTGCTGCCTGACTTTGGGCAAGCCACTCTCTTACTCTAAATTTCCATTCTTTCACCTATAAAATGAGACGATTGGACCAAACTGAAAGTTTCTGATTGTCTCATAGTTTGTCCCTATTTTATGCCCATAAAATTTATTTCAGTTCAAATCAGTTCAATCCAAACATCTTGAGGGACAGCTACAGCAGCATATTGTAATATAGTAAAGTAGAACATGGTATAAGGCGTTAGTATCAGATAGACAAGAATTTGACTCTAGACTCTCAATTCACTATCTTGTATGACCTTAAATAAACTCACTCACCTTTGTAAGCTTTAGTTTTCTATCTGTAAAATGGGGGCTATGATACTACATATGTTTCATGATTGTTATAAAAATCAAATGATGTAATGGTATCTTTCATTATGTTATTTGTTGTCTTAGACAATGTTTGAGAACATAAAGATGAATCTTACTCTGCTTACCCTTAAAGTGATTATAGGTGGGGAAAAAACAGCAAGTAAACAACGAACTTAGATGCAATACAGTCTGTGGAGAATGCTACAAGTGTAACATTCACTGTCCTTCTCGCAAATCTCCTTCTACCCCATGGCTGGACCATGGAGTGTGTGTGTCTCACTCCTCTTCTATATCTTTTTGAAAGATTTGATTTTTAAATCATCTCTAGACCCAGTGCGGTGGGGGGGGGGGGCTTGAACCCATAATACCGAAGTGGTTTAGGAAACACAACAACCAAAAGAGCAATTTCAGCTTGGAGAACCAGAGGAAGACACATGTATCCCTTCAGTGATCATTTACTGAGCACCTACTTTGTGCTCAGCACGAAGGTAAAGAGATGGATTAAAACAAACGCCTGTATTTCATGTGTTCACAAAACCAGTGAAGTGATTCTTAGTTTTTGCTTCATAAGCTTTCATAGTAAGCAATCTGTCCCCCAAAATAGGAGCACATAAATTTGCATTCAAGTTCAGAAGATTGAAGAACCCTTTGGAAGTTCATTCTTTCACTCCTTGGGTCTATGGACTCCAGATTAAGGACTCCTGATTTAGTTGGAGGCTTTATTTTAAAATGTGGTAAAAAAAATAAAAAGTCAAATAAAAGAAGTGGCATTTGAAGCGAGTTCTGAAGAATGGCTAGAATTTCAAGTGGTGTGGAAGAACAGTCTTCTTAGTCTTTGAACTTGTTCTCTCCAATTCCCATAGCTTATACAGACCACTCACTTCTGCACATGTGTTGGCTTAGGACAAAGTACCTAATCTCTGCTTTGCTGCCCTTCCTGACACTCGTTGCCTGGGTGCTCCCTGACACCTGGACGTTCGCCTGACTCCCACATCCAATGTGCTCTCTGAAGACTTCAGGCTTCCGTGCTGCCACCCTCCCTCTAGGCACCTCTGCCCCCATACCTGGTCTCTACTTTTCAGTGCTTCCGATGTCTTTGTGCACCCGTCCTGCTTCCTATTGTCTCTCTCTGATCCACTGTCAGCAAAAGGTCTAATGGAGTAGGTGAACATGTAGCGAAGAGGCCCTCTGTAGGCAGAAGGTCTTCCTCGGATCCAATGCCTACTCCAAAAAGCCAGCCTGGCCTCTCAGTTCCCCCTTCTCACTGCTCCAGTTCTTGTCCTTTGACTCAATGTCTGCAATCTATATATGACTACGTCTCACAGAGTAGAGGAGCCGCAGTAACAAATGACTCAAAAATGTCCAGTGGACATTTCTTGTGCACCTTTCAGTACAATGCAGGTAGACAGGAGGCTCAGCTCCAAGCAGTCTTTCAAGTCCAAGACCAACCATGTTCCACCCATGGCTCTCAAGATTATTCTGAGAATTGACATCTACATGGGAAAAGGAAAAGATGGTGGTAGTGGTGAGGCCTCTGGAGCAAAGTAACTTACGTCATCTTCCACTGGCTAGAAAACAGCTATAGGGCCCCAGTAACTGCAGCCAGGAGGCTAGGACAAGCTCATTTAGTGAACCCGTAATATCATCTTTGTCACACATGGCCATTATCTAATTTGATTTTCCTAAGAACTCTGGGAAATACATGACGATGAATAGTCTCTGTTTAGAGATGAGACAACAGGCTCTGAGAGATGAAGTGACTTGCCCAAAGCCACAGAGCCAGTAAATGGCAGAATCTACAGTCAAGCCCAGGCCATCTGCTCCAGTACCCGAACTCTTTTATACATGGTCTGTGGGTCATATAAATATATAATCCCTGAGTGTCAGGGGAAGAATCCTTAGGGAAAATTGTA
This sequence comes from Mustela nivalis, assembly GCF_964662115.1. NCBI lineage: Eukaryota > Metazoa > Chordata > Mammalia > Carnivora > Mustelidae > Mustela > Mustela nivalis. Next base: position 9,303,525 of record NC_139040.1, read on the forward strand.
CTAAGTGAAATACTGGGATGATTTACATCAGAAACACTGGAAGGTGCTCATTAAAATGCAGATTCCCTGGCCCCAACCTGCACCTACTCCCTGACTTAGCACCTGGAGGTTGAGTCAAGGAATTTGCGGATAATTCTATGCAGGATATATTTTGAGAACTCTCTGCCTTAGGACTTCACTTGATTTTCACCTATATGCTTAAAAGGAAACAAAGATCCTTACAGAAAGCTGCCTTTTCACATGTTTTATAATCTGTTCTCTCTTGGAAGACCTCCAGACCTGGCCTTGGTGATGAAAGAGTCAGTTGTATTTTAATGTTTAAAGACACGTGGATTTCTTTCTAAAAATAAGCATGTGGGGGTAGGGATGGGAAAGGGTCTATAGCAACATTATCATTCAGATGGAGAAGTGCTTAATAAAACTCGGGCTATCTCTATTGGCAAAGTGACTAAAGACCTGAAGCAAATTCTATGGTAATTCAAGTAAAAATAATCTTACTTTCTCTTGAATTTAGAGCTTTATGTGCAATTCTGAGATAATGCCTTAAATTGAAGATAATTTTAGAATCAATTTAGGGGATGGGTTCTTTCCCCTGTCAAGTTGCCCAAATATTGAATATAGATTTCATTGCACATCTGGCATAAATACTGCATGGTCTATGACATCAAGGGTATAAATATTTCATAATTAAGAAACAGATAGAGCAATCAGTCATCCAGTTTAATAAGCTTCTGAATTCATACCTTTGCATTCCACCCCAAAAATGTGAGAATGCTGATAAGCCTCTTAATTATATTTTATAATATTTCATTTTAATGTAAAAATTATACATATTTCACTTTCATGTAGAAATCACTATTAATTTAAGGAATGTTAAATAAGCTACCTAAAAGCCTTATAAAGTGTTATTTGGATAGTCAAAATGTTTGCTTTTCTCCCTTCAAGGTGGTTTTAGACACTAATTGTATAAATTTCAACTTTAGGCTTAAAATATCCTTCTAGTAACTATAATTTAGTGTGAATTATTTATACTCTTTAGAAGAATCATGCAGAGAGAAATGCTGAATCATAAAATGGTAGATATGACTTATGACAGGGGTAATCACTGCCAAATTCCCTTGCATGTTCCTACCTCCTGCCTCGGTTGATATATGGGGGTTGTAGGTCCAGTTATGGCCGCAGTGAGGGTGAGGAGGACCCATTCCTCACCCCTTCCGAAGGAAGTAGATGATTGGGTAACCTGATGTTCAGAGAGCTGAGGCCAGAGTTTATTTTATTTGCAGAATGAATGCTAAACCTGAAAGAGCTGTTGCTTTAGAATTAGATAGACTTGGGTTCAAATCACGATTCTGTCATTTGCTAAGGGTGACCTTGTAAGTAATCTCTCTGAGCCTCAGTTCCTCCATGAAAATGTAGAGAACGATAGAATAAAAATATCTATCTCTTAAGGCTGTTGCTGAGATTTTTCAAAAATTCATCCATCCATCCCTCGCATATATGCTTAACAACTACCACCGACCATCACCACCTTGGATGTGGTGCTGCTATGAGCCAGGTTCAATTAAGCACTCCTCCGGGATGATCTCATTTACATGGTTACTATCTCCATCTCACAGATAAGAAAAGTGAGGCTCCAGAGGCTTAAGGAACACGGGCAGGGTTACAGTTAGTAGGAGGCATAACTGCGATGCAAACTGCAATTTCTTTTCATACCCCCATGCTACCGTAATGAAATGCTAGAAAGCTCTAAGGCATTCCTTTAACAGCTTCTGCAGATGAGGAGATACTGTGTACTTAGTTTTCTTAGCACTAGGGCTCTGAAGATAAAACAGATAGTAAAGAAACCTTCTAACTCAAATAAGCTGTATTGCAAGTCTGGGGCTTTGAACCCAGGGCACTATACATTTGCTGGGGTGGCTAAGACTTTCTAGGCTTCCACTAATGATGCAGCTGTAATGCAGGGCTGCTTTACTTGTGTGCCCCAAACTGACATTCTTGGAGCAATGCCAAACATTCCGCTGGAATCACAGGGAACACCTAGCAAAAGAAAACGCACAGTGAAGATTTTGCAAATGTGGCTTAGGTCAGAGCTGTCCTTTCTTTATCTGTGTATTTTGGCATGCTCCCTGAGATTTTGAATATGGATGGATCTTTCCATTGGAACTTCCTCATTGCTGTTCCTCTTGGGTTGGCTTCATAGTCACCCTCTCTGTTGGATACCCAGTGACAGCCCAGCTGGTCACAGAGGCCAGTGAGGCTGCAATTACGACCTGATGAGCAGAAGGTCCTGGAGATGCTGCAGTCCCGTCTGCTTAGCAGGAGGAAAGGGCAGAAGGGCCGCCAGAGTCTAGGTCCAATATCTGTTCTAGTTCCGTAGCACATTACTAGGCCACACCCTAGACCACATTCTAGAGCTCATCATGACCCAAAAGGCAACTTGAAATCACAAAGTCAAACTCTCATCTCTGGGTGGGAAGCAGAAGACAGCACAGACCAAAACAAAAAACCAGAACGACCAGAGCTGTACCGCTTCTGAGGTATGGGACCTTGTACACGTGAGTTAACCACTTACTGCCTCACTTTCCTCTTATACAAAACATGGAAAGTAATAGAATATGCCTCTTGGGGTTATTTTTGAATTGATTGGTTAGAATGATGGCGGGCATATAGCAAGTTCTAGCTCTGGCTACAGTTGTTTTTTTCCTCTCTTTTTCCTTCAACACTTGCTTTCCAAAACCTATTTGAGGGTGTCTAGGTGGCTCAGTGGGTTAAGTGTCCGCCTTTGGCTCAGGTCATGATCCCAGGATTCTGGGATCAAGTCGGCATTGGGCTCCCTGTTCAGTGGGGATTCTGCTTCTTCCTCTCCCTCTGCCCCACCTCCCACACTTAGGCCCATGCGCGCTCTCTCTCTCTCTCTCTCTCTCTCTATTTCTCTCAAATAAATAAATAAAATCTTAAACAGTAAAACCTATTTGATATCTCCCAATGTCAGACCCTTCTGTTTTCTCCCAGCTTTCTTTGGTTTTTACCCCCTCTTCTATTTTTTAACCTCCATGCTAGATCTATCTCCTCAATTAGTCACTGACCGAATCCTTGAACTCCTTTGATTCTTCAATGTCCTGTGTATCTAGAAAAACCATAACCCTGCATCAGTCCAGATGTCTTTAACTTGCTGGCCTCGTGCTCTTAACCTCACCCTTCTCCAGTCACAGTTGAAGAGCTACTCTTCCTGGAGTATGAGGCAAATCCAATTTCTTACCCCTCTTTAGGTAAATGATCCTATCTCCTCTATCTTCAATCTAGTCTACTGGATTCTTTATGCCTTCTCATCAGCATTTAAACATGCTCCTTTTCTCCTACTATAGAACAAAATGCAAAACAGGAGAACAAAACACCCTGTATCTCCACTGAGCTACCAACCTAATACAGCAATGCTTCTAGGTTACAGATTTGCGGAATTTAGAAAGAGCAGTTTGCACAAAGTTGTCTTCCCTAGGACCAAATTCTCAGTTAACTGTGTACTGTGTTTTGCTGCTTCTTCACCCCTGACATTGCCCTAGCAAATTCATGCCCTATGGTGGCAGTAATCAAGGGTAGAAAGAGACAAAAAATTCTGTCTCTTCCACAGGGGATAGAGTAATACCTGACGCAGAACAGAGCTCAGTAAATGCTTCTGGGAAGAAGGAAAAAAGAGGTACAAAGAATTGGGCTCACGATGACAAAAGAGTTACTGACAATGTTTCTCTCTTGAGCCCAAGCTGGTACAAATGCACACACAATTCAGTAAGAAAAACCTCTCCTTGGAAAGAATGGAGAAACTTGGGCCGGACAGTGACTAAGTAGCAACAAATGGTGTCACTTGATTTTTCAGTTTTATTTTCATTTAATATTCATGAGTATATTGGTAATTCATTTCAGAAACAAAACTATAAACTGTCTTATCAAGTGTTAAAAAGAGCAGAAGTCCCAAAACCCGAGCTGCCTTTGGAAGCCCTGCCAAGACTTATTACCTAACCTAATTGCAATATTAGCCTCTCTCAAGAGTGGAATTTCTGATCAGCACTAGTGAAGTAATCGACAAGGTAAGACACACCCCCCCCCATGCCCTTCCCCCTTCAGGGAAGGTGACCTTTCCCCAAACAATTCCTTCTTTTTCTTTTGCTAATAATCCCTTCTCCTTCGCCCACCCCTATCTGTCTATAAAATCCTTCCATTTTGTACAGCTCCTTGGAACTCCTTTATACTCGCTAGATGAGATGCTGCCCCGTTCTTCAGTGGCGGAGTAAAGCCAATTAGATCTTCAAATTACTCAGCTGAGTTTTGTTTTTCAACACAAGTTTAATGCATTAAGGTACTAGCCCAGGAAAATCTGTGAACCACAGCTTGAGAAACACTCCTCAGGAGCTCGAAAATGTATGCAGAGGGCGTGATCCTCTGCTATCTCGGGTCGTTCATGACTACGGTTGGTGTCTTAGCTCCTGATTTGTTTGCAGCCTTTGCGTTTACTGATATTCGTGGCAGCTTTTGATTTTTAAGTTGAGGAGGGAGGCATTCTCCTTGAGGTCTGGGAGTGGAAGATCAACTCCTAGCTTCCCATCAATGCAGAGATCATTCAAAGCTACGAAGGCTCGAAGGCTCGAAGGCTCGGCGGCCTTGCCTGAATTCGGGACAGCTGGGCAGGGCCACCCCGACTCGGGAGCCCTCACAGAACCACCGGAGGCTCCATTTGCAGCCACGCAGCGGGGCGGCATCCTCCGCTGCTCAGCTCTGCCTCCGCCATCTCCTCCCAGGCCGACCACCCATCGGAGACAGGACTTGAGGCTCCTTCTATGAAGGCGTCGTCGTGGCGCGCGGGGAGGGCGGGGCAGCCACACCGCAGCGCGCAGGCGCAGCCCGGCGGCTGGATCCGTTTCAACCGCCAGAAAGATCTCGAAAAGTCGCAGGCGTCGTCCCTTCCTGTCTCAAAGTGAGTAACAGGAAGCCCTTGGCCCAGCCGTCTCTACGGGAGGTGCCTGCACAGCCGGCTCTGCCCCCGGGGACCCCCAGCGGTGCCCTGGAGAGTTGGGCAGCTGCGGTCCCGCGCCTGGACACTCCCTCTGGGCTGACGGCGTGAGGCCGGAGCCTCGCGCTCCCGCAGACTCTTCCGGAAGTGTCTGAAGCAGCCGCCGCGGGCAAGGAGATGCTGCAGGACGTGCAGAGCCCCGCAACCAACTCCGCTTTCCGCGGAGCGCGAAGCTGTGCCCCTGGAACCGAAGGAGACGTCGAAAGCGTGGAGGCTGCGGGGCGCTTCTGCCGGAAAGCCGTGGAGCTGAAGCTGAGCCCTGCCGTCTGTGTGTGCGACGCCCGCGGCCTCCGGCAGCCCCAGCAGCGGCGCGGGGCCGGCGCAGGGCTGGGACGGGGCGACCGCATGGACCTGGCCTACCACAAAGCCCCACGCCGCCGAGCCCCTACAACCCGCAGGCTTGGGAGCAGGAGCCCCATGACGGGACCTACAAGTTGAACTTCCGCATGGCGGAGCGGGAGCTTAGAGCGAGTCCCACGGCGGGTGTTGGCGGCTTGGACGGCACCGGCCTGCCGAACCGCCCGAGCTTCGGACCATGGCCCCCGGCCTGACGCACGGCGCCCGAGGTCAGCAGCTGTAAGTGCCAGCCGTTCTCTTTGTCTTCTTGTGGTCAGATTTCTTTTTTTCTATTGTGGCAACACGCACGTAGCCTAAACCTTAACCATTTTAACTATTTTAAGGTTTACAACTCCGTGCCATGAAGTACATTCGTTGTGCAGCCATCCCCGCCATCTAATTCCAGAACATTCCATCACTCCAGAAAGAATCCCTGGCCCCATTATAGTCATTTTCCAGCCCCCTCCCCAGCCCCAGGTAACTACTCACTCCTCTTTAGGTCTCTGTGGATTTGCTTGTTGCGGGTATTTCATATAAATGGAATCCCACAAACACACAAAAAGAAAAGAATATACATGGCAGTTAAGGAGATGCCTTTATTCTGGCTATTTCAATAGGTAGAATATTCATTAATGACAATGAAAAGGACTGGAGTTTTATAAAAGCAGGAGACGAAGGAGTCACTTGCTTTATATAGAGGCTGAGTGGAAGTGTAGAGGTAGCTTTATCTGCGTATGTACAAATCGGCCAGGCAGAGGTGGTCCTTGGCAATTACCTATTGTCAGAACAAAAAACAGTGGTGGCTGTAGTGGTCAGGTTCATTACTGCCATTGCCTCCTGGGAACCCAGGACTCAGGTGAAGTTCAACACTGCACTTTCAAGAACTTTCACCACGCAGCCTCCAGTAAACAACTCTCCATCTCAGAATCCGTTTCCAGAGGGTTAATTTCATTTCCACTCAAAGACAGTCCGCCATCTGGCCCTTTGGATGGGTTTGAGCTCCTCTGGTTAAAAGAGTTTGAGCACCAGAAATCTATAGAATTGCATTTTTATGAGATAATCGACAAGCTTCCAGGCAAGCCAAGGGGTGAGATTCCAGCCCAAGTCCTTAAAACTCATGCTGAGACCCTGAACTGAAGTTCTTGGAGGTTTTTCTTACAGCAGTGCTCTAGTAGTGGGAATTTGGAAAAAGTGCCTACATATAGTAGCCTTCGTGTAGACCTTGGCCCTTGCAAGATGGGCGGTGATAATGGTGAGGTCTTTTCCCACTGGCTTGGAGGGAGCTACCTGGGAGAGATAAAGCAGAGAATTATTGAGCAGACTCTACGTGACTCTATGTGATGACTGCAACGGAAAGCCTTGTGAGGGGCCTTGGAAAGTACCCCCAAGATATACAGAGGGAACATTCTTGAAATAGAGGTTGCATTTCCAGCAAGCAGGCTGGTGGACGCTTAAGCTCCATGCTTTGGTCAGGAAAAATAAAAGTAACATTTCAGGTTGGTGAGGTCTGGGGTATCTGTGTTGCGTTAAGGTATCTTTAAGTCCATCCCATTAAAATAAGAGTGTTGTTTCTTGACAAGTTGGGTCACACTTAAATAAGATCACAGGTCAGAAATTTCTTTATAAACTGCACGATTTGTAAATAATGTAAGATTTAAAAGCAGTTATTATTGCCCCTGTAAATTCTACTGGGAGGTCACCTTGGTGGTTAAGTATTCTGGGGTCTGGCAGATGTGTGTGATTCTGGACTAGATTTTAATCAGTGGGGGAGCCAGAGAGAAGAGAGTGATTTGTAAGGACTTCGGCCTTCCGGGTGTGGCGGCTCAGCAGCTCTGTCCTTCACACAGCCTACCCCCAAAGGAACACACGTGTAAGTATTAATAAAGACAAATGAAGGTTTAAGACCACTACTACTCTGAACTTGAGTAGCTTCTACCAACAATGCAAAAGCAATTAAAAACACAAAACAAAACAAAAAAAAACACTGGGTAAAAACAGTAGTTTTCTAGGCAATTTAACTTCAGAACAAGTCATCCTTTAGCCAACTCCTATTCTCTGGTGGTTCACTTCTGTGTTTTGTCTCTCTCTCTCTCTCTCTCTCTCTCACACACACACACACACACACACACACTCATATACTCATGCAGGAGAACGCAGCCCTAAGTAAAGCCTTCTATATCTTTTCAACTAACCTATGTAACTTTTCTGAGCCTCTGTTTCCTCATCTTTAAGGTGAAAGAAGTATTTAATGGGATCTTGGGCATATGGTGCTTAACAGTGGGTGGCCCATTTTCAGCATGCCTCTCTGTGTAAAAAATATTAGAATGAAATTCTTATAGGTGTTATATCTGGTAAATTATGTCACCTGTAATTAAACATTCATCATACTTTTCCATACACTACAAAGAGAGGAGGGAGAGGCCGGTGTTTCTCTGTGTCTTTCTCCCATTCTTCTACTCCTCCCCATTTGAATTGGGGAATCACTTGATTGCAAGGAACAAGAAACAGAAAACTTTCAAAAGAACCAAAGTGGGAAGGGGATTTATTAATAAGGGGAATCTCATGGAACCCAGTTTAGGATGCACATGCTTCACCTATATTAATTAACTTAAGCCCCAAAACAATTAAGAAAATGTTGTTTCCAATTTATCAATAAGGAAACCGAGACCTAGAGAGGTAACATAATTTATCCTTAAAAATTTCCCTATTGTTGGACATTTGAATTGTTCCTCTGTTTACTATTATTTAAAAAAAAAAAAACTTTAGTAAATCTTTCTATTCATATTGGCTGTTTGCTTTGAAATGATTTTGTGAGAATCACTTCTGAGAATTCATATTAGAAAAGGGGTATGTGCTTTTCAGTGACTCATTAAGTGCTCCTCTGGTTTTCATTTCAAGCTATATTTACATTATCCAAGAAATATACAATTATTTTGCAAAGGTAAAGATGTCTTTGGCTGCTTATTATTTGACATATGTGTTGGATGATGAACATCAGAATTGAATCAGCTGTGGGCTCTTGCGTATTTATTTACTCTTCCTCATAATTTTGAGCATTGCCAGGGGCTCATCTCTGGGTGTCCGTGGCCATCAGCCCCTCCGTCAGGCGGCTTGGATCTCCAGAGTCAGGGATCTACATCTTCAGTAGGATAGATCCTCTTATGAAGTCGTTCCACAGACAATTTTAGGAAAGGAATTTGACTGAAAAAAAATTGGAATTTTCCACTTGCTTTCCCAGCTGGTTTTGATTAATTATAAGATGGAATGATTGTAAGGGTAATTAGGTGCTTTCATCTCTTTGGAGTCAAGGTTGCATGGGAAGGAGAGTGCAGCAGGGCGCAAACGGTGGCCGCCATGACAGGGATCACGTTGGCCAATGCGGGACAGGAAGCGGGAGCTGCTGACCTTTCTTTCTTTGCCGGCTCCTGAGATCAGAGTACAGACGGCTGAATGGAATTCATCAGCTCAAGTGAGAAGCCTTCGTTAAGAATATACTAACTTTCTGTTCGCTCCACAAATATTTATTGAGTCCCTGGACCGCGCCTGCATATATCACACATATGCATAAAGGGGTGTGTGGAGAGAGCACGTGCGTGCACAGGGGCACATGCAACCTGCCGGGAAGGAACAAGGGACAAGATCTTGAAGCGGTCCTGTCACCCCCGTCCCTTTTGTTATAAGGAAAGTAAGGCACGGCGAGGTGAGAGGACAAGCCCGAAGTCAGACTCCTAAATAGACGTAGGATTTTCAGCAAAACCTCCGTGACCCCCGTTTCCTCCTGCGGGATGCCACCTCCTAATGGCACGAGAGAAGAATGAACCGAAAGCGTTCGGGGCCTTCGGAGGAGGAACCGAGGAATCCCTTCCCGGGGGTCAGAGAAGGTCTCCGTTGGCGGAGGAGGCTCTGATGGGCTTTCGAGGGAGAAGACGGGGTCGCGGAGGGGCCGAGGCTGTGCGGGCTGGAGGACGCGTGCGCAGAAGCAGGGAGCGAGGAGGTCCCCGAAGGTTCGCGAGAGAGGCAGCTGCCAGCTCCTGGGCCCGGAGCCCGGGCCGGGCGGGGTGTGGGGCGGGCTCAGAGGTCGCCCCGGAAAGCGCTCGGAGCCCCAGCGCGGAGCCCCTTCGAGGGTCGTGGGGGGGGGGGGGTTCGGGTCTCGTGGTGTCTGTGTTGCCCCGGGAGGGCGTGGGGGAGACGGGAGCGGTGAGAGCCTGGGACCAGAGCAAGGAGGACGCAAAGGCTCCCCGCATTGCAGAGCCCCCCTGGCGGCCGCAGGGGCCGCACCTCCCGGCTGCTTAGAGACCCGGGGGCGGAGGCTGGGGAGCCGGGGTCCCTCCGGCCCAGAGCCGCGCCTCCAGCTGCGGGCGGTTCCCCCAGCGCTTCCCGCATCCCCAGTGCGGGCCGCCAGAGGACAGAAGGGTTTCTGGAAGGGTTACAGGGGGGACTGAGCTATCCCCGGTGGGTGGCGTTATATTAGCTTCCTGGGTGCCACACAAGGACACACGATTCGTGGTCACCTCCGTGAGTCTCGCTGAGTCTCTGTCGCCGCATGCAGCTGCCACTTGTCTTCTGGGGATGAGCCCCGCGAAGATGGATGGCCTTGGCAGCTTTCAGATCGGGAACACGGTGTTCTTGGCTGTCGTCGCCGGGCTGGGCAGGACATCTCCGGGGCGTCTTCATCTGGTAACTGCAAGTTGGCACCTTTGGCCCCTTCACCATTTTGCCCCCCTTCACCGCAGGCACCCACCATTGGTTCTGTGCGTCTGTGAGCTCCTTCGGTTTTGGTGGTGGTGGTGAAGGTGCCACGTCTGAGGGAGATCCTAGGGTCTCTGTCTTGCTCGGACTTCCTGCACTTGGCATAATGCCCTCAAGGTCCATCGTGTTGTTGCGGAGGGCAGGAGCTCATTGTTTTTCATGGCCGGTCATCGTCCCTGTTTTCTTTTATTAACCCATTCATCTGTGGGCGGACACTTGGGTTGTTGCCCCGTCTCGGCTGCGGTAAATGATGCTGCAGCGAATAACGGGGTGCGGGGTCATATATCTGAGCTAGTGTTTTCCTTTCCTCTGGATAAATTCCAGATGTGCACGTGCTGGAGCACTGGTTCTGCTTGAACTTGTCTCTCCAAATATAAAGGGTTTATGCACTTCTGCCCTCGGTACCAAATGTAAAGTAGACCTGCCCGCCGCCTTTTGAAACGTTTTGAAGAACCTCCTTCCTGTTTCCACAGCGGCTGTAGCAGTCTGCACCCCCGCCCTGCACAGGCCTTCCCTTTCCACAGCCGTGTCAATACTTGTTGTTTCTTGAATTGTCTCCTACCAGCCACGCTGGCAGGTCTGAGGGCATGTGTCACTGTCCTTTTGATCGGCATCGCTGTCTCCCTTCTGAGCGTGCGTCCTCATCTGTAATACGGGGAGACTGGCAGGGCCACCTCCAAGGCATTATGGGCGGCGCCAGAGGAGTTCCATGCCTTGAAAGCGTGGCTGCACAAAGGAAGGCCCCAGAAGGACACAAGAGTTGCCATCGTTGTGGTTAGAAGAACCCAGTCTCTGCTGGGCCGCTGGCCTTTTGGGAAAGCCCCAGAGCATGGGTCGCCCAGGGGAAGGAGCCCGAGGTCAGGTTTCACCGACCTCGGGCTCCTTGTGATCAGCTCCCTGAAGCAGCACCGCACGCCCAGCTTGTGCATCTGTGGGGTGCTTGGGGACCCTCGCTGCCCGTTGGGTGGCCCTCCAGGCCCTTTCCCTGTCCGAGCACAGGTGCAGGTTGTAAAACTTGGAGCGAATGGACCGATACCGGACACCTGGGACGGCTGGCCCTGGCTGCCGCTCCGGGTCGGGCCAGGTGGGCTCGCCCCCCCCCCCCCCCCGAACAGCCGAACAGCGGCCTGCCTGACCGAGCCCCGCTGTGGACAAGCCACCCCGGCTCCGACACGCGCTTGCCGCTTCCAGGCTTCCGCTCGAGGCCTCGCACCCCCGGGGGGCAGGTCCCCACACCTGTGAACCTCAGATCGGCTCCGAACGTGATCCGTCCCCGCGGCACGTCTGATGAACGGCCCTGCAGACCCGGAGAGCTGGCTCACCTCGGCGGCTCCTGCCTGGGGATCTGCGTCGCGGTCGTCCTTCCCGACCTGAACCGCGGCCCAGGAAGGCCGTGCGCCTTGGTCCCGGCCCCTCGAAGCGCGTCCCAGCGGGTGTCGGCGCCGCCTCCAGCTGCGCACGGCGGGTGTCGCAGACCTTGGCCCCAGTGGAAGCAGAAGCCTAGAGCTTAGTGCATGTGTCCCCAGGCACGGTCGGCAAGGGGCCTGGCAGGAATTTGAGCCTAGGTCTGTGGACTTCAGAGCCCAGCCCTGATTTCACGCTCGTGGTCAGGTTGCAACCACATTTTCCCAGGGTAGCATCGTCCCGTCCGATGGACAGCACGGGGACTGATGGACTTGGCTGCGTCGGGAAGCCTCCCCACCGCCCACAGCCGTCACAGTTACCACAGCCCTTGTCTCCTGCCCCATAATAAGGAAACAGTGAACGTCGTCATGGTGGGACGTTTGAGATTCCTGTGACACACAGAGAGGCAGTCCTTTGTCCCCCACCCCCCATCTGCTCTGGTCATCTCGGTCTAGCATGAGCCAGTGTTTTCCATCCGCCCGTCTGGAGTTAGTGGAACGCGTGTTTGACTCCCAGCTCTGCTCCTCCTAAGTGTGTGTGCAGCCTTTATCTCGTATCTCCCTTGATCTCTTGGACTTTCCCTGCTTGCCCCGTGTCGCTATGGGTGATGAGTATCTTGGTACCGGTGCCACAGGCTGCTTTAGGCTGGAGGTGGGGATCGGGCATGAACCCATGGTGGTCCATGTTCTCATGGCTTCCCGGCCCCGGGACGGAGACGGACGAGCGAGTGCAGGAGATACAGGGGTGAGAAACGCGCAAAAACGTGCAGTGCTGTGAGGGCGTGGGAGAGAGTCAAATGGACCCTGCCCTTCCCCGAAGCTGCCCCTTCTGGACTGTGTCCGTATTTCCCCCCTGCAGCGTATCTCCTGCACCCATGCAAGTCCTTTCCAGCGGGGCGCCTGAGCGGCTCGTCCGTTGAGTGTCCGGCTCCTGCTTTGTGTTCAGGTCACCACCTCGGGGTCATGAGGTGGAGTTCTGTGCTGCGCTTGGAGTCTGCTGGTCCCTGTCCCTCCCCATCGGCCGCATTCCTCCCTCCACGCTCTGTACCCCAGGGGTACAGGTCTATGAACGGGCAGGCTTACACACTTCGGAGCACTCACCATAGCACATAAGGACAGAATAAATTAACTGCAGGCTTTTGTTCACACAAGTCAGTATTAGTGAAAATCATATTTTCCTCTGTCATCGCCCATGGTTAGTTATCATTCATCCCAGAGCCAAGCTGGCCAGGTGAGAACTTTGCTGATTGTAAGCCCAGTGTTTGGAAATCTGGAGCTCTCTCTGCCTTGACTTGGTTTCTTCTCCTGGCGTCCCCCAGCAGAGCATGTGGTGTCCATGTCCCACCGTATGACGTCCTGGCAGCTTTCGCCAACCATAACTCTTGGTAGCGATTGAACTGAACGGGCTTCAGCGGGAGTGTGAGTCCCACGTGAGCGATGGATCGTGTCGGCCGTGGGAGGAACAAAACGGCTCCGTTGGAGATGGAGGTCTGTGTATGTTCATGCGGCGGCACGGTGCAGCTGGCTGGTGTGCTGGATGTCCGTGGGGGAGAGACCGCCACCTCCTTTCTTCCTGTCCCTATGTGGGGCTGTGTTAGGAAGGTATGTTTTATCAAGTGCAAATGGCCTCTACATAGAAAAAAACCCGCAAAACAAAACCGTCAAGGACAGCAAATCGCAGGAGAAAGTTGTGTGTTGTGTAATGATGGAAAGGCAGTTCTAAAGCAAAGTTTTGATGCTTCTGCAAATGTCCCGAGGTAGTGAACTCAAGTGTCTTTAACCACGGGAAGTATGCCTGACAGATGTGTTGGGATCTGCAAAGGGCGCGTATTCAAAATAGCCGTTCGCTGGGAAGAGGCAAGTAAACCGTGGTCGGTCCGCGGAGCTTTGTTTCAGGCTGAACGTGGGCAGCGCCGTAGTGCTGTGGGCAGCGGTGGGTCACCTTTTATGCCAGCCTGGGCGCTGCTGGCTTTATGGCATTTCTGCTTGGTATTATCATTTCCTGAAATTCACAATTTAATGAAGGCTATAGAAATTGATAGAATGACTTTTTAAATGTCAAACAGTTTAATCTTCGTAGTTTCAAAAAAACCTGTCTGGTTGGATACACATCGTCAGTGCAAGGGAGAGACACTGCCGGAGCTCACCCGGGCGGAAAGTGCGGACGGTGTGCCTCAGTTTCTCGGGCTCAGAACTGACCTTCCCGCTGTGTCTGTGCATTTAGAGTTCGGAAGACCTGTGCTTGCTTGGGCAGCACCCATACTCGAGTTCAGAAGACCTGGGGAAAGTCACTGACGCTAACACATGGGTAGAACAGGAAGCTCTTCTCATCCGGACGGGTGTGGGGGTAAAGAAAACCAGAGGGCAAATTGTGCATTCTAATGATTTCTGGTTGTACTGTTAGGGTCCTCGTTGTCCCTGGTAAGAGGACAAAATTAAAATACAAAATAGAGTATGCTACCTCTATAGACACAGAAAACTGTTGTCGTTGGAGTAATGTTTATTGAAATTGACACACAGCAAACTGTTTTTAAAGATTTTATTTATTGGACAGAGAGAGACCCAGCGAGGGAGGGAACACAAGCAGGGGGAGTGGGAGAGGGAGAAGCAGGTTTCCTGCCGAGCAGGGAGCCCGATGCCGGGCTCCATCCCAGGACCCTGGGATCATGACCTGATCCAAAGGCAGGTGCTTAATGACTGAGCCACCCAGGCGCCCCCACAACAAACTTTTTAATAGCGCATTTTTTATTTTTCTCCCTCAAAATACCTGAATATCTACCGTTGTTTCCCGGAAAAGTCTCCCGCATAGCTTTTATGAAATAAAAGGATGTCCTTTCAAGTTGTCGGGCCATGGGGTAAAAAGAAAAAAAAAAAAATCATCGTACTTTTTTTCTCTCTCCTTGATGTGTGCAATTGAAGGTGTTCCTTATTGCAAACTAATATTTCCATTTATCATGTGGCATTAAAGCATTTTTCGCATTTGGCATAGATAAAGGATCCCACTCCTTAGCCTCAAGCATCTGAGAGGAATAAAAGCTGAAAATGTTGAGCATTGTAGAGAATGTCTGGAAATTCAGAATGCCTGATAGTCAGGGTTGAGGTTTATTTTCCAATAGGATGGAAGTGACTTTTCACTCTGCCAGGAAGTCTACACTGGGAAGGCCGAGGGCAGACAGACTTTCAAATAGGGCATGGCAGGGCCCCTGTCCTGTCAGTCTGTCCCTCCCGGTGCGCAGCGCGGCCGTCCACACACCCCCTGTGCTTCCTCGGGGTGACTCAGTGAATGGTCTTGGCTCTGTGGTGTCCTCCCGTCGCCAGCCCCCGTCGCTGAACTCATCCTCCAGATTGAACCGAGGGCTCGGCTCTTAGGGGCCACCAGGGTCCGGCGCCCTTCCACGAAGGACTGAATCAGGAAGAGCCGGAGTGTAGTTCGAGCCACGGGAGCCCCACACAGAGTTTTACACGCTGGGGTTGCAGGCAGGTGGGTCGGAATCCTAATAGGGTCTGAAGCTTCAAGGAATTCTAATAGGACTAAAAGGGAGAATTACGGGAGGATAGCCTGTTTTTAAAAGTTACATCCGTGACTCCAATTTCCTCATTTTGTAGAGGACAGATTGAAGACGACGGGGGTGGGGGGTACGTACTGTTTACCCAGAGTCCCAGAAAGCACGCGCGACTTGGGACCCGAAGAGCAGGAGTTCGAACTCGTGTTTCACGGTGTCGTATGAATGATTCTCAGGGCCTGTGTGCCCTCTTCTGCCCTCCGAGCGAGGATGGGGGCGCCTCCTGGCAATGCTGCGCATCTTGCTGCTCGGCTCACACCGGCTCTTTGCCCCTCCAGACCCTCTCCCCACTCTTCGGACCCTGCTCTCGTCCAGGGAAGCGGTTTCCTATGGATTAGATCATTCCTGGACCCTTGGGAGTCCGCTGGGCTTGGCTACTGGGACGCCCCCAAAGAGAACTGAGTTAGGGAGGACAGTGAGGGCAAGGTGCTTAATCTCTTGTCTTCCTCTCTGCTAGTCACCGTGGGCTGGCCAAGGCTCTTAATAGAGGTCACTGCTCTTTTCACGATGGCTTTTTTCCTGTGATTATTGACTTTTCCACATTCCAGGAACCACTCCGCCTTATTTTTTCAGGGCCGAGGTAACAGCAGTGCAGCTGCTGTGATTGCTGTCTCCTGATAGTCTCCCTGTGCCCTCCTCTCGTCATAGTGTTTCACTTTGTGTGCACTGTTTTCTCTTTGGGCTCGGACTGATACTATACACTGAGAACAGAGCTTGGCATGCAGTAGGTTCTTGGTGCCTGGAATCTGTTGCCATTAGTAGTAGTAATAGTGTTATAAGTGACAAGGAGTAGTTTGGTGCAGGTGGCGATATTGATACTTTCCAAGCAAATCACATGCACAGCTTGTGGGAAGTACCACTCCACCGACCTCAACTCTTCCCAGTCTATTACTCTTTAACTTCCCATGCTGGGGAGGAAAATGGATGGTTGGCTTCTGACAACTTGCCCTTTGTGGCCAGAGTAAAGCAGACTCACAAGCAGATTCCATTCCATCTCTGGTGCTCTGTGCAGTTCTTTAGCTTGCCTTCTGCAGTTGAGGAATACAACAGGGTATTCCTACAACAGGGTAAAGAAAGTCATTGCAAATGTAGTTGACGGCTATTCTTATAGGGAAATCAGTGTCAGTCTACAAGACCACTTGTGTAAAATCCCAGAAAACAAGAAGCAAAAAGGGAAACAGGAGTCCCTGGTTTGGGGCCTGGATCTGTCTCTGACTTGCGGTATGACACAGGAGAGTCACTTTGAATGTCTCCCTCAGCCGAGTATGATGAAGAATATTCTTGAAAACTGAACGTGATAGAAATGGAAAGTTTCAATAGAAATGAACTTAGTGGGGCGCCAGGATGGCTCAGTCGGTTAAGCATCTGCCTTCGGCTCAGATCATGATTCCAGGGTCCTGGGATCAAGCCCTGCATTGGGCTTTCTGTTCAACAGGAAGCCTGCTTCTCCCTCTCCCTGCCACTCCCCCTGCTTGTGCTTGCTCTCTCTCTCTCTCTGTGTCAAACAAATAAATAAAATCTTTAAAAAAAAATTAACTTAGTGTACACGGATGGCCTTTAACATTTTTTCTCATTCATTTAGGTGAAAAATTTAAAAGAGAACCAAGAACCAACCACTAAAGAGCACAGTAGGGATTATCTTATAAGGTCAATCACAATATTTCAGCACAAAATGTGGACTAAATATGTTCCTAATGATTTGATGAGTTTTCGTTGGGTAGCAGTATACCCTTCGAGATATTTTTGATAAGCAAATTTAAAAAACAGTTACTTAAGAAAATGGAAGGATGTTATTTTCAATAATTTTAATCATTTTGATCTCTATTTGATATATATGCATATTATATACATCTATGTATATACACATATGTGTGTATTTTATAATCACATGACAGGGTGGTATTCTCAATACCAGTTACAGACTAGAGTTAAGGAAAAACCTTAAAAATTGGCTTGTGCGCGTTTAATAAATGGAAGTGGTAAAATCACTAGACATCATCTGGAGTTCACTAAGAAAATGGTATACGTTAGGAACAGCATTCTCTTTGTTTAGTAGTATTTAGTCTGTAGTCATGGGAATGCTATAAATTTGTTGTGTCTGGAAGTCAGCAGGGCATTTTGCTCGGTCTTTCTTCATGTTCTGCTGTATGAGATGAAGATGTATGTGCTGGATGAAAACTGAATCAAGAATCAAGGCTTTAGTCCAATTATTTTCTCATTATGAAGTTGTGTGAATTCCTGTTAGAGGACTCTAGGGGAATGCTGTTTCTACCCTTGGCTCTCTCTTGTTCCCTTTCTTTTAATTTTTTAATTTTTAATTTTGAAATAATTATAGATTCAAAAGAAGTTTCAGCGTTACATGCAAAGGAGTCCTGTGTATAACCTCGCCTCCTTCAGTGATAAAATCTTGCATAATCACAGTACATTATTAAAATTAGAATATTAACATTGATTTAATCCATAGAGTTTATTCAGAATTCATCACATTTTAAAAGTTGTTTTGGCTATTCTAGGTCTTTTGCCTTTTTATGTGAATATTGGAATAACTCTCCGTTTCTGTTAAAAGTTTTTCTGGGGTTGTCTAGGAGGAAGAGTTGGTTAAGCGTCCGACTCTTGGTTTCAGCTCAGGTCATGGTCTCAGGATTGTGGGATCGAGCCCCACATTAGGCTCTGCGCTCAGCATGGAGTCTGATTGGGACTCTCTCCTCTCCTTCTGTCCTACCCCCACAACCTGCTTTCTCTCTCTAAATAAATAAATCATTTTATAAAAAAGTCTTTCTGGGATTTTGATTGGTATTGGGTTGATGAATTGGGAAAGAATTGACATCTTCTGACATTGTGTTATCCTCCCCATAGAGTATGCATCTCCACTTATTTCATTATGTCGTTCATCTCCACGATGTTTTCTACCATTTAGTGTATATGTCTTTTATACCTTTTGTCAAATTTATCCCTGAGTATTTCATATTTTTTAGTGATATTTTAAGTTACAGTTTTTAAAATTTTAATTAATACACTTATAATTGCTTATTAACTAACAATTCAAATATTTATTATTAATATTTAAACATGCAGTTGATTTTTGTGTATTGATCGTCTATCCTACAACCTCAGTAAATTTACTTATTAGTTGTGGAAGCTTTTTTTTCACATTGATAGAATTTAGTGCATAAACCGTCATAGTCTTTGAAGGACATTTTTACTTCTCCTTCCCCAATCTGAATATCTTCTCTTGATGCAATGCATGGAACCTCTAGTATAAAGTTGAATAACCCCTACTCTGGGTGCACACGTCAGTTTTAGCTTATAGGGTTTTGCATTTAAACACTCAGAACAACTTTTGTCCTATGAATACCTGCCTCTTGGGTGCCTGGGTGGCTCAGTGAGTTAAGCATCTGCCTTTGGCTTAATTATGATCCTGGTGTCGGGGGATCACATTGGGCTCTCTGCTAAGTGTGGAGTCTGCTTCTCCCTCTGCCACTCATGCTCTCTTTCTCTTTCTCTCAAATACATAAATAAAATCTTACAAAAAATTTGAATAACTTCCCCTTTCCCTCTATACTGGTAAAACCCATGTCAGGATACTACATCTACTAACATGAATATGCATTCCATGTTTATTTTATTTATTTATTTGATAGAGAGAGACAGCGAGAGAGGGAACACAAGGAGAGTGGGAGAGGGAGAAGCAGGCTCCCCGCTGAGCAGGGAGCCCAATGTGGGGCTCGATCCCAGAGCTCTGGGATCAAGACCTGAGCTGAAAGCAGATGCTGAACAACTGAACCACCCAGGCACACCCCTGCTTTTTTTTTTTTTTTTTAAGATTTTGTTGCATTCTAGGTTTAAAACAAGATGAGGCTACTCAGTAGAGAAAGTTAATCACTGAAGTCTTGACAGCTTAAAGGCAGTGATTTCAGACTGGAAACCAAAACATGAAGAAATATACATGTATACTGGGGAAAAGGAGGTAGACAGAAAAGTTGCCTGGATAGCTCAGTTGGTTAAGTGTCTGTCTGACTCTTGGTTTTGGTTCAGGGCACGATCTCAGGGTTGTAGGATGGAACCCTGCATCAGGCTCTGTGCCTGGCATGGAATGTGCTTGAGATTCTTTCTCCTCAGTCTCCCTCCCCCTCTGCTCCTCCTCCTGCTTGTTCAGTCTCTCTCTTTCACAAATAAATAATAAAATCTTTAAAAAGAAAAGGAAAAGTTGTTTGGCAGTAGACAAGAATTAACTGGTCTTCAAAGTACATAGGAGGGATTTGTACGGGGGAATTGGGATGTTTCAGATCACCTCAGAGACTGCAAAGGGAAAAAAGACAGACAGATGGGTAAAGCAAGAACCGGAGTTTAACTCTAGAGAACAAACTTGTGGTTACCAGAAGGGAGGTGGGTGGGGAGACAGGGGAAATGGGTGATGGGGGTTTAGGAGTGCACTTGCTGTGAGGAGCACTGGCTGAGTAAAATAAACGACAACAATGACCAAAAGAAAAAAAAATCCACAAAAATCTCTTCATAGACTTAAATATGACCTCATTAGTTTGGAGAAATTTTGAGTAAGAAATTCAAAATCCTAGGCAATGGTCAAGAGTGGAAAAGAACAGAATAAACCACAGAATAGGGGCGTCCATGGAACATGGACAGAAGAAACTCCTTCTTTATGTCGTGTTTGCCATCAGAAATGTATATGGGAGATAAAGAAGCATGGCAGGTCGGGCACCGGGGTGGCTCAGTGGGTTAAGCCTCTGCCTTCAGCTCAGGTCATGATCTCAGGGTCCTGGGATCGAGCCCCCACATCGGGCTCCCTGCTCAGCAGGGAGCCTGCCTCCCCCTCTCCCCCTGCCTGCCTCTCTGCCTACTTGTGATAGCTCTCTCTGTCAAATAAATTTTTTAAAAAATGTTTTTTTTAAAAAAAAGAAGCATGGCAGGTCACTTTAGGACCTATCTTTAAAGGTGTGAAAGAAACAACCACAGCTTTAAACCTATATCACCCCACCCACAGAGATATCAGAAGTGGTGCTTTGTGATGTTGAAGCCACTGAGGACTATCATTGACTGGACCAGTGCCTTGAGGACCAAAGCCAAAGGGTGTGGCTCCTCATTGCCTAAGGGAGGGTATGTATATGTACACACACAGAGGTCAGGAGCTCTGGGATGGATCACTGGGAAGCTTAAATATGGTGGTAGGATCTGCATACCAGAAGAGCCTAGCATAAATGTAGAACAACAACCAAGTATGAGAATGAAACGGCTAAGCCCATGCACCAAAGGAAAGAAGAAGAAGAGCATTCGTCACTCTAGCAACAAAAAAAATAACAAGGTAAGATGTCTCTATTCAGGATTCTTCTTTTTAGATTCCCATTCCACAACCCCTACACTGCCCTCGTCTAGCAAAAACCCCTTTGCCATCTTGCGCACCTTCTCATAACGCCTCCCTGCCATCCACCCCCCCACTCTCTTCCTCCAGACGGATGTCCTTGGGTCTTCATCCTCTTTTTCTACCAGGTGCAAAAGGCCATCACGAGGGTAACATTAGGCCATCCACAGAATTTGAAAAACGAAAAGGAGAAAGCAAAAAAGCCAACAATAATAGTCTGTTAGGACAAATAAGAAAATAGTTCAGAATCAGCTGGAATATCAACCAGGGAACCCAGAGAGCTCGGACGATCCAAGTAATGGCCTGTGAATGGGAGGGGCCAGAGATCCTGGCCTATCTCCCGTGTCTCATGAGTATGCAATGGAAAGTTAGCCAACTACGCAGAGACCATATCTGAAAAATGGTGGTGATGATGACAATAAAATCATTAACAAGCGATGCGTGTCTCTGTGACTGTTGTGATGGTGGGGAGGGAAGGAAGGGAAGACGCAGGTGCTGGGGAGGAGAGGAGGTGAGGAAGGCCCTGGGCGGTTGGGAGACCAGAATGTCAGTCAGCCAGATGCTGGGAATAAAGACTGAGTCAGCACTGAGAACCGAAGACAGATTTACGTCTTAACTTTTGTCTCACAGGTGGGGAGGAAAAGGACTTGGTGTTTCTTCAATGGTGTGTGTGGCAGGGGGATAGGTGGGGAGAGTTGTAATGGGTGTGGAGTGACTGGCATTCCCACAAAAAGGCAGAAGACAAAATTGCCTTCAGGCCACCTACTTTATAGTGGTGTGCATTGTAACCCATCCTAAGCTATAAGGACCTGAAGCCCTCAGATCCAAAACCTTACCCTTCAGAAAGTCGTTGACAGCACCCCATGCACTAAAATAATGATATTTGTAAGCCACAATATCAGCACTAATTACTGTGCTTTCTTTGTTAAGAAGCTTGGGAGTCGAGCAGTGGCCAGCAACGGTGGGACCGTGGGAGCGGTTATCCCCACTCCCACAGGCAATAAAGGGGAGCATTGTCTATGGACAATTTTAGTACAAGAATAAAATTTAGTAAAAAGCTGATCTTTATGTTATCACCAGCATGCTTTAGTATGTCTAATGTCAGTAATTAAGTGTTCTTCCCCTGAAAAGAAAAACCTGTGTGTGTATGTGTGCGATAATGGAGTGGTTTGGTATCTAATGCAAAGCGTTGAATTAACTACATTCCTTGAGTGACTTGTCCAGGACCCTCTCCTGTTTATTTACTCATTCATTCCTCTTACTGCTACCGTCCAGCCCTATTTCCTTTTTAATAAGCAGCTGTTTGAATGCGTTTGATATGTATACTTTTCTGTCTTTTTTTAAAGATTTATTTGAGAGAGAGCGAGCGCACATTGAGGGGGTGAGCAGAGGAAGAGGGAGGGCGAGTGTCCAGCAGACCCCCCACTGAGCGTGGAGCCCCACAGGGACTCACTTCAATGCCCTGAAATGGTGACCTGAGCCGAAACCAAGAGCGCGTTGCCTAACCGGCTGGGCCACCCGTGTACCTCTTGATGTGTATACTTTTCTTTAGTGCTAATGAAATGTGTATTATGGTGCCCTGGGCATTTGCTTTTAATTTACGTATCTGTTGGGTTTTTTTGTATTACATATCATTGTGTCTTGATGTTTCACTGAACCCTGTTTTTCAGATCATCCACGTTCCTACAAGTATGTCAGCCTGTGGCTCCCTTGTAAGTGCATATGTCAGATAAAGTCTTTATAAATTTTAGAAATATATTTGGATTTTTAATATTTGCACCTACCCCTTGGTACATGTTTTGTTTGATTTATACCTTGGCGTTTCATTTTCTTTGGAGTGACTTGTAAATAATATGGTACACTTAATTTTAGTTTCCTCATATTCTTTATTAGTTTCCTCATATTCTTTATTCTTTATTGATTTTTTAAATTAAACTTGTCATTTTGATATAATTGTACAGTGTCACAACTAGAAGATCAACATTGATGTAATAATCCATGTACAATTTCAGTGGTTTTATACCTGCTCATCTGCATGTGTATGTGTATTTATGCAGTTTTATTGCATGTAGAGATTACTGTGACAATCCCCACAGCAAAGATACAGAACACTTTCAGCAGCACAGCAGCCCCTCATGCTGCCCTTTAATCCCCCAACCCCTAAATTCATAACTCCTGGCAACCACTATTGTCTACCTTTATAATCTTGCCATTTTAAGAGTATTATATAAATAGAATCATCTACTATGTAGCCTTTGAGATTAGCTTCTTTTTACTCAGTGTAAGTCTCTGGGGATTCACTCAGGTTGCTGCATGTATCAATAATTCATTCCTTTTATCCCTAGCATAGTATTCCATGGCATAGATAAGATGTAACACAGTCTGTTTCGTCATTCTACCTGTTGAAGGATGTCTGGGGTGTTTCCAGGGTCTGGCTATTAAGAAGCTGCTATAACCATTTACAGACACGATCTTGTGTGAATATAAAGTTTAAATTCTCTGGAATTAATATCCAGGAGTGTAATTGCTGAGTGGTGTGGTAGTTCCGTGTTTAGTTTTATATAAGTAGATGTCACAGTTTTCTAGCATGGCTGTATTATTTCACATTCCAACTAGCAATTTTTCTACATCCTCACTAGCATTTGGTTTCATCAGTATTTTTTTTTTATTATTTTAGCCTCTCTGATAGGTATGTATTGATATCTTATTGTGGTCTTAATTTCCTTGTCCCTGACAGCTAATGAGGTTAGAAATCTTTTCATGTGCTTAATTGCTGTCTGTATAATCTCAGCCCTCTTTTTTGGATCAACTCTGGAAATAACACAAGGATTGGAAGATTTGTTTCATAACAGAATCTAAATACAATAAGGGTTTCAGGAGGCTAGACTCAGGACCACTAGAATGATGGCTTTAATCAAACAAGAAAAATTTACTGGGGAAAAATGGCATGTTCACATCTTGGTGTCCCAAACATAATATCTTGTGAACAGGATAGGCAACATTTGGTTTAACAGTAGTATTAAAAAGTCAGCCTAAAGATTTCAATTGACAATAGTAGCATCTGAGCCAAGGGTGTGAAAAGGCTGCCAAAATGCAACTGGTAACTTTGAGTAAGTTCCACAGAAATGTAGCACCTAAAGCTCGAGGTGACATTCTCCCGTGTTGATAAGACCACACTTTGAGAACTATTTCCATCTGTGGGCCTGATACTTTTAAGAAGAATAGAGGCAAATTAAATAGTAACTACAGGAAAGCAAGGCAGATGCTGTTGGGATTTGAAATTGTTTGAAGGACAAATAATGAAAGGAACTGTAGCCAGCAGGGTCCATGTGGAAAACAGATTAAACTCAAATTCAAATAGGCTAATGAGAGAGGAGTTTCATGAAGCATTGATTCCAAGGAAGGGAAGAGTACAGGGAAAGCACAAGACATAGCAACATAACTTGGAGCTAGAAAGAGGGTGAGTGCTTCTAACCCTGGGTCAGATAGGGAGGAGGAGGACACCCTTCCTGAAACCTGGAGAATGAGAGAGCTCTGTGGGAAAAACTCTCCTGGAAACAAACGTGATGGGGTCTAGGGATGAAACAGGATTAGGAGAACCCTGCACAAAAGGAGCCAGCGAAGGAAGTACTCGGACTTCATTCTCCTCCTTCCCCTCCAGTCATCTTCAGGGATTTCCCATTGATCAAAAATAAGTAGAAGTCAGGAGAGGAAGAGACCCCATTAATGTAGTCCATGGTTCAACAGGGCAGGGCAGAGAGGAGTGGAAAATCGATCTGGTGATGCAAATGGAGGATACACTAGGAACACTGGACTCAGAGAAGCCAACAGTATCTTCTTTCAGCTCTCTCACGTGGGGTCATGACTGGACTTGGACTTGCTGAGTGTCATCAGAGCGATGACCACAGTGAGAAACTGACAGGGGAGTCACGTACACTCCCTCAGGCAGTTAATCTGGATGAGTTCACCCAGGGAAGCTATTTACAAAATATTCAATTGTGATTTAGGGACATTTTGCTCGCTCTTATGGGCTAGAATGTATTACCATGCCAATCATTTTCTACACCAAAGTCTCCAACAACTGTAACTGTATTTCCCCTGGCAGAAATCATAAAGTTGTATTTTAAAACTTGGTATCCCTTGAAAAAGAAGTGTTACTAAATGGGGACACCTGAACAGTAGCAAGGATGTGAGGTGGCTGGACCACCAGTTTCCTCAGTCTTGTTTGTTGTGCCATCGCCAGGACCTAGCATGGAGCCCGACATGGGAGACAACCAGTAAATAATTGTTGAATGATGCTACAGACGTGGGGAGTGAGGGTAGCAAAGTAATACAGAGAAAGACTTCAGATAATGACTTGTGTGATATGTGGTTCTAGTCCCAGCTTTAGCTATAAACTCAATATATAATCTTGGACTAGTTCTTTAAATTCCCTTTGAAAGTGGTTTCTGGATATAGAATTCTTTGGGTGTAGATTTAGTCAGTAAAAGTTAGGGTCTTTAGCTCCTACTGTGTGGCTTATTAATGTGGGTTCAGAAATATTCAAGATAATAGATTGGGTCTCTAGCTTAGGTTTCAGTAGAACACAGAGGTTCATCTGTACCCTCCCCCAAAAGTTCTAGATACAGACAATAGGTATATTTGTTTTATTTTAGATTATTGTTCTTATCTTAAGCCAGCTTAATATTAAAACAACCCCAACTAATTATTTCATTTTAGTAAACTGCAAATCAATGTAAATTTAAACTAAGAATAATTCCTTTGGATTGAAATACTTCACTAACAGTGAAGAACACTTATACTAATAACATCTAACATTTTCAAATAATTATATCTGTAGGTCCAGCATTGCTTAACTCTTACTAAATATCAAGTACTTCATATGCATAATGTAATTTAACCCTTACAACCAACTTATGAGCCTAGCACTATTGCTGTCACTGTCGTTGGGAAATCTTAAGAGTCTGAACTCTTTATCTACTCATTATAAATATCATCTGAGCTCTTTCTCTACTCATTATAAATATTATCATCACTTGATTTTTCATCAGATACGTAAGGGCAAAATATGCATATTATTTATGTGCTGCATACTTAGATATTATGATTGCATACTTAGTTTTGGAGATTGCATTACAGAATTTTCCCTTTTATGGCACTGACATATAAACATACTTGAGTTCATGTATTTCAGATATCACTTAGAAAAAACATACATGGGGCACTTGGGTAGCTCAGTCAATTGAGTGTCTGACTTCTGCTCAGGTCATGATCTCAGGGTCCTGGGATTGAGCCATGGGTAAGTGGGGAGTCTGCTTCTCTCTGCCCCTCCCCCTGCTCATGCTCTCTCTGCCCCCCCTACCAAGTAAATGAATAAAACCTTAAAACGAAAACAAAAAAGAAAAACACATATGCATTTGGAAAATTCTTTTGCAGATTACAGCAGCTGGGTTAAATTAGAACAATTGTCATGAGCTAATGGAGGTAAATTTAAACTAGTTTAGCATGAGCTCTGTCAACCTACAGTGTGTACCTGGGTGAGTGTGTGGCACACTTGTATAATTTATGACAGCCTACAGGGTGCTTAATTCATCACATGGCCTGTCTTCCAGCCTGTGTGGTCTCAAATGTGGACTCCTCTCTTTCTGACTGTTGCTCTGAAAAATGGATTCTTCTTTTAAGGAATCTCATACTTGTCCTATGCACTTTGAAATTGTGGAGTTTTGTAGGACCAACTTTCTGTTAGGCCTTTGCTATATATCATACTCTTTTCCTTTTGCCTTCCACAATCCTAATAATCAGCTAGTAGAAGGAAAGCAAAACAGTGAATTCAGTCAGTACTCTTAACATTTGAAGGACTAGTATTATATCATATTTTTTAAAAGATTTTATTTATTTGAGAGAGATGGTGAGAGAGAGCATGAGCAGGGGTGGAAAGGGAGAAGCAGGCTCCCCGCTGAGCAGGGAGCCCAACCTGGGGCTCAGTCTGAGTACCCTGGGATCATGACCTGAGCTGAAGGCAGATGCTTAACCAGCTGAGCCTCCAAGGCAGCCCTAAATCAGTTATTTCTTAATTTATGATGATAATAGTCATAGTAAAATTTCATTGTTTATGACCTGTGATAACATTTTAGGGCCCAAATGTATTACCACTATATAAAGTTAATAGAAAACACAAGGCAGGGACACCTGGGTGGCTCAGTGGGTTAAAGCCTCTGCTATCGGCTCAGGTCATGATCTCAGGGTCCTGGGATCGAGTCCCGCATCATGCTCTTTGCTTGGCAGGGAGCCTGCTTCCCCCTCTCTCTCTCTGCCTGCCTCTCTGCCTGCTTGTGATCTCTGTCTGTCAAATAAATAAATAAAATCTTTAAAAAAAAATGAAAACATAAGGCAGACCAAATTAGACACAGAGGAAGTATCTAACCTTTGGATTCCAGACCCATACAGGAAAGGATGCTGAAAAATTATAGAATGTTTCCTTCCTTAAGTTTCTTTTATCCCACAATATTCTCTTTAGGAAGTATAATTTTTTTGCATTGTACATTACATATAGAATAGTACAGTATTTGCCAACTAAAGTTTTGGAGCCTGGCACACCTGGGGTCATGACTTGGGGCAAATAATTTCACCTCTCTGAGACATGGTGTTCTTACGTGTAAAATGGGGTTACTACTTTTTGTCTATGCTTCTCCAGGGATTAAGTGAAAATATGTCAGTCTCCTAGATTAATGTGGGACAACTGGAATCCCAGGAATAGGAGGTTCTTTATTTTTTTAATTTTTATTTTTTAGTAAACTATGCCATCATGGGTCTCAAACCCACAACCCCATGATCAAGAGTCGCGCCCTCCACTGACTAGCCAGCCAAGTGCCCCTAGAAGGTTCTTTCTTTCATGTCAGTTTTGCAAAGAAGAATGGAAGTTCTTCAGGGTCCTGTTGACAATTAATTGTGGGCAAAGGACACTTTAGAAAATTACAACTGAGGGAATCAGGGCTATTTGCTACAGATTTAAAGACCTTCCCCCAAAAGTAGTCATGGCTAGAGAGGAGAGCCACCTCTCCCTAGTGAACTTTTCTGAGAATAAAGAATTTCATATCAGCCAAAGTTACCCACCCACAAAACCAAAGGGCTAGAATAAGTGCTCATAGGGACGCCTGGGTGGCTCAGTTGGTGAAGTGTCTGCCTTCGGCTCAGGTCATGATCTGCAGTCCTGGGATCAAGCCCCACACTGGGCTCCCTGCTCCACAGGGAGCCTGCTTCTCCCTCTCCCTCTGCCTGTCACTCCTCCTGCTTGTGCGATCATATGCGCTCATCTCTCTCTCTCTCTCTCTGACGTCTTAAAAGAAGAAGAAGAAGGAGAAATGACCATAAAAATATGCCTCCCTTCCCCAAGGTAGGAAGGCCTAAACTGTAGTTGAGAGTAACAAAGACTCCAGCCATGCACAGTCTTGAAAGGGGCTTTTTTTTTTTTTTTTTTCCCCAACCTCCAGGAGCCCTATGAGATTCTCACAGGGAAGACTGGAGAAAATTCTCCAGCTTTGGGCTGTGGGGTGGGGAGGAGATGGAGGAGTAGCAATTTTGAAATATGCTTTGAGCACTCTGTTCTTGTCAATGAGGCCTGCCACCAAAAGATTATTTTACCTGCATCGAAGATACTGGAGTTTTATGAAAGTGTAACTGGCCCGGGGGTTGGGAAATATCTATCTCCATTCCCCTTCAGCCTTTTTTATCTCTCCTAAAGGATGTGAGAGTGAGAAATACTTGTAAAGGTCACAGCCTAAGGAGACAGGCTTAAAGACTGAGACCTAATCACAGAGCTATAGAATGTTTACCTTCCCCACAGTTCCTTTTATCCCCATACATCATGTCCAGCTTTTAACAAAAAAATTACAAGGCATTACTGAAGGGAAATTTAAAAACACGATTTGAAGAGGCAGAGCAAACATCAGAACCAGATGCATATATGGCAGCAATGCTGGAGTTATTAGAGTAGGGATTTAAAAATCACTAAATATGCTAAGAGTTCTAGTGGAAAAATAGCATGCAAGAACAGATGGATAATGTAATCAAGGAGATAGAAATTCTAAGAAAGAATAAAGAAGAAATGCTAGAAGTCAAAAACACTAACAAATGAAAAATGCCTTTGATGGGCTGATTGGTAGACTGGATGTAGCTGAGGAAAGAATCAGTGAGTTTGAGGATATGTCATCCGAAAGTTCCACAAGTGAAAAACAAAGAGAAAAAAGGATTGCAAAAGCAATGAACAGAATATCCGAGAACTACAGGGCAACTACAAAAGGTGTACCATATGGATAATGGGAATGTCAGAAGTTAAAGAGAGAAAGGAGCAGAAGAAATATTTAGAGCAGTGATGACTGAGAATTTCCTTGAATTTATGTCAGACACACCGAACCACAGATCCAGGGAGCTCAGGGAGCACCAAAGAAGATGAAAGCTAACAAAACAAAACAAAACAAAACCAAAAACGAAACAAAACAAAAAACCCAAACAAACAAAGACTACATCTAGGCATATCATATTAAAGCTGCTGAAAATCACAGGTACAGAAAAAAACCTTGAAAGAAGCCAGAGGGAAAAAACCAGCTTACTTATGGAAGAGCAAAGATAAGAATGATATTTGTTTTCCTGAGAAACCATGCAAAGAAGAGAGTAAAGTGAAATATTTAGTGTTGATAGAAAAAAAAAACCCGCAACAGTCTAGATGTCTGAATCCAGTGAAATTTTCCTTCAAAAGTGGACAAATGCTTTCTTAGATAAACAAAAATTGAGGGAATTTGCTGCTAATAGACCTACGTTGTGAGAAAAGTTGAAAGAAGTACTTCAAAGAGAAGGAAAATTACACACGTCAGAACCTTGGACCTACATGAAACAGAAAGAAGATTATAAAAAAAGAGAAAGTGAAGGCAAAAGAAATTTTATTTGCCTTCTTAATTGATCTAATAGCAGTTCATTTAAAATAATAGCAACAATGAATTGTAGGGTTACGGTTTACTGATAAGTGAATGACAGCAGCTATACAAGGAGTAGGAGGAATGAATTAAGAATACTTTAAGTGCTCTACTCACAAAGCAGTGTAGAGTTATTTGAAAATGGGCTTCATTAGCTATGAATGTATATTGCAACTGCTAATAAAGGTTTTTCTTTCTTTGTTTATTCGAGAGAGAGACACCAGGAAGAGCGAAGTGGGAGAGAGAATCTTTAGCAGACTCCTTGCTGAGTGAGGAGCCTGATGTGGGGCTTGGTCCCAGGACTTCAAGATCATGACCTGAGCTAAAATCAAAAGTTGGATCGGGTGCCTGGGTGGCTCAGTTGGTTGGGCGACTGCCTTCGGCTCAGGTCATGATCCCAGACTTCCAGGATTGAGTCCCGCATCAGGCTCCAGCTCTTTGGGGAGTCTGTTTATCCTTCTGACCTTCTCCTCTCTCACGCTCTCTCTTACTCATTCTCTCTCAAATAAATAAATAAAATCTTTTAAAAAAAAAAAAAAGGAGTTGGATGTCTCACTGCTCCACCCAGTCACCCCTTAAAAAAGTTTCCACAAAGTATAATTGATAAGCTAAATGGCATCACATAAAATGCTCAGTTTTTAAACCCCAGAAGGCATAAATATGGTGGAAAAACAAAAATAGAAACAAGTGCCGTGAATAGAAAATAGGAACAAATATGGTAGATATTAGTCCAGCCTTGTCAATAACCATTTAAACCTTTATTGTCTAAATACACCGAGAGACAAGGACTGCCGGAGTGGATCAAAAAGAAGACCCGGCTTGATGATGTTGACCAGGAACTCACTTTAAATATAGCAACATATAGATTAAAACTGAAGGGCTGAAGAAACATATACCACGCTAACACGAGTTAAAAGAAAGCTGGGAGTAGCTAAGTTAATTTCAGACAAAGCAGACATTAGAACAAAAGTAATCATCAGTGATAAAGAGGGTATTAATGATAACAAGGTCAATTATCCAAGAAGACATAGCAAATCCATAGAAATAGAAAGCAGATTAGTGCTTGCCAGGGGCTGGTAGGGGAAGGGATAGAGAGTGACTGTTTAATGCCTTTGAAGTTACCTTTTAGGGTGGCAAAATGTCTTAGAACTAGATAGAAGTTATAGTTGAACATTCTAAATGTACTTCATTATACCAAATTGTATACTTTTAAAAGGTTAGTAATTTTATGTTATGTGAATTTTACCCTAAGAATAAAAAAGAGATGCAACAAAATTATGTATTTAAAAATATTATTTATTGACTATTAACCACTGAATTAGTAATTGACTGCCATGTGTGATGTCTTACCCCATCTCTTGTTCAAGGTACATAATAATTGGCCAATCATAGGATATTTCCTTCCCCAAACACTGCCTCAAATCCTTCTCAGTACAGTACTCCAGGAAGTCACTATCAAAAAAAAAAAAAAAAAGAAGAAGAAGAAGAAAGAAAGAAAGAGAAAGAAAAAACCTCATTCTCCTAGGACAGCCTTTCTCAATGTTCACCCTCAATCCCACTTTACCTGCTAGCTAATACCTGACACTCCATGATTAAAGCTTTACTCTTTTTGCTTCCGTCTTTGACCTTTGTTAAAAATTCCAGCTGGGTGGCTCAGCTGTTAAGCGTCTAGATTCCGCTCAGGTCATTATCCCAGAGGCCTGGGATCGAGCCCCACATTGGGTTGCCTGTTCAGCGGAGAGTCTGCTTCTCCCTCTCACACTCTCCTTGCTTGGGTTCCCTCTCTAGCTGTCTCTCTGTGTCAAATAAATAAATAAGGGCACCTGGGTGGCTCAGTGGGTTAAGCTGCTGCCTTCGGCTCAGGTCATGATCTCAGGGTCCTGGGATCGAGTCCCGCATCGGGCTCTCTGCTCAGCAGGAAGCCTGCTTCCCTCTCTCTCTCTCTGCCTGCCTCTCTGACTACTTGTGATTTCTCTCTGTCAAATAAATAAATAAATAATCTTAAAAATAAATAAATAAATAAAATCTTAGGAAAAAAATTCCACCGGGGATGGGTTGCAGGTTGGGTTTCCAGAAAACAGACCAAGAAATATTTGTGTGCGGGAGGTCTTATGGGGAGTGTTACCAGGAATGACATCTATGGGGTGGAGGGGGGTGGGGAGGAAGCAGCATGGACAGAAGAAGTTGAACTGTGACACAGCTGCCACAGAGGTTGCAGCTGAGCCCAGAGTGAGCTCTGGAGCTGAGCTGATGCCTCCCTGAAATGAGGCAAAGACTTTGTATCCCACATGAAAACAGTCACTGTACTTGGGCTGCCTACAGGCAAGAGTTGTGACCTTGGACTTGGAAAAGTAATTTTTATGGATTGACTCAGTTCTGAACTAACTGTCAGCTGCCAGCACTGTGGCAATGGGGGAAAAATGTGTTGGTTTTGAAAGGGGGATCTGGGTGGCTGCAGAGAAACAGCAACTTTAGTTATCAGCCAAATTTGTACATCAGTAGGAGTGACTTTAACCCCCTTATGGAGGCAGGGGAATTAAGCAGGCAATCAAGGGCCCAGGAGCAAAATGGAGGGTTCTGAAGAGAGATTAAGTATGTTGAGGAGAAGATGAACATTGCTAGATAACATGAGGCAGCGATGTCCTCCAAATCTGTTTTCAACTATTTTGTCCCGAACAAAATCTGTGTAGTAGTGCTTTGGGAATGAGCATGGTAGTGGACTCTGAGATTGTTGTTCATAGGAGAATCAGAACCTCCTTTTATATTTGTT
Source organism: Mustela nivalis (assembly GCF_964662115.1). Lineage (NCBI taxonomy): Eukaryota > Metazoa > Chordata > Mammalia > Carnivora > Mustelidae > Mustela > Mustela nivalis. The sequence continues at coordinate 9,335,751 of NC_139040.1, forward strand.
GTGCTTCCCTTGCCTATTAGTTTCACATTTACCCTTCTGGAAAGCTCTTCCTGAATCAGGAAGGCCACTTGTCGGTTTTCTCAGTCAATCTTCATCCAGCTGTTATCTGAGGGTTTTGAAGGGTCGGTGGGGGGTTGGGAGGTTGGGGGAACCAGGTGGTGGGTATTAGAGAGGGCACGGGTTGCATGGAGCACTAGGTGCAGTGCAAAAACAATGAATACTATTATGCTGAAAAGAAATAAAAACATAAAAAAAAAAAAAGAGCACCTTTCAGGGTGCTTGGATGGCTCAGTTGTTAAGCATCTGCCTTTGGCTCAGGTCATGATCCCAGTGTCCCGGGATTGAGCCCCTTGTCTCCTCGGGCTCAGCGGAGAGCCTGCTTCTCCCTCTATCTCCACCCCTTCCCCCAACTCACGCTCTTTCTCTCCCTTTCTCAAGTAAATAAATTTTTTAAAAAAAATCTTTTTAAAAAAGAGCACCTTTCAGTAAATGGTATATACTTAAAGGAGGATATGAAGGACTTGGCAGGTTTTTCAGCGCAACCTGCTTTCTCTTCCTGTTGCAGTTGCTCTGGCTCCGTACCGAACTTGGCCCTTGCACTTCGCGTCTCCAGGCGGGCGCCGCGCCCACCTCTGGTCCCTGCGGAGTGTCTGGGGCCTCCCGAGCCGGCCGGCTCACGGCGACGGGACCGTCGGAACCCGCTCACGCGGGTCTGGCAGTGGCCGCAGCACGCAGGCATGGTTGCCAGCACACCTCCCTGTGGCTTCTTCGTGTAGCCCAGGGCTCCCTGGGCCACTGTGGCTGTGTCCCGAGGGTGCGCCTTCCCAGAGGGAGAGAGTGGAGGAGAAGCTTCGAGCATGTGAAGCCTCGTGTCAGAAGTGAGGGCATCGCTTGTGACAGGCTATCGTTTGCGCAGTCCCAAGTCTCCACTCAGACGCAACAGGAGAGCCTGCCGAGCCTGCCTCGGGGGGAGGGGGCCGTTTACGCCGCTAAGTGGGGCATGTGACATGACAGAGATGCACTGGTTTGGCCACTTTTGAAAAATACAGTCTGGCATGCTTCCTTTTTCCTATAAACTCATTCTTTCAGTTTTCAGAGGAATATATTTGGTCAAATATTCACTTCCAGAAAAATGTAGTTTGAGATTGGAGCTCCTGGGATAGGGGGTTAACATGTTTACCTTTCTAGAGTCTTGTTCTGGTAGCTCTCCTATATCCTTTCTTATCTTTCTAGAGTCTTGTTCTGGTAACTGTCCTATATCCTTTCTTCTTCTTCTTCTTCTTCTTTTTTCTTAAAGTTGCGCTGGAAATGAAGATCCTACATTCTGAGGAAAAATATTTCCCCTTTTACTTATTATGACTTTTAAAATTACTGATTTAATTGTAACTACGCAGAAAGTTGGGATTCTCTCCTTAATGCTTTCTTGAAAGTAAGATCACCAGGAAGAATAGTGCCTAAAATGTCTTCACTGAACTATCGGTTCTGAACTCCAGATGGCCTGGCCATAAAACTTGTCTATCATACAGCATATACATGTCTGCTGCAAGTGTCACATTGAAGACATTCTATAAATATTGATACCATACATTCTTCACTGAGGTTAGTTCTATAAAATTTAGCTTCTTTTTAAAAAAGAAGATTTTATTTGTTTATTTATTTATTCATTTGAGAATGAGAGTGTGAGCGTGTACACATGAGCCGGGGAAGGGGGAGAAGGAGAGGGGGTGTCAGGTAGACTCCGCACTGAGCACTGAGCACAGAGCCCAACATGGGGCTTAATCTGACAACCCTGAGATCATGACCTGAGCTGAGAGCAAGAGTTGGACACTTAACTGACTGAGCCACCCAGGTAACCCCATAAAATTTAGCTTCTAAAGGTTTAAGAATGTGATGTTCACTCAGACAACATAGACCATAAAAACCAAGGTGATGATATTTATACTTCCCTTGGCAAAACAAAACAAAACAAAAACAAAAACTAAAGCTAACATCAATATTTACTTGTTGTAATTATATTATTTCAGGTTTGTTGTATCATCAATTCTTTATTCTCTCATAAGATTGTATTGTCTTTTTTAAAACAATTTGAGTGTTTAATTGACCTATTTTCTGTTTGTTGAATCTTGGAAGCCACATTCTATCCATTTACAACTAAGTAGTGGTATCTGTTGTGATGATTGCATAGTTTCTTGGATGTGTTTCAGCAAAGGTGTGGACTAATATTAATAATACCAGCCTTTACTGGACATCTACTACAGTCTAGGCATTATGCTAATCACTTCACATTATCTAATTTAATCTTCATAACAACCCTGAGTTACACACTATTACTCTTCCCATTTTACAGATGAGGATGCTAAAGTTGACAAAAGGGCAGTAACTTGTCCTGATGAAGCTATTTCAACCCAGCTTGAATTCGAACTTTCACCTTTTACTATTATACTATGGAAGGAATAAGAAAATAAGTTGGTTTTGAACTTGTATAATGGCCAAAGACTTTGTTTGTTGTATGAGGTGCTGTTGCAGGGGGAAATTAGCACTGCCATTTCATCTTGATACATATCTCAATTGTATGAGATGTGTCATTGCTTTTCTCTTGTTTGGGCACCTTTGCTACTTTTCCGAAGTTGTTTAGGAAATTGCATTCATTGGAAAAACATCTAGTAGCATTGACGTAAAGTGTGTTTTTTTAAGGATGTTTATTTGAGAGAGAGAGAGCACGAGCCGGAGGAGGAGCAGAGGAAAGGGACATGCAGACTCTGCACTGGGCACAGAATCCCATGCAGAGCTTGATCTCACAGCCCTGAGGGCATGACCTGAACCAAAATCAAATCAGATGCTTAACCGACTGAGTCATCCAGGCACCCCCATTTGTTGTTGTTGTTGTTATTGTTTTTCCTTAAAGGGGATAGAAGCTTTTTGAATACACCACAAGGGAGTAGCAGGCAGGACAGCAGAGGAGAGGTTGTTGCATCTTTTTTTTCCTTTCTTTTTTTTTTTTTCCCCCTGTAACAGGGTAAGCAATAGCATTGCCCTTCTCAGAGTAGTAGTTCGGTGAGAACTTGTAGTTGTGCATCTTAGCAAACATCTGGAGCACCTGACATGGGGGCTGACAATGTCTCAAGCCTTTCAGGACAACCAAAGCACATCACTGAGAAACAGTTCCCTTAGAGTTCATTGCGGAGGTAAGGTGGCTTACAAGGGTGTGTAGAGGGAACCCTAGGAAAGTGATTTGGGAATTTGGAAGAATAAAGGAAATGTGAATGGAAGGCTTTTGACAAACAGCCTTGGGAGAAAGAAAAGCTTAGAGAAATGGATGCCCTAGAATGGTTGAATGCATTCCTCCATCTGACACAGGGTGATGGTAACGTTGAGATAGTTGAGATGTGTGCCTGGAGGCTGATAGGCCAGGGGAGAATGTTAGGGAATGTTCTGGTATTCTTGAATATGGATGAAGTCCTCCTTTGTTAGGTTAGAGAAGCTCTGTGGACGTAACCCAGTGGGCCAGAGAGGGGAATTGAAGCTCTGCATCAGTATATAGCCTTAGCACACATGGGGACAATTCTGCTAGTAGAGGGACAAAGTAGCCAGGTCTTTGTAACTCAGTTTTAATTTTACTCAGTGTCTCTGAAACCCAATGATGGCATTGTAGATTAGAAGTAGGAGACACAGGGGGCACCTGGGTGGCTCAGTGGGTTAATCCTCTGCCTTCACCTCAGGTCATGATCTCAGGGTCCTGGGATCGAGCCCCGCATCGGGCTCTCTGCTCAGCAGGGAGCCTGCTTCCTCCTCTCTCTCTCTCTGCCCACCTCTCTGCCTACTTGTGATCTCTATCTATCAAATGAATAAATAAAATCTTTAAAAAAAAATAGAAGTAGGAGACACAAATCTGCTTAGATGAAAAAGCTGACAAGTAGAAACCTCTTGTGTGATATGCTTGCTAGCATGACATATGATATATGCTTGCATGATACATTCTGCTTCTGTGTCACAGCAGTTATAGATGAGAATCATTGGGAATAAATACATCTACATTCGTATCACCTAGATCAGTTGTCTCCATCTTCTGTGCCCATCACCAGTTGTGATACATTTAAAATATTGCTTAGATAGTTTTCAGGTACTTTTGTCATCTACCATTACACCACAGTCATTTTTCCATGCTGTGAAAGTCTCCATAGATAGCATTTTTCATTGTTTTATACTAGTCCCTTAAGTCGAATAATTATTTAACCCTTTTTCTGTTGGAGAGGAAAGATGATCATTTCCTGTTATATGTAAGCCAATCATAAATATCTTTTGTATTCAGAGGATATGTGTGCCCATTATGAGGTAAGATTAAAAGGGAGTGGTCAGTAAACCCTCATTTAATTAAGTCTTTGATGATGCTTACAAAAACTGCAGTTTATTTTCCTAAAGATCATGCCACAACTTTACATCGCCATCACCAGAGTATGGGTGCATTTGTGCTGCCACTTTTGAATATGATCATTATATTTTATTTTTTAAAAGTTTAAGTAATCTCTATCCCCAGCATGGGGCTCAAACTCACAGCCCTAGGATTAGAACTCGCGTGCTCTTCCGACTGAACCAGCCAGGTATATTTTAAGTATGCTTGGTGGTGTGTTGCTTTCACAAGAAGACACTTCCAGGAGCAATTCTGAAGCTTTGTTTTGGATATTTTCAGAACAGTTGGGGACTTTACCATTATTTTGTGAAACTAGATGAAAACTCTGTATCTTTCTTAAGGCAGGGTGGTTGGGTTGCTGGAGAGGCCTAGGAATGAGGTTCTCAACTTCTGCAAGCTTATACATTAGGTAAATTCATATAAGGGCCTTCAAGTGTTAGGTCCCTAAGAACTTAGTTAGGGAACTTAGGAAAAACAGACTGTTGGGGCGCCTGGGTGGTTCAGCCGGTTAAAGCCTCTGCCTTCGGCCCAGGTCATGATCCCACGGTCCTGGGATCGAGCCCCGCATCGGGCTCTCTGCTCGATGCAGGGCCTGCTTCTCTCTCTCTCTCTCTCTGCCTGCCTCTCTGCCTACTTGTGTTCTCTGACAAGTAAATAAATAAAATCTTTAGAAAAAAAAAAACAGACTGCTGATTGTCTGAAGTGTTTTTCATTTTAAAGCAGATGTCTTATATTCACTAGAGTAATTTAGGACATTTAAAGTATTTACATAACTGACAAAGTGAGAGCGTGACTGACTGACTGATGTGAAAACATCCAGTCAGTTCAGTCAGAAATTGTTTCTTTCAATATTGACTGAACTGACTTGATAGTCCAATATCAGAAACAACAATACCTTTCCGGAACTAAACAATAACTTTTTTAAAAATTAATTTATTTATTTTCAGAAAAACAGTATTCATTATTTTTTCACCACACCCAGTGCTCCATGCAATTTGTGCCCTCTATAATACCCACCACCTGGTACCCCAACCTCCCACACCCCCCCGCCACTTCAAACCCCTCAGATTGTTTGTTTTTCAGAGTCCATAGTCTCTCATGATTCACCTCCCCTTCCAATGTACCCCCAACTCCCTTCTCCTCTCTAACACCTCTTGTCCTCCATGCTATTTGTTATGCTCCACAAATAAGTGAAACCATATGATAGTTGAATCTCTCTGCTTGACTTATAATTTTTTATTCTTTTTTAATTTTTTATTTTTTATAAACATATATTTTTATCCCCAGGGGTACAGGTCTGTGAATCACCAGGTTTACACACTTCACAGCACTCACCAAAGCACATACCCTCCCCAATGTCCATAATCCCACCCCCTTCTCCCAAACCGCCTCCCCCCAGCAACCCTCAGTTTGTTTTGTGAGATTAAGAGCCACTTATGGTTTGTCTCCCTCCCAATCCCATCTTGTTTCATTTATTCTTCTCCTACCCACTTAAGCCTCCATGTTGCATCACCACTTCCTCATATCAGGGAGATCATATGATAGTTGTCTTTCTCTGCTTGACTTATTTCGCTAAGCATGATACGCTCTAGTTCCATCCATGTTGTCGCAAATGGCAAGATTTCATTTCTTTTGATGGCTGCATAGTATTCCATTGTGTATATATACCACATCATCTTGATCCATTCATCTGTTGATGGACATCTAGGTTCTTTCCATAGTTTGGCTATTGTGGACATTGCTGCTATAAACATTTGGGTGCATGTGCCCCTTTGGATCACTACATTTGTATCTTTAGGGTAAATACCCAATAGTGCAATTGCTGGGTCATAGGGCAGTTCTATTTTCAACATTTTGAGGAACCTCCATGCTGTTTTCCAGAGTGGCTGCACCAGCTTGCATTCCCACCAACAGTGTAGGAGGGTTCCCCTTTCTCCGCATCCTCGCCAGCATCTGTCATTTCCTGACTTGTTGATTTTAGCCATTCTGACTGGTGTGAGGTGATATCTCATTGTGGTTTTGATTTGTATTTCCCTGATGCCGAGTGATATGGAGCACTTTTTCAGGTGTCTGTTGGCCATCTGGATGTCTTCTTTGCAGAAATGTCTGTTCATGTCCTCTGCCCATTTCTTGATTGGATTATTTGTTCTTTGGGTGTTGAGTTTGCTAAGTTCTTTATAGATTCTGGACACTAGTCCTTTATCTGATATGTCGTTTGCAAATATCTTCTCCCATTCTGTCAGTTGTCTTTTGATTTTGTTAACTGTTTCCTTTGCTGTGCAAAAGCTTTTGATCTTGATGAAATCCCAATAGTTCATTTTTTCCCTTGCTTCCCTTGCCTTTTGCGTTGTTCCTAGGAAGATGTTGCTGCGGCAGAGGTCGAAGAGGTTGCTGCCTGTGTTCTCCTCAAGGATTTTGATGGATTCCTTTTGCACATTGAGGTCCTTCATCCATTTTGAGTCTATTTTTGTGTGTGGTGTAAGGAAATGGTCCAATTTCATTTTTCTGCATGTGGCTGTCCAATTTTCCCAGCACCATTTATTGAAGAGGCTGTCTTTTTTCCATTGGACACTCTTTTGTGCTTTGTTGAAGATTAGTTGACCATAGAGTTGAGGGTCTATTTCTGGGCTCTCTATTCTGTTCCATTGATCTATGGGTCTGTTTTTGTGCCAGTACCATGCTGTCTTGATGATGACAGCTTTGTAATAGAGCTTGAAGTCCGGAATTGTGATGCCACCAACGTTGGCTTTCTTTTTCAATATCCCTTTGGCTATTCGAGGTCTTTTCTGGTTCCATATAAATTTTAGCATTATTTGTTCCATTTCTTTGAAAAAGATGGATGGTACTTTGATAGGAATTGCATTAAATGTGTAGATTGCTTTAGGTAGCATAGATATTTTCACAATATTTATTCTTCCAATCCAGGAGCATGGAACATTTTTCCATTTCTTTGTGTCTTCCTCAATTTCTTTCATGAGTACTTTATAGTTTTCTGAGTATACATTCTGTGTCTCTTTGGTTAGGTTTATTCCTAGGTATCTTATGGTTTTGCATGCAATTGTAAATGGGATTGACTCCTTAATATCTCTTTCTTCTGTCTTGCTGTTGGTGTAGAGAAATGCAACTGATTTCTGTGCATTGATTTTATATCCTGACACTTTACTGAATTCCTGTATAAGTTCTAGCAGTTTTGGAGTGGAGTCTTTTGGGTTTTCCACATATAGTATCATATCATCTGCGAAGAGTGATAATTTGACTTCTTCTTTGCCGATTTGGATGCCTTTAATTTCCTTTTGTTGTCTGATTGCTGAGGCTAGGACCTCTAGTACTATGTTGAATAGCAGTGGTGATAATGGACATCCCTGCCGTGTTCCTGACCTTAGCGGAAAAGCTTTCAGTTTTTCTCCATTGAGAATGATATTTGCGGTGGGTTTTTCATGGATGGCTTTGATGATATTGAGGTATGTGCCCTCTATCCCTACACTTTGAAGAGTTTTGATCAGGAAGGGATGCTGTACTTTGTCAAATGCTTTTTCAGCATCTATTGAGAGTATCATATGGTTCTTGTTCTTTCTTTTATTGATGTGTTGTATCACATTGACTGATTTGCGGATGTTGAACCAACCTTGCAGCCCTGGAATAAATCCCACTTGGTCGTGGTGAATAATCCTTTTAATGTACTGTTGAATCCTATTGGCTAGTATTTTGTTGAGTATTTTCGCATCTGTGTTCATCAAGGATATCGGTCTATAGCTCTCTTTTTTGGTGGGATCCTTGTCTGGTTTTGGGATCAGGTGATGCTGGCCTCATAAAATGAGTTTGGAAGTTTTCCTTCCATTTCTATTTTTTGGAACAGTTTCAGGAGAATAGGAATTAGTTCTTCTTTAAATGTTTGGTAGAATTCCCCCGGGAAGCCGTCTGGCCCTGGGCTTTTGTTTGTTTGGAGATTTTTAATGACTGTTTCAATCTCCTTACTGGTATTGGGTCTGTTCAGGCTTTCTATTTCTTCCTGGTTCAGTTGTGGTAGTTTATATGTTTCTAGGAATGCATCCATTTCTTCCAGATTGTCAAATTTATTGCCGTAGAGTTGCTCATAATATGTTCTTATAATGGTTTGTATTTCTTTGGTGTTAGTTGTGATCTCTCCTCTTTCATTCATGATTTTATTTATTTGGGTCCTTTCTCTTTTCTTTTTGATAAGTCGGGCCAGGGGTTTATCAATTTTATTAATTCTTTCAAAGAACCAGCTCCAGTTTCGTTGATTTGTTTTATTGTTTTTTTGGTTTCTATTTCATTGATTTCTGCTCTGATCTTTATGATTTCTCTTCTCCTGCTGGGCTTAGGGTTTCTTTCTTGTTCTTTCTCCAGCTCCTTTAGGTGTAGGGTTAGGTTGTGTACCTGAGACCTTTCTTGTTTCTTGAGAAAGGCTTGTACCGCTATATATTTTCCTCTCAGGACTGCCTTTGTTGTGTCCCACAGATTTTGAACCGTTGTATTTTCATTATCATTTGTTTCCATGATTTTTTTCAATTCTTCTTTAATTTCCTGGTTGACCCATTCATTCTTTAGAAGGATACTGTTTAGTCTCCATGTATTTGGGTTCTTTCCAAACTTCCTTTTGTGGTTGAGTTCTCGCTTTAGAGCATTGTGGTCTGAAAATATGCAGGGAATGATCCCAATCTTTTGATACCGGTTGAGTCCTGATTTAGGACCGAGGATGTGATCTATTCTGGAGAATGTTCCATGTGCACTAGAGAAGAATGTGTATTCTGTTGCTTTGGGATGAAATGTTCTGAATATATCTGTGATGTCCATCTGGTCCAGTGTGTCGTTTAAGGCCTTTATTTCCTTGCTGATCTTTTGCTTGGATGACCTGTCCATTTCAGTGAGGGGAGTGTTAAAGTCCCCTACTATTATTGTATTATTGTTGATGTGTTTCTTTGATTTTGTTATTAATTGGTTTATATAGTTGGCTGCTCCCACGTTGGGGGCATAGATATTTAAAATTGTTAAATCTTCTTGTTGGACAGACCCTTTGAGTATGATATAGTGTCCTTCCTCATCTCTTATTATAGTCTTTGGCTTAAAATCTAATTGATCTGATATAAGGATTGCCACTCCTGCTTTCTTCTGATGTCCATTAGCATGGTAAATTCTTTTCCACCCCCTCACTTTAAATCTGGAGGTGTCTTCGGGCTTAAAATGAGTTTCTTGGAGGCAACATATAGATGGGTTTTGTTTTTTTATCCATTCTGATACCCTGTGTCTTTTGACAGGGGCATTTAGCCCATTCACATTCAGGGTAACTATTGAGAGATATGAATTTAGTGCCATTGTATTGCCTGTAAGGTGACTGTTACTGTATTTGGTCTGTTCCTTTCTGATCTACCACTTGTAGGCTCTCTCTTTGCTTAGAGGACCCCTTTCAATATTTCCTGTAGAGCTGGTTTGGTATTTGCAAATTCTTTCCGTTTTTGTTTGTCCTGGAAGCTTTTAATCTCTCCTTCTATTTTCAATGATAGCCTAGCTGGATATAGTATTCTTGGCTGCATGTTTTTCTCGTTTAGTGCTCTGAAAATATCATGCCAGCTCTTTCTGGCCTGCCAGGTCTCTGTGGATAAGTCAGCTGCCAATCTAATATTTTTACCATTGTATGTTACAGACTTCTTTTCCCGGGCTGTTTTCAGGATTTTCTCTTTGTCACTGAGACTTGTAAATTTTACTATTAGGTGACGGGGTGTGGGCCTATTCTTATTGATTTTGAGGGGCATTCTCTGAACCTCCTGAATTTTGATGCTCATTCCCTTTGCCACATTGGGGAAATTCTCCCCAATAATTCTCTCCAGTATACCTTCTGCTCCCCTCTCTCTTTCTTCCTCTTCTCGAATCCCAATTATTCTAATGTTGTTTCGTCTTATGGTGTCACCTATATCTCGAATTCTCCCCTCGTGGTCCAGTAGCTGTTTGTCCCTCTTTTGCTCAGCTTCTTTATTCTCTGTCATTTGGTCTTCTATATCACTAATTCTTTCTTCTGTCTCATTTATCCTAGCAGTGAGAGCCTCCATATTTGATTGTACCTCATTAATAGCTTTTTTGATTTCAACTTGGTTAGATTTTAGTTCTTTTATTTCTCCAGAAAGGGCTTTTATATCTCTCGAGAGGGTTTCTCTAATATCTTCCATGCCTTTTTCGAGCCCGGCTAGAACCTTGAGAATTGTCATTCTGAACTCTAGATCTGACATATTACCGATGTCTGTATTGATTAGGTCCCTACCCTTTGGTACTGCCTCTTGTTCTTTTTTTTTGTGTTGAATTTTTACGTCTTGTCATTTTGTCCAGATAAGAGTAAATGAAGGGGCAAGTAAAATACTAAAAGGGTGGCAACAACCCCCGGAAAATATGCTTTAACCAAATTAGAAGAGATCCTATATCGTGAGGGGGGAGAAAGGGGATAAAAAGAGGTTCAAAAAGAAAGAAAGAAAAAAAAAGAAAAAGGAAAAGAAAAAAAAAATTTTTTTTTTTAAAAAAGAAAACACCTGGGAAAAATGTAAAAAAGAAAAAATATATATATTAGATAAACTAGTAAAAAATCGTTAAAAAAGAAAAAGGTAACAGTTAAAAAAAAAGAAAAAAAAGTTTTACCCGAAGGCGAGAAGAAAAAAAAAAAAAAATGAAAAAGAAAAAATTAAATTAACTGCAAGACTAAAAAAAATCACAGGAAAAAAGCCATGAGTTCCGTGCTTGGCTTTCTCCTCCTCTGGAATTCTGCTGCTCTCCTTGGTATTGAAACCGCACTCCTTGGTAGGTGAACTTGGTCTCGGCTGGATTTCTTGTTGATCTTCTGGGGGAGGGGCCTGTTGTAGTGATTCTCAAGTGTCTTTGCCCCAGGCGGAATTACCCCTCCCTTACCCGGGGCCGGGGTGAGTAATCCGCTCGGGTTTGCTTTCAGGAGCTTTTGTTCCCTGAGCGCTTTCCGTAGAGTTCCGGAGGACGGGAACACAAATGGCGGCCTCCTGGTCTCCGGCCCGGAGGAGCCGAGAGCCCAGGGCCCCACTCCTCAGTGCGCCCTCAGAGAACCGCGCCCAGTCACTCCCGTCTGCCTGACCTCCGGCCGCGCTCCGAGCTCACCGAGCCTGCGACCGGTTCAAGGTCACCCCGAGCTGCAAGCTCACTGTCGGCTCTGTCTCTGCAGCCGGCTTTCCCGTTCCAATACCCGCAAGCTCTGCGACACTCAGACACCCCTGATCCTTCTGTGACCCTGCGGGACCTGAGGCCACGCTGACCCCGCATGGGCTTCGCCCCGGTTTAGCCTCTGGAGCGATGTCCCTCAGCGGAACAGACTTTTAAAAGTCCTGATTTTGTGCGCGGTTGCTCCGCCGCTGGCCGGGAGCCGGCCCCTCCCCCCGGGGTCTATCTTCCCGTCGCTTTGGATTCACTTCGCCGGTCCTACCTTTCAGAAAGTGGTTGTTTTTCTGTTTCCAGAATTGCCGTTCTTCTTCTCTTCGATCTGCCGATGGATTTTCAGGTGTTTGCAATCTTTAGATAAGCTATCTAGCTGATCTCCGGCCAGCTGAAGCAGTCTCAGCTTGCTACTTCTCCACCATCTTGACTCCTCCCCCCCTTGACTTATAATTTTTAATGTTTGTTGAGTACAAGCATGAGGCTAAGCACTTTGTATCTAGTTAGCTTATTTAGTTCTCACTGATACAGTAGAAAGTGAGCCATCAGTATATCAAAATACTCATTTTGAAGTGAGTATATTATAAAGAAATTTATTTTCTAGTTTATACATTTTTACTTTAGGAATATTTTATTTTTTAAATTTTTTTGATTATTTATTTGACAGAGAGAGATCACAAGTAGGCAGAGAGAGAGAGAGAGGAAGCAGGCTCCTTGTTGAGCAGAGAGCCTCATGCAGGACTCGATCCCAGGACCCTGAGATCATGACCTGAGCTGAAGGCAGAGGCTTAACCCACTGAGCCACCCAGGCGTCCCAGGACTCTTTCAAATGAACATGTATTAATTTTGTAATCATAAAAAGTTAAAGAAAGAAAGAGCAATGTATGTAGTGTAATTCTTAAACCTAGCATTCAAGGAAAGTTGAAGTTTCTGGAGTGCAAGGAAGAAAAGGGATTTAAAACATACTTTTTATTATGGAAAAGACAGAAACAAAACTTATAGAGAATGGTATAATGAACCTCCACTTACCCATTGTCCAGCTTCAGTATTCATCAGTCAACTCACGAACAACATTATTTTATCTATACCCTACCTAGTTAAGAAGGATTAGTAAAAGTTGCTATCTGCTGGGTTGAAAAGAGCAGACTCTGAAGATATGTCTGTATTTCAGTCTTAACTGTGGGAGTCCAGACCCTTGGGTTTGAAACCGAGTTCTCTTGACTGAGCAGCAAGCGCCTTGAGTTGGTTGCATATTCTCTGTTTCCTCCTCTGTTGAAAATGATAAGCAAGTGTTCCTGAGTCATAAATGAAATGACATGGAGAAAAACTTAAATATATATGATATGGGTTATCAGATTAATTATATCAGTATGTACCTTTTTTTTTTTTTGACAACCTGAACATAAGGCACACAACCAGAAATCTGGATTTTTTTAAATGAAATTTATCTACAGGAAAGCTTATCCACATACTTTTGGACAGAGAGACCCCATTGTTGCAGGTGGCCCGAGGCAGTCTCATTTTGATTGTATGCTAAATGAAAATGATCATTAGGGCCCTCTTTTACTCTCAAAGTGTTCTGTTTTGAGTATCACATTTTATAGTCACCATCATATAGAGGAAATGTTGAAGTTTAAGAAAATTTATTCAAGGAATTTTTTAAAATTACAATAAACAAATAAATGAGTACTATTTAAAAGCCTAGATTTTTAATGTTGATGAATAATTCTTAGAAATTAACATTTTTGTATGTTAACTGAATTTCCCTGATACTCAGGCATAATTTCACTTTTTTTTAGAATAGGCTTCATGATTCTGGGTCATTCCCAGATGATTCTAGGTGGGTGTAAATACAAAGCTTTACAGGACTTAACTCTTAAGCAATGCTGTGATTTCATCTGTAATGCCCCTATCTTCCTACTCTGCAAAGGCAAGCAGGTTAATTCCCTCATAAGAGAAGGGCTGTTAGAGCCACATGAAGGGGCCCTTGTGGACAAATCAGATCACTGAATTAACCACAGTGCTAATGGCTTCTCCATTTAAATACAATTCCAACTGCTATCATGCATGCTCCTGGTGCCTGACAATTGTAAAGTATTTTACAATCATCTTTAATAAGTCTGTCTCATATCAACCTAGGGGGCACAAGCTGAAATAGCTAGGCTTTCTTTCTAATGGTAAAATATGTTCCTTCATTCAGCTTTTATTGAGTACCTTCCATGTCCCATGGTCTCTGCTAGGCATTAGAAGTACAGAATTCTAGAAGACAGAGTCAGTGGTCTAGCTGATACAGATAGATGAGGAGTGTAATTTGAACTCACAGATTCTGGGGATTTGGAATTGGTTTCACCAGCTCCAGTATAATTACAATTTGTCTTTTTGCTCTCTAGAATCTCTTTTTTTTTTTTTTTTTTCAAGAAAAACTGACTGGGTTCCCACTCTGTTCCAGCGTACTGAAAATACGGGTAGTCCCTGCCCTCGTGGTGCTTACAGCCTAGAGGCAGAACAGTAAGAAAAAGCACATATATATACACATGTCAGATAGTGATAAGTACTATGAAAATCCAATAATTTAGAGTAAACAGGGATAGAACTTGATGGGAATGAGATGTGGGCTACTTTATATTGGGTTCTCAGGGAAAACGTCCTTAAAAAGAAGCCTTTAAGAAGAGACCTGAAGGAAGGTGAGCTGAAGTAAGAACAGTTCAAGCAACAAAAATGTGGTTGGTATGTTCCACCGAGCCGCAGAGAGACCAGTGCAGGTGCAACAGGGAGAACAAGGCGCAGAGTGAGTGGGTTTTGGAGAGGAAGTCACAAGGGTGGAAACAGGCAGGCCATGAGGGCCTGTAAGGGACTGTACAGAAATTGGATTTTTATTCCAAAAGTATGCTTTGCAAACGACTGGATGGTTTTGAGCAGACAAGTCATATGATCTGCTGTAGGTTCTCAAGGGATTTCCCTGGCTATTCTGTTAGAGTGCTTATAGTAGGGCAAGGATTGAAACAGAGACCCAGTTGGGAGGTCTTTGCAGTAACTGAGGCAAGAGATTGACGGTAGCTTGTTTGGGTTTTGGACCCAAGTCCAACTTGTAGAATGGGGATTTCCTTCTGTGCCAAAGACCAATGCTCCAGACACCAGCTGTGTGTCCTGTGATTCAACTCAAATATGACACTACCTGGAGACTGCACTATATTCCACAAATTAAGTGCTCAGCCCCACAAGACTGCCCCCCACCCCAGTTCAGATGCCAATAGCAAGACCAGGTTGTTAACTGTGCTTCTGAATGACTGGTTATAAATTAGAGTTCCACAATACCTTCCTTGGGTTCAATTATTTTTTTAGAGTGTGTCACATAATTTAGGAAACCCATTTACTCACCAAATTGCCAGTTCATTACAAAGGATATTAGAGGATATGAACCAAACGGCCGGATGAAGCCACATGGGGTTAGGTCTTGAGCAAAGACGCTTTTGTCCTTGTGGAATTTGGAACGTGGCACTGCAGCACATGGAAATATTCTGGTTCCCTAACCTGGATGCTCTTAAAATTCCCTCCTTCTAAGTTTTTGTAGAGGCTTCATTACATAGACATAATTGATTAAATCATTGGCTATAGGTGATTGATTCAACCTCCAGCCCTACACTCCTCCCCGTAAATCAGGGGGTAGAACTGAAAACTCCAACCCTCTAATCATGGTTGGTGTCCCTGGTAAGCAGCTCTCATCCTTAGGTGTTTTCTAAAAGTGACCTCATTAACATAAAACTACTTGGGTTACACCCATTTCACGTTTATGGCTCTAAAGGGTTTTTTTGGGGGAACAGGGACAAGACAACAAATACAACAAAAGATGCTCTCATTACTCAGGAAATTCCATGGGTTTGATAAGCTGAGCCAGGAACTGTGGAACAGACTGAATATATATGAGAGATGTGTTTTGGTCTTCTGAATGACCAAATACATATTTCCTATAAATCACAATATTTCAGGCTTGAACTAGGATGGTTGTAATAGAGCTGGTGAAAGATGGTGGAAGTGGGGATAGAGTATGAAAGGAGAGACAACGGGACATTGCTATAAAACTCTAATTTCTTGCCTTGAGCTATTAAAAAAATGATGTTGCCACTTATTAAGATTGGGAAGACTGTAAGACTAGAAGGTTAAGAAATAGAAATCGAGTGTTAGACACTGAATATATTAGGCTTGTGTTTAGACACCTCGGTGGAAATGTGGAGTAGACATTTGACTACATGAATTTGGAGCTTAGGTGAATGATCTGGGTAAAGATAAAGATTGTTGAATTGCCAACTTACAGATGGCATTTGAAGTCATGAGAGGATGTTTGACAAAGGAGTGAGTGTAGAACCTAGGAAGACTAACAAGGAATAGCCAGTAAGTGTAGGCAAGAAGCCAGAAGACCGTAGTATCCAGATACCAATTTAAAAAGGTATTTAAGAAGGAAGGAGTGATCAGCTATGTGAAATGTCACCTCGTGTATCCAATAATCGTTTACCTGGGGTTCACTCTTTTCTAAGCTACATGTTTGGGATCCAAAGCTGAACAAAATACGGTTTTTGTCTTGGAGGAGCTTCTAGTCTGGTGGGGGAGATGACCAAGTAAGCACTGATACAGTGGTGGTCAGTGCTTAAAGAGTCACATGCACAGGATACCATGGGAATATGTGCCTACTCTACTATGTGGCTTTCCTCTCAAACCCATAGAGACAAGTCATAGACATGAATAGATCTTTTTTATTAGCCCAGTGCATTGCCTGATTGCTGCCAGAGATGTACTGAATGACATTCCAGGTTTTATTTCCTAAGAGGTAAGTTAAGTACAAGCCAGTCTCTTGAGAGATACTTTTCAGAATAGGCAAGGTATTGTTACAGTCATGAAAGAGATTGGTATTCATACCCTTCTACTTCTTATTCAAACTAGAATTATACATTGACAAAAAAGTATAAAAATATATACTGGTCTAAATATATGGAGGCATCAGACAAATGTTCTTTATCTAAAGCAATTGGGGTTCCTTAAGGACACCTTCACAAGGCCATAGTAGACTGGTAGAATGAGCAATATATGCAGTTTCCAAGGGAAGCTGCCCGTTCGGTTCGCTTAAGCAACCTGTTTTGATTTAGTTCATTCACATTATCAATTCAGTTAAAAAGTAATCATGTGCTTGACTTTGTTTGTTTACTTGTCTGTAGACAAACCATGTAATTGACTTAGTGGATCTGCCAGTTTTTTTTTTTAATTTTTTATTTATTTATTAGAACAAGCACATATGAGCTGGGGGAGGGGCAGCGGGGGAGGAAGAGGGAGAGACAATGTCAAGTAGACCCTGCTCTCAGCCTGGAGCACAACGCAGGGCTCAATCTCATGATCCTGAGATCAAGACCTGAGCTGAAATCCAGAGTTGGACCCTTAACCACTGAGTTAACCAGGCACCCTGGATTTGCCAATTTCAATACTCCTTCTCCTGGCCTTCAGGTCACAATGCACAGTCCTTAGTGGGACACACAAAACCTTTCATAGAGGAAACAGAGCAGAGTCATTCAGATCACTTGCTTTAAGGTCAGTCTGCCCTGGTTTGAATCCTGGTTCCATTGTTCACTAGCTAGGTGACCTGGGGCAAATTACTTTGCTTCCCTATCCATTAGTGTCCTCATCTGTAAAGTGGGGATAATAATAGAACAGGACTCATGGAGTTACTGTGAATATTAAATATGCTATTCTGTGCAGGGTACTTTGAAAGTTTGTCTAAAATATAGTGAGGACCGTATACATGTTTGTTGTTATCTGACTCCGCTCCCCTAGTGAAAATGGCACCTTCCTCCAGGCAACCGAAGGTGCTCACAGAGAAGGGCAGAGAGACAGGAGAGAGCCAGGGCGTGTCGCAGTGACCCGAGGCAGGGCTGAAGGCGCCCGAGGAGATAGAAGTAGACTGACTCAGATTTTCATTTGAAAGTTGAGCTGAAAGTATTTCCTGGTGGATTACATGTGTATGTCGGGAGAGGGAAAGAGTAGTTAAAAAAAAAAAATGACCCTTCACTTTTTAGCTGGAGCAGTTAGGTAGAAGCAGCTTGGGAGAGGAGCAAGTGGAGAAATCAGGTAAGCAATTGGGGAACATCCCTAGGGTTCAGGGGACAAGTCAGAGCTGCAAGTGTAAATTTGAGAATCACCAGTATATAGATAATATTTAAAGTACAAAGCCATGGGAATAGTTGAAGTCACCTAGGGGCTAATAACAGCAGATGTCTCTTAGGATTGTGATAAGAGTTATGTGAGTAAGCCACGTGGATTTGGCACAGTTCCTGGCACATAGTAAAGGTGCAATAAATGACCATTTTTATTACTGTTATGATTATTCTTAAGAATAAGTTATGGCTGGGGCGCCCGGGTGGCTGTTGTTAAGCGTCTGCCTTCAGTTCAGGTCATGATCCCAGTATCCTGGGATCGAGCCTGGCGTCGAGTCCCGCGTCAGGCTCCCTGCTCAGCAGGAAGCCTGCTTCTCTCTCTCCCTCTCCCCCTACCTGTGTCCCCTCTCTCCCTGTCTCTGTCAAATAAATAAATAAAATCTTAAAAAAAAAAAAAAGAATAAGTTATGGCTGGTGGGAATTATGGTAAACCTTCATTATTACTTACAGATGTGTCTCCAAACCTTTCCTCTATCATGGTACACATAGAAAATGATAAATAATGATAAATAATATTTGCACAACACCCTAGGATAAATTTCACTGCCAAGTCTCCCGTTCTCCCAGCTGCCCCAAGGGATGTGGATATCAGTTGTCAGTGCAGTACTTCTTCACACTGGTTGGTAAGTTCTAGCCTAGAGCCTTGCTACTTGAAAGTATTGTGTGTAGACTAAAAGCATAAGCATCAGCTGGGGGCTTGTTTTCTAACGTGAAATCCCAGGCCCACTAAATCTGAGTCTGCCTTTTTACAAGCTTTCCAGGTGATTCCTGCATGCATACCTTAAAGATTGGGAACACCCATTTATAAAATTGTTGTGCAAATCTTAAATATGTGGTATTCGTTAAAACTGAAATACTATTAATCGCCAAATTTGAGAAATCATTTCTTTTCCCCTTGCTTTGAACACAATGTAAATATAGGTGTCTATTATGTGGGGGGGGGGGGCACATGGAGAAACTTATAATAGGGTTGTTTTTGCATTGGAGGACTTCTCTATATTGTGGGAAAAGCTCTGGGGTTCATTGTTTGCTTAATTAAGTGTTTTCCATTTTACAAGGGCACTTTATACCCACTTTGTGGCCTTGTCTATACTGATGACTGGCCTGGGACCATGGCTTACTCTTGCAGCTGTGACAGTTTATCTCAGTGTTAGAGTTCATGGTGGGAAACTTGACACCTCACTTGGAGCCACATTAATGCTGTTGCTGAATGGAGCAAACTCCCTTTGGCCTGGGATAATGACTCTGAAACACGTTGAAGAAATGAGGCACTATTTACTAAGTTTAGTTTAGACAGAAGGAAGATACGGCTAATTCAAGTCTCCACAGAAATTTGTTTCTTTCCCGATCAAAGTGGTGGTTCCTGAATTACCTAGTTAATTTTATTTTTCAAAATTCATCTGTCCCATATAGATCATACTAAAGGTGAGGTTGACTTGTATGAAAATGACTCATTTATACTTTTAATGTTAAAATATTAAAAAAAAAACCCAAGCTAATAACTTTAATTAAAAACAAAACACTGATTCTTTTTTCTTTCTGTTTAGAAATGTCCAAACTTCCTTCCCTAGCAAGTGGGGCCCTGGGACACTCATTCATTTTTGAGTGAGTCTGGTCACTCACAACAGTATGAGGTGAGCCGAGGAAGTTCTCCCATTTAGATGTTCTAGAAACAAAAGAAGCTGGTCAAGAACGAAAGAGAAAGATCAAAGGAAATACTAGCCAAGAAGGGGGAAAATAGATATTTCCTTCTAGGTTTTCAACTGAGAACAGCCAGAGGGGCAAATAGGAAAAGAATGTGCTTGAGCGTGTGGCTGTCTGGGGTGGGGTGGAGTCTGGGGATATTCTTAAGCATTCAGTCTTAGAAGAAAATGGTTTATGATAGTACTCACAACCTTGTCACACTGTGTTCAAGGAATTTTCAGAGGGTGGGTTGGTGTTTGCATAACTAGCGCATCTTTGAGTTCAATCACCCAGGTACATTTCACAGTCTTATGACACTTGTTGCAATGGCTGTTGAAGGGTTTGAGGGACCGTGGGGGATCATATACTTTGTCCTTGTCATGTTGACGTGTGATCTAGTGAGGTGGGATAACGGGCAAAACTTTCCCAGTGGCAAAAATTGACAAAGGGCACCAACTGAGCAAAGGAAATCTAGCAGAAGAGGGCTCTGGATAGAGGAGAAGGCAGCCACCAGTTTACTGTGTGACTGTGGACAAGGTCCTTCCTATCGTGGATCCTCAGTTGGCCTGTTTGTCAAGGAGTTTGCACCAGATGAACTCATGGGGCTCCACTGGCTCTGATATTCTATAATCCTTGGCAAGCTGGTGACGTCGATCTGAGTTTCAGGAAGCTACATGTCACAGATTTCTAAAAATAGCCATAAAATCAAAATCTCAGCTGATATTATCTTCAAAAACATTTCTTTGTCAATGATCACTGAAGGAGAGAAATGCGGGATACCAAAGTACTAGAATTCTGAATTGGGGATCTTTTAAGAGAGAAAGTCAAATGAAGTCCCTGGTTCCATGCTCCATTCACATTGGAGCACTGCAGTCTGGAGCCACAGAAAATGCCCGTTACATTATAATGTGTGGAAGAGAGATGATTCTTGATGCTCACTTCACAGTGCTCTCTAGACAGTCTTCAGTCACCATGACCAATCAGAAACAAAAGTAGTCCGAATTATGAGGAGGAAGAGAGAGGCATTTGTATGTTGAAAATATCCACGATGAAATAAAAACATGACATTTTTAATTACCTGTAGGAATTTCAAGAGAGCAGTTATCATGCTTTTTTAATTGGCTATCTTTGTTCACTGTGCATTTTCAGAGAACACAATGACATGGCAGTAATTTTCCCTGTTGTAGAAAGATTATATTTTCAGGACATATTGCCCTAATTAGATTTTTTTCCCCAAATACTTTTAAAAACATGGGTTTAAATCACAGAGTACATTTCCCATTCCGATTAATATTCATGCAAGTGAGAAATCATAAAACTACAATGTAAAATTGAATAATGATAAAATGACTAAATCTACTAAAATGAAATGTAAATATTGAACATGCTTCAGTTTTTCATTTGAAGTAGTTAAAAACAACGCTAACTCATAATTATGGTACAAACTATGGAAATCTATCAGCCAAACTACTAGGCAAAATTTGAAGTAAATCACATCTGCCTATACAATCTGTATTTATAAGCAGTTTGGTGAACCCAAGAAAAAGCTGCATCATCAGCAGTTTTGATATCATTGTTCTCAAAGTCCTTTACTCTTAGAGGGACGATGTGGAGAGAACAGCTTTTTAGCTTGAAATTGGAGGATCTGTGTTTGCGTATCTGCTCTGCCAGTGCTCTTGGCGGTGTGACCTCTGGAAAATGACTTAACTTCTCAGATCTTCCATTTCCTTAGCCATAAGAGATGACAATATCTGTTTTCATGAGACAGTTGTGTCAAATAAGATACAATAAGAGAATAAAAGATCTTTCCAAATCATAAATCACAATAAAACCATGGCACAGTGGATCTGTTATCTAAAACCGTGTAACAAATTACTCTAAAACTCAGTGGCTTAAAAGAACAGCCATTTTACTATTTCTCACTGCTTTTGAGCTTCCAGAATTTGGGAAGGGCTTGGCTGGGCCATTCTGACTTAGCATTTATTATGTAGTCTTAGGTCCTCCCCATATATTTGTTCTCTCCATGCAGGCTAGTTTGGGCTTCCTCACAGTATGGCAGTGTGAGGGCGGGTCTACTGTTCCATGGTGGCTGGCATCCCGCAGAAGGAGTATACCCCACAAATTAGGCAAACTGCGTGGCATTTTCAGGACTTAGCTTTGGAAGTCACGTAACATCTCTAGTGGTAAGGGCAGTCATCGAGGCCCAAGTTCAAGGGGAGGGAGCATATTTTAGACTTTTCAGAGTTGCATAAGAAGAAGAGCATGTGGCATCGGAAAAATTGCTGTGATAATCTTTGGAAAATACAATCTGCCGCGTAGTATTAAAACCAACGTTTTTTATCATTAATACTAGTCTGGTGTAAAAAATACCTTCAAGGCCTCATGCTTCAGTGAAACCATTCCCTTGAGGCCACTATTCCATTCATTAGTTTAGAATAACATGAATGCATCCCATAATCCCCTTTCAAGTTGCAAAGAACAATTTTAATACTATACCAGGCATTCTCTCTGTATCAGACAATATTCTAGATGATTTATATAAGACATTAGTAATCCTTTTTTTTTTTTAAAGATTTTATTTATTTATTTGACAGAGAGAGATCACAGTAGACAGAGAGGCAGGCAGAGAGAGAGAGAGGGAAGCAGGCTCCCTGCTGAGCAGAGAGCCCGATGCGGGACTTGATCCCAGGACCCTGAGATCATGACCTGAGCCGAAGGCAGCGGCTTAACCCACTGAGCCACCCAGGCACCCAAGACATTAGTAATCCTTTATCTGACTTTGTAAAGTAGGGAGTATTCCCATTTTACTGAGGAGTCTGAGATTCAGAGAAATTAGGTAACTTGCCCAGGTCATGGAAAAAATCAGATCAAATCAAATCAGTCAAATTCATCAGATCCAAATTTGATTTGGGCACTAATTTTACTCTATTGTATAACTTCTCTCTTTTAGCAAGTACTTAAATAACACTAAGTTCCAGGCACTTTGTCTCTCTCTCTCTCTCTCTCTCTCACACACACACACACACACACACACTCACTCTTAATTTTCACTCAAGCCTGTGAGGTAAGTACTATTATTATCTCCATTCTATAGAAGAGAAAAGTGAAGCAAAGAGAAATTACATGACTTGTCCAAAGCCAGGTAGTAGGTGGTGATGCCTGATGTCTCACTAAGATCTGAATCCAAAATTATTATGGAGTTATTTTTTAATGATTTTATTTATTTGAGAGAGGGAGAGTGTACTCGAGCATGCATGAGCAGAGGCGGTGAAGGACAGAGACAGTGGGAGAGAGACGCAGATTCCCCAGTGAACGCAGAGCCCCATGTGGGGATTTGACCCCAGGACAATGGGATCATGACCTGGCCCGAAGGTGGGTGCTTAAGGAGTCACCCAGCCGCCCCTATTCTGAAATTATTAAGAGCTTAACATTTAGCCTAAATTAGCCTTTCAACCTATTTTTTTTTTTTTTTTTTAGTGGAAGGATGGGTCTACACTGGACATTTGGCAGAGGAAGAGGTCATGGGGAGATGAAAGGGACTATTTTAAGAAGCTCATTGTTGTCTGGGAGTGATCACAGTGCTGGTGGTAGCATGCAAGGACAGGCAACACACAAAAGCCAAGGTCTGCCTACTCCCCAGTTTGTCTTGGATGGGGCTTAAGCAGACACTGTTGGCCAGAAATCATCTCAAATCATATTAGCAAAGCACATTTTTTTGTGTCGAAGGGAAAAATACAGATCTGGATCAAACATAGTATGCCGCTGCTACTCTCTGCCAGAAGGAAGCCAGGCTTTTTTTTTTTTTTTTAAATTGTTGTTGATCATACATTGTTATTATGCAGGTATTTATAAATCAAGCTTCAAATCTTTGCTTTATGTGTACAAAAGCAATATCACACAGCAGGTGTTCATTCTTTGCCCTTAACCTTTGTAATTCAGGGTGAGGAAAAAGTCACTATTTGCATACTTTCATTAATACAAGAAACTTGAAATTCAACTAGAAAGTAAGCAATTCATTAAATGACAGATACAAACTGAACACTGTTATTTTGCATATTCAAAGTGACTTCTGCGTTTGTGACACTGCAACTGTACTTGCTTTTTCTAGAATTGGGCTTCACTGATGGAATCATGCATTAGCCATGTGGTGCCAGGCCGCAAAGTAGAGTTAAAGCCTTCCCTAACCTCCTTTTGGGAAACACGAGCTGAAGAAAAGTTAACCTGTAAAGTACATATAAGTTGCATAAAAACTTCATTATTATAGTATTTGATATTAGTAGCTGTATCTTGGTTTGATAAGTGTGTGGAAACATTATGATTCACATAAAACATATTTATTGGTGCACACTATGTGCCAGGTATAGAGCTAGGTGCCAAGGATAAACGAGTGAAAGAAACACAACAAAACAGTCCAGTTCTCCTCCAGCTTGCATTCTAGTGGAGAAAGATAGAACATAAATAAGTCAAGGGCAGATCCTCCTTACTTTATGATGGGGTTATGTTCCAATAAACCCACTGTAAGCTGAAATGATTGTGAATCGAAAAGGTGCTTAACACACCTAGCCTACTTTAAAGGTGCTCAGAACACTTACATGAACTTACTCTTGGGCAAAATCAGCTAGCACAAAGCATGCTTTATAATAACATGTTGGCTATCTCACATCATCGAATAGTGTCGTGAAAGTGAAAAGCAGAATGGCTGTATAGGTACAGAATAGTTGTCTGCCCTTGTGATCACGTGGCTGACTGCGAGCTGCCGCTCACTGCTGATGGCCAGCCTCACAAGAGAGGAGCCGACCACATATCACTGGCCAGGAAAGGATCAAAATCCAAAATTCCAACTACTCTTTCTCTTGAATGCATACCACTTCCGCACGGGCATAAAGTCAAAAAATCCCAAGTGGAACCATTGTAAGTTAGGGACTGTCTGTAATCACCCCTTATGTCAGATGACGGTGATCAGGGCTCGTGCAGAGCAGTGAAGGATAGAGGGGGTGGGAAGAACCACAGTAACGGATTGTCTGTGAGTCGGATGGAGGAGAGGCTACTAGTTTATGGAGGACAGTCTGAGAAGATCTCTCTGATAAGGTGCTATTTGAAGTAAGGTAAATCTGAGAACTTTACATCATGGCATTAATATACTCCAGAATAATGTTTTTTTTTTTTCAAGTGACTACATTATAAGTTAAAATGTATTTTAAAAGTAAGTTATTTTTAAAGGTGCACACAATATTGGTTTGAAAAGAAGTAGAATTTCATCAAAGGCGCTGTAAGTAGTTTCATACCAGCTTTATTTAAATAGTGAGACGTAATAATGAGATAAATAATTTTTCTCAATGATATTTTTCCTATTATGTTATGTGGAACGGGCCCAGGGTGTCCCTTCCTCCTAATAGCTCTCATTTATTTCCTGTCTTCTGCATGCCGTACATTTTACGTCTTTTACTTTATCTTTCAACCCAACAGTGATCCTGACTTGTGTACTGTTTTACTCATTAGGGGTGTTTGAAAAAACTATGTTGAGTTCTCTCTATCATCCTTAGACCAATCTGTGAGTCAAAGATTGCTAAATGAATTTTATTTTATTTTAAGGATTTTATTTATTTATTTGACAGAGAGAGATCACAAGTAGGCAGAGAGGCAGGCAGAGGGAGAGGGGGAAGCAGGCTCCCTGCTGAGCAGAGAGCCTGATGCGGGCTCAATCCCAGGACCTTGAGATTGTGACCTGAGCTGAAGGCAGAGGCTTTAACCCACTGAGCCACCCAGGCACACCCGCTAAATGAATTTTAAACAGAAGTAAATACTTGGAGAAATAATGTGCTTCAAGGTCACACACCCACTAGGTGGCAGAACCAAGATTTTCACTTAGCTTTACCTGACTCTAACGTTGCTGTTACTCTACTCCATGCTGCCTTCCCCATGCCTGGATAACTAAAATGAAATACTTCTCTCTTGGAAGATGTTGCATGGGTTCCAATATCCTGTGTTTCTCATTCCCTGCTTTGTGGTTTCTGAAATAGTTTTGACAGGAATTGAGATTTAGCTATAGATAATTAATCCATAGTGGTTAATGAAGGAGAACTTATAGCTTCCTGCATTTTAATTAGAATCTTTGAATATGACATCAAGAAAGTACTACACCTTCAATATCATATTTGTTATTTCTCTTAGGTCGGCATAGAATGTCCTTTCTGGTCCTTGCGAAATGAAAAGGCCTTCTTTTAAAGCTGAATGTTCTGTAAAGTGTTGTGAATGTGTATATATATACACACACACACACACACACACACACCACTAGTCTGTAAGAGGTGGGGGAAACTGATATTGGGCTGCTCTGTCTAATACAGGAACCCCTATAGAGGGAGTGAATTTGCTATTAAGTCAAGTTCTAGATTATTCCATGCGTGTTATCCTTATCACCTAATTTTTCCTCACCAACACTCTTGATGTCTAATTCATCAGGAAATCCTGCAGATTCTGTCCCTAAAATCTTATTTCATTTTCCACAATCACCACCTTTGTTTAAATTGTCATCCTATCTTCCCTGGACTACTGCGGTGACCTCCTTTCTAACTGATCTTCCTGTGTCCCCACCTGTCCCCTCCAGTTACCCTACACACAGCAGCCACCGTGATCTTTGGTATCATCACAACAACTCCCTTCCCAATTCCAGATCTTCCAAAGGCTTTCTATTGCTCTTAGAATAAAGGCCAAACTCTTTAATGTAACCCATGAAGCTCTAGATGCTCTGGCCCCTGCTAACCTGTCAGCACCGCCTCCAGACACTTCTCATTCCTCTGTCTATTTTTACTTACCATTGCATTCCCACTGCCTGGCATGAAGCTTAGCATGTAGTAGATAATCTGTAAAAAAAAAAAATTCTTGAATGAATGAAAATAATTTTTTTAATAATTTATGCATCTACTGTGTCTGTCAACCTGGTCGTGTTGGAATGAAAGATGGGCCCTTCTTCCTGACAACTGAGAAAAAAATGTAGAAAAAAGAAAATTTCACAATATATACAAAAATATTATACAGGTGAAAATATCTGGATCAAGACCCTTTTAGAATCCCAATTTTGCATGCTAAATATTTCTTCAAGACATTTTCTAGGTAGCACTCTACATTTAGAAAGAACTGCTTAGGTCAGCCTGGAACTGGAAGGCTATTTTTATTTGGATCAAATTAGATTTGTGAGCACGCTGCCAGACATTATTGGAAACTGGTCAGTATATTCCCCCACCCTGGATACTTTAACCAGCGTACTCAGTCTATTGCCAGCAGCCTTATCTCTAGCATTTGTCCAGGGTATCTTCCTTTGCTGGTCACGACTCATAGTCTCTTGCTTTAATCTTCTTGGGTTATCTAAAACTTTTGGCTCCATACTGTGCTTCTGACTTTGGCTTTCAGCCTTGCTCCTTCTCACGACCCATTAGAGACATATTCCCCTGGGGGGCGGGGGTAATCTGGGAACAGCCTGCGGCTGTTCGGTCACTGCCCTGCTCATGGCTGCCTGGCCCGTTGACCAGCACTAGTCCGCCCAGCAGTTCCCCCCTGGGACAGGGAATGGAAAGACAGCTCTAGTTAACTTTAGAGCATTTATAATTATGCTTAATTTAATTCATGATTATAAAGATAAAACTGGTCTTGATTGAACAGTATATTTGATGATATAATCACCAAATCAGAATAACTAGCCCAGTTAATGTAACCTAATTTGATGAAATATTTCACATCTACTCTTAAGTTTATTTGGAAATTAACTTAGTATATGTGCTGCCGAAGCGAGCACTATTTGGAAATTAACTTAAATTAGAGATAAGAACTATTGCTGGATTTCCTTCTAATTTGACTTACAAAAAAGCTAAGATTCCTGAGACTGTGGCTTCAAGAGTATCTCTGAATTTGAGGGTCTTGAAATTTATCATTTCTCCCATGTGTCTGGGATCCATGTGTACCAAGAGTTCCAGCTCCTTTTTCACCAACTCCTAGATTGTTCTCCAAGGAATTATGGTCCCAAAGGAAGTTGTGTGCATTTTTTTTTAGTACTCTCTACACCCAATGTGGGGCCGGAACTACAACCCTGAGATCGAGAGTCTCATGCTCTTCTGACTACGCAGCCATGCTCCCCCCCCCCACATTGGGTGCATTCTTGAAATGGGCCACTCACACCCTTTGCATTTGTGATCCTTTGGGGAGTCATTCCTCAGATCACAAACATACTATGGAATCTACTGTAAGTTGAATCATATCTAGGACCTTTACTCCTTGCTCCCATCACAGACCTTAAGATGATTTCCTCAGCAATATAAGAGATACTTCTGACAGCAAACGAATGGTATAACATTTCGTTGTAATGGTTTGTTATACATCCCTAGGCTTTTGGGAACACAAATTGGAGCTTCCTTTGGGACACCCCCCTCCCCTCCTCACAGTCCCAATGCACATGGCAGTTTGGACATGCCCAGTCACAGTATTGCGGTATCCTGGCAAATAGTTTTTGGTTTAGGGACAGGCACATAATTCAGGCAGAGCAAATGAAATACACTCTTTAGACTTTTGCTTCTATGTTGGAAGAGGCATGCTCTCATTTTTTCTGAGTTTGGGCCTATGAGGATATCAACAGGGAGCATACAGACTTTTGTAACTAGAAAGGGAAAGCCTGAATGAGTATGGAGCCACTGCAAAAGGAAGCAGAGCCCGGAGACAGAGGGTCAAGCCAGGTTTACCCCTAGACTTTTCATTTCTGGAAACCAGTATGGTCCCTTTATTTGCTAAGTCAGTCTGAGGCGATTTTCTTTCACCTGAAATTGCAAGAGTCCTGACTAAATCGAAACTATTTTAACTCTTGGAATCCCTCTAATGCATCTTAAAGAAGTGTATTCTCTAAGTTAGAGTCTACATTAGGTTATCTACCATGACTGCGGACCCAGCATGCCCTCATGCATCCATCAAACCTGTCAGGAAGCATCTATCCCCAGTCTTGGTGACTTATTAGCTGCGTAAGGCTTTTGCAGTGTTCAAATGCCCAGTATTTTATTATGGAAGTTTTCAAGCATATACAGAAAAGGTGAAAGTATTTACAGCAAACAATCATGAACCTTCCACCTAGATCCTGTCGTTAATATTTTACTGCACTTGACTTATCATATCTCTCCCTCTGTTTCTCAATCCATCTTATTTTGGAGTGCATTTCATACCAAGTTACAGACATCATTGTACTTTCTGCTACATAGTTCACATACAGCTCTGTTCTTAACTCACTGAAACCTGTGGCAACTCACCCTCACCGGGCCTTGATTTCCTCACGTGAAAAAATGAGGGGGTTGTTTTCGATGACCTCCAACTGTCCCGTCCAGCTCTGACATTCTGTAGTTCTCTGATATTTGCCTTTTTAATTGATTGACATGCTTCTGCAGAGGACTCTCTTGTTGGATTCAGAGAGGATTAACATGGAAAATACATTCTGTTTATCTATGGGATATTCACCTAACTGAAGCCTTTTGGTTTAGCATACCCTACTAACCAGTCCACTGTGATTTTGAGCCAAAGCAGATGTCAGAGTTCTAGAGAAAGAGAAAATAAAGTATCAAGTGGACATTTTAACTCTGGGAAGAGCAGTGTCTTATACAGGAAAAAAAGAAAAGGGAGAGAACATGCAAGAGAAAATGAATTCTAATGAAAGTTAAACTCTGCTGATTCTGGGGAGGAAGGAGAGCAAATTATGATGGCCAAACAGTAGAAGAGCAGAAGTCAGAGGTCTGAGGCTACTGAACTGACAGCATTATCCCTTGTAGAGTTAATGTTGGGATAGCTCTGTCAGACAGTCTTTTGCACTGGTGGTGTTTAGGGACTAAGAAAATGGCTTAAAACAAACAAACAAAAGATATCATGAAATCCAGTCTGATGGAGAAGTGGCTGTTTCTAGGAACAAGGAGCGAAAGAGGAGAACACCAAAGCATAGCTTATTGCAAGAAACACGAAGCCAAATGGAGACCTTAACCCTGCCTCACTGGGGACTGGCTGTTCTGCCGGACTGGGCTATCCTGCTGCAGACTCAACTTCTGACTTCCTTGGAGGCCTCTGAGGTGTCTCCTCCAGCAGGGAGGCAGTCAGTGACCATGGCTCTAGGGTGGGGCCCTTGGCATTGGATACAAGTTCTAATTCCAACTGCAGCAGCCTTGCCCAGGCTGAGCCCCCTCCCCAGATCCTGCTCTGGACTGCAGAGACTCTTCTGGAGTCTTTGCACACAAAAGTATCAGTGAAATTCTTCATAACTGCCATCAGCTTCCATGAAAAGACCTCTTTCACATAACTTTCAGCGTTTACCTACATGTATAGAATAAGAGGGCTTCTTGGGATGACATTTGTGCATGCCAGATGATCATTCCTACTAAATATAGGCAAGTATTACAATTCTTATGTGTATTTGGGATCAAGGAATTTGGATAAAATTGATGTCTGGTTATTTGGTCACAGTGCATCAGTTTTAGATCTAAATTAGGAAAAAATAGTCATTCCCATGCCATTTGCATTAGGGAAATAAGACTGTGGAAAATCTAAAAATAATCAGGAAAACTGCATCTCAAACAGTATTTTCCTCTTTCCATTTTAACACTCTATTGCTTATGATGATGGCTCATTAGGCACTGTCAAACACTTCAGATTCCAATTCTCAAGTTTATTTGAAAATGGCTACACTAATTTGGCATTCAAGTACCCAGTGACTGTAGGCATGCCTAAGTTTGTTAACCTTGTATAGACTTTGATTAGACAGTCATTCTTTTTATGTCATCCATATTGGTCCAAGGCTATGTCTGTATGTTTATTCTATTTTTACCTTAACAATATTTTGGGAAAGTGGTGACCAAAATGGAAGACTGTGCAAAGCCACTGTGATTCAGGATTTCGGAATAGAGTTGTGGTCTAGGATCCGAGCAGGAATATGCAGTATGGATTATGGAAATTAGCAGCTGTGTGGTCTTTTCATCTGATTGTTTCTTATTAGCAACATGCTTGATTAGCTCTCTACCCTTTTAAATGGAATTACAAAATAATTATGTGTTCTGCCTCCAAAGCCCTTTATTGAGGATAACAATAAACTGTCCAACGTTCAAATCAGTTTATGATACATTTATATGATTATTAAATGCTTGTAAATTGCCGGTTAACACTGCGTGTGTTTACTACCTAGTAAAACAAGTGTTGAACCATCTATTTAAACAACTGGGGAGCATTCATCTTAGCTTAAGTCATTGTTTTTTCTTGGGAAACTCTGCTAACATACCAGCCAGCCAGCCAGCCAGCCAGCATATCATCTTTCGTCTGCATTTATTAACGGTTTAGAATGTCCATCTGTTGTCCTTAGTAAATGGAACGCCAAGGAAAAAAAGCGTTCATTGAGTCTATCTATATATAACTGTTCTCTTTATGGAGCAAAGCTCCTTGGAATGTTCTTCATAAATTAGAAACAAGGGACAAGTGTTGGTCAGAGAGAAATAATCTAAGTTGCTGAACTTTTAAATGACATCCAGCAGATTCTTCGCATCCTGGGAGAAGATAAATATGTTTGTTTCAGATAAAATGAAAACCATCAATAGAACAGTTTCCCCAGATGTCTCAAATCACATTTATTTAGACTTTGGTGATGGTTTGATGGGTGGAATCAAATGCAACAAAAGAAAAAAAAAACTAACAAAATTTTCATGTGCATTTGTGTTCACATCGCTTCATACCCTGATTCTATCTTCTTTGTGGTTAGGGTTAGATCTGAAATGCAGAAAAACTATGAGGGCATCAGTGCACTTCCATTATGATTCCAAGAATGTTAGCAGGTTGGTTTGTGGCACTGTCAAAAGATGAAAGTGCAGTTAGAGTGGGTTGATAACATTCTAGTTAAGAGGACTACAGGAGAGTATGGGGGCTCCAAGCACATACAAGTAGATCAAAGTCAGTTGACTTTGGAAAATAGTGTAATCTGTCACGACACATTCACAGAGAATATTTAACTTGTTGGAGTTAAATAAACCTCTCTGAAATTCGGGTTAGTAGTGAGGTCTAATTTTCCTTGAGCATATTGTTTCGAAACACACTATATAGGAAGAAGGAAACTATAAAAGTCATTGCTTGGAAGCTGTAATTACATCACCTCAGTCTGATGCCATGGAGTCTAACAGCAATATAATTAGTATAATCATGTTGATCATGGTGGTGATATTAAGGGCTAGATTTCTGGGAATGTAAGCCGTTGACATACAACACAATATATAAATGGAAGAATAGCATCTAGACGTAGATAATATGGAAAAAGAGCTATTAGATAAAAATACATCATTTGTAGTAGAAAAGAGGCAAATTTGATTTGGAGACATGAGTTGCAAATTTACCATAATAAGATTCTCAGTTCATGCTACATACCATAATTCAGGCTGAAGTATCCTTGACAAATTAGCAATGCCTCTTTCTGGTTGCTTATTTGACTTGGAAAGAGAATTTGATAAGTGTTAGTTTTTAATATAAACGATCAAGGGTCGATGTCTGCAACTTGCCTACAAGTTGTCTTCATCTGTTTAATTTATTTCAAGTCTACCTCCATTCATCTCCTCCTCTGAGAGGTGAACGAAAGGGAAAAATAGGTCATGATAAAGAGGGTATTTTATTTTACTTTAAGTCAGCTTTGCAAAATCTCCCAGTTTTAGGTATATGCTTTCCCCCTGACGGGAGCTTTACAATTGATAGTAAATAACGATGAAAATGCAAATCAGGATTCATCTTCTTTTGATAGAGAAGTGAAGGCTCTTTATTTACATCTAATTCAGAACATTTAAATCACTATATTGGTAAATATTTACACTTCTGTAATCATTGTAAATGCTCATTTTCCGTGAACTATATATTATTGTGTGTGTGAAAAAAAGAAATGGCGTAATGGTTATTTCATTTGCCTTAATCGCTCCTCTTCCCCTCAGGACAACATTTATTATTACTGGCAGACTTAGCTAATATAGAATAAAATGGAATTAAGTTTATGTGTCAAGTCTTTGTAATAATCTTCTAATAAACATCCATAGGCATCATCTAGATAGTGTAGAACTACTTCCTTAGTGGACTATGAATAGTGGGAGTAACGGGCTGGATTTGTGTCCTCACTTTATGCTCGTTCATCGTGTTCTCCTTCACTTCGCTTTTGAAGTCCATATGTTCGTCTTGCCCACAGTAGGGCAGATTATATGGTCATATAAGGAGAAGGGATTGATTATGAATCCAGTTGTACCTGAAGTCAGCTTTTGTCTTCTGACATTTATTTTCTGGGGTGGCAAGTAGCATCTTGGGTTAGTTTTCCATATAGTCCGTGACTCACTGAGCAGCTCTTTGTTTTCCCTGAGAAAATAACGAATGTGTTGAAATTTACGATAGGAATTTGCGTTTTGCAATTAGCTTTTTCTTCTGTAGTTTTAACCTAAACCCAGATCCTCATAGCCAGAAACTCTGAGAGTCAGTCATCCTTGATTCTGCTCCATCCTCTGCACACTACTCCCACTCCCAGTTCATCACTAAGCCCTGTTGGTTCAGCTCCTTGAATAGATCTGCAAGCTGACCTTTCCTTTCCATTAGGATTACCCGCTGGTAGTCCTAGCTCAGGTGTCCTCCTCTCCAACGTGTAATACTGCCACAGTCTCTGAACTGGTCTTCTTGTTGTTGGGAGCAAGAACTCGTGCACCCCCAGAGGTCCATCTAGCTGGACTAAGAATCAAATTGACATAAAACGGATGAACAGGAGAAAATAAAATTTAATAGGGTAAACGTATGGGAAATCCACATAGATGTGGAAATTCCAAAGACAGGCAAAATAAGGTGTATAAGTCATTCTAAATTAAGGAGAAGGGGGTGTAGGGCTGGGATTTAAGAGAAAAAGAATCTATTTCACAGGGCAATAAGAAGGGTAGATGTTTAGTAATTAGATGTTTGCCCTACCATACAGATGAGTCACTCCGATAAAATTTATCTCTGCTAATAACCCTTATTCTGGACCCCTAATTCAGGTTCTTCTGTGTGGTTAAGGGAGGAGCAAAAGTTTCTCTTGAGCCCCCAGGGTTGGGTCTCAAGTGTCAACTCAAAATAATCTGAATACCGAAGTGGCTGGCACATTCTGGGGGTGGGGCGCTGTCCTGAACCGTTGCACTGTCTTTGATCTTGTCTCTTTCCGGCTCATACTCAGTTGTGTCACCAGTGTGCTCTACCTTAAAAATGCTCACGAAGCTTTCCAGTTTAAACATTTCAGGGAACTTCTCACTACCTCCAACAAAAGGAATAGCATCAGTTGTCTTAAGCAACAGAAATGAGTGCAGCCGGCCCAAGAAGTCCAGAGCCTATTAGGTGATTAGCTCCAGCCTGGAGGTGTCATGCAGAACTGTGAGCCCCTTTTGCCTGATCTCCTTTGTTTTCCTCCTCAAGAGAAATTATAAATCCAGACTTTCATGTTACGTCTCTTGATTTTTTTGAATGTTGGCAAGTAATTCATTTTCTTAATCCTTTGAGGGTGGAGAAAACAACATAGGTCCACAGGTTAGTGGGATTGTGGGTCACCATTTTGCAACTTCTATCCTCTAGGATCATATCTGATTCCCTTAACGTGATGTCCAAAGTCCTTTATATGCTCTTTCAGGCCTACATCTTGAGCTTCATTTCTCACAGCTCCTGTCAGTTCTACCTTTGAGAATAGCTCTCAAAATCCTTCTATTTGTCTCTGTCCCTGGTGCCACTCCCCTATTTCAGGCCCTCGTAATCTCTGCCCGGCATTACTACAATAGCCTCTTAACTGGTCTCTGTGCTTCAAATCTCTCCTTGTTCCACACTATTTTTCCCTTTTTTACACTTTATTTTTTCAGTGTTCCAAGATTCACTGTTTATGCATCACAGCCAGAGCTCCATGCAATACCTGCCCTCCTTAATAGCCACCACCAGGCTCACCCAACTTCCTACCCCCCTCCCCTCCCAAACCCTCAGTTTGTTTCTCAGAGTCCACAGTCTCTCATGCTTTGTCTCCCCCTCTGATTTCCCCCAACTCACTTCTCCCCTACTTTTTCCGATGCGCTCCGTGTTATTCTGAGTGAAATAAGTCAAGCAGAGAGAGTCAGTTATCATATGGTTTCACTTACTTGTGGAGCATAAGGAATAACACGGAGGACCAAACTATTTTTCAAACTGTGATCTTTATAAATGTAACAGCATGATTTATTGAGAATTTCATGTAGTAGGGTGACCTATTGAGAAATTACATAGTACTTTGTTTTCCTCTTCTGCTACGTATCAGGAAGAGATGGAAGTCATTTTTCCATTTCCCAAGTGAAGCAGCTAGGGCTGTGTATTTCAAAAGAGATGCAGTAGAGTGGCTCTCAGCAGAATGTTTCTAGTGGCCTGGCTAGGGAGTTGGGCTAAGGGACTCCACATGACTCCAGGATACTCTTACCTCATGGAAATCAACAACTGTTGGCTAGTGGGACATTAGATTCTGCAGTGCAGAGAGTTGGACATCTGTGAACTCCAACAGGCTGGCCATTGTTTTATAATTATCTTTGTACCTAGATTTGGCTGTGATGCCTATTATTCAGTATCTACTCAGCAAACGTTGTTGGGCTTCATCATGTAGGATTGAACCAAAAACCTTACATGGGTCTTTTGAAGCTATGAGTCCTCTCCTTAGAAATTTTAACATAATTTTGAAATATTAATGGGCCACATCTCTAATATCATCTATAGAACTGTTATGGGCTTTGCTTTCATCCAGAAAGGTACCTCTTAAACCTTACAAATCCATGTACAAAAGGAGAAACGTGTACTTACCGATGACAAGCGGGTTTTCAATGTCCAAAAAGGACAAAATCTAGAGAGAGACCAAACTGACCAAACAAGTGCTTTGTGCAAGATAACAAGAACTTAAGAACAAGTATTGCTTAAAAGAAAGGATCAAATTCACTTTCTCCTTTAAAAGATGTTTCAGTTCTGTCTCCATAAATTAAGTAAAAGTTTACTTAGAATTCTGGAATAAAACATTGTAACTGAGAAATGGGTACCCTGATTATGTCCACTTCATTTTTTTTGGTAAGGGATGGACAAATAGAAGACCTTAGAGAAGACCTCTATACTTGGTAGTCCTGTGTGTAATACGTAAATAAATGAGCAGTAGCTCTGACTTGGGGCACTGTGTTTAGGAGGATTTTGAAGTTAAGTCCAGATTCAGTGGGGAAAATGTCATGATCACTGTAGAATGCTAGCCATGGACATGGGATTGCATTGGCTCTTGTACTTGGGCCACATATCCTTCACGGGCCACGTCTTCTCTTTTGGGCCATGTCTTCCCACAGACCCCGTATCTCCCTCAGCTGCATCTCTCCCATGGTTACATATACTCCATACTGTCTTGATTAAGGATTCATCCCTCTTTCGTTTATTTCCTCCACAAATACCTGGAAAGAAGTTATTTTATCTGATTTTTAACAAACCTTTCTACTTCAATTTATAGACAAAAACAGAGGTGAGAGGTAAGGGACTTGATACTTCAGGGCTATAAATTGTGGGTGAGCCTACTCATAAGTTCTAAGTGAGTCTAAAATAGTGAGGTCTAATAGTTAATTGATGGGTTCCGGAATCTCATAGAATAAGATTTCAGTCCATTTGCTACTTATTGGTAGAGTGACTTCTGGCTAAAATACCTTACTCTAAACCTTCTTCTTTTCATCTGGAAAATGAGGATAATAATCAGTGCCCAGCAAGTTGTTTTGAGGATTAAGTGAAATAATGAATAGAGAGTTCTTGGAATAGTACCTGGCGCACAGTAAGTACTCTATTATAAATGTAAATAACTGCTTAACTGAGTAAAACCTGATTTTGCTTCATTATGAAGATATTATTTTCAACATTTATCATAAGGAGTCAGCCGCTCTTAGATTTGTTTAAAAGATGTAGAGGCATTATAAAAAAAAATATATATGTGTAAGATGTGTCAAGATGAGGCCTTTAGATAGGTCATTTTGAATAAATGGCTGCCTGGTTGAAATGAGGGACTTTCCTTTCTTGTTTTTTCAACACTCATGAGACTAATGAGCTTCAGAGATGTTTCCTAATTTAGATATTACAGCTACCTTTGAAGTGGGCAGCAGCAGCAGCCTCATTTACAGACGAGGAAAGCGGACCTGTCCACTCTTTACCGTCTCTCCTGCGTGTCTCCAGAGTACTTCCGTAGACAACAAGCTCAGCAAATACTTAGAGCTCAAGAATGCAGGTGGCTCAGTGGTCTGGAGAAGGGGGCTGTAAGTCTGCCAAGGATGACACTGTATCCATTCTCTGGTCTTTGCTTGGGCCATACTGAAATCTGTACTAAATGAAGAGCCTATCTGCTGATTTGGGAGACAGCAAGAGAAGGTATTTTTTCAAAGTTTCTTTTAATAATGCCTCCAAAAATATAATGCTTTTAAGGATAAGAACATCATCTGGTGTAAGGAGAGAGGAAAAGGGTAATTTTTCTAAAAAAGCAAAAATTAAAACGTGAATTACTGTTAGTAATGGAGAATGTCTAATCACCTGTTTTGTCACCAGTCTCAGTTTGTCACCTGTAAATGGAGAGTACTGATTGTCTTTAGCTCCCATGCTCCTCGTGTACAAAAAAGGCACTTAGGATATAATTACTTAGAATGCGGTAAATATTCAGTATGTTAGTATATCTTTTATTGGAGTCTAGGTGATACACGATGCTACATTAGTTTCAGGTGTACAACATAGTGATTTGACAACTGTGCAGCGTAGCTACCATCTGTCACCAGGTGACACTGTTCAATGCCATTGACTGTATTGTCTGCGTTAAACACTTTTCATCCCTGTGACTAGTCATTCCATAGTTGGAAGCCTTAGTATACCTTTTTTGATATCTCATTTGGCAAAATCAAGATGGCATGTGAATCCTT
The DNA here is from genome assembly GCF_964662115.1 of Mustela nivalis. Lineage (NCBI taxonomy): Eukaryota > Metazoa > Chordata > Mammalia > Carnivora > Mustelidae > Mustela > Mustela nivalis. Next base: position 9,373,178 of record NC_139040.1, read on the forward strand.
ATGGAGAAAAAAAAATCAAAGAAAAATTACATTCAGTGAGGGGGGGAGATTTAAAGCTACAAATATTTTCTAAGTAGTTTAACCTGAAAACCTAAAGACACAAAAAAGCAGAAAATGAACAGCCAAATGATGTATATTTGAAATAAAATGGTGTCCTTTAAAAATAGTATACACTATTTTCAGACAGCAAGGCCTTCAAAGCTTTTACTCATCCCAGTTTTCTCATGGAATTGATCAGTATAAATTGTACAACTACTTCATTTCAGTTGCATTTGGAATCTACACAGTATCAAAATGAGCATGCGCACACACACACACACACACACACACACCCAGCTGTTAGGAGCTACTCAGTTAACTCAGACGATAAATATTTTATTTACAAATTCAGGTCTTTCCCCTGGACCCTCTCCACCGTCATACTGTACAGTACAAGGGCTTTCATGATACTCAGTCATTTTTGGCAGCAGCTACTCCCAGTCTTTAGAGGATGCTGGATCCCTGGCATTATGAGAAGAGTTCTGGCCTCATATACAAGAAATACAAGGTCTTCATTATACCAGAGTTTCATACTCACAGCCAGAAGGCTTTATATACAATGTACACACAGAATCTCTGTCTTGCCTTCAGACTGAACAACTGGTTTTTTTCTGTGGTGTGTTGCAAAACTGCCATAATTACATGGACAGCTACAGAGACTCACACTCAAAATCAAGACAGACAAACCAATTAAATACATTTCACAAACAACTTTCAAAATGAGTCTAATCTACCAAAGTGCACTAGTAATTGACTTAGATACTCACATAGTAACAATGACAGTTTTTCTGATTAAGAGAGCCTTCCTTTCTATGTTACTGTAGCTGAAAACAGAGAAATCTTGCTTTAAGGAAACCTGATGTAAAAATTCAGAATCACAACTCAGCAAAATTGTGTTTTGAATATATTTTTTTTATTATTACAAAAGGACCCTTTGCACAAATCACCCCAGAAGGCGGTTGATAAGAATCCGGAGGGTGGTTACCAACTACCTATAGGCACTCTAGAGGTTCCCAAACACTTTTTCCAACCTGATCTCCTTTGATCCTTATAGGAGTTGTGTGACGAAGGAGGGTGAGATCTATCCTCTTTTTTTCTATGTGTATCGGGTCTTTGGTTTCATAAATGACTCAGCCACGACAAGTGTGTGTGTGTATGTGTGTGTGGGGGGGGTGTCATCACTTTACTCCTAGTTAAGGGTCATGCTTCCGTGGCCGGTGCATTTGGCATGGATTCAGTTGAAAGAAAATGTATAAAGCCTACTGTGTTTTCCAGGAGCACTTACAGGCATAAAATCAAGTATTGCTGAATTGCCTGAGCCCTTACCATCCCTTGTAGATGGAGGGAAATGAGGAAGACCCCACTTTCTCCACTTGGTACACAATGTATGGGACCTAGGACTTGGGAGTTTTGCAGGTGACTATGAAAACAGTTGAGACTTGGAAAAAATACAGGTTCCAGCTTAGAAAAAAAATTTTAAATTGAAATGAATAAATGCTTAATTAAATGACTACTTAACATTGGGTCAGCTAGTCATGTGCAAGTGAACTCAACTGCTATGCATAGAAACAAAGATATTAATTCAGATACATTTAAAAGTGTTTTGTATGCTATGAGATGCAACTAAAAAGCATGCCTGGGGCATACCAGGTATTAAAGTAGTCTGGTTGAAAGGGGTGGGAGTAAAGTTAATGGTAAGTGAAAAGGTATCCTGGGAAAATGTTAAATTTTTTCTGCCTGGGAGACGCCAGTAGCTAGCTTTTATGTCTCAGTAGCTCCAAATACAGTAGGTCAGGGTACTCAAAGAGCAAAGATTAGAATGGGAGCAATATAGCAATATATAATTATAAACCCATTTTCCCTTGAGCGTAGGGTTGTCAGATTTATCTAATTAAAAATATAGGGTGCCTGGTTAAATTTAAATTTCAGAGAAATGGGTAATTTTTTTAGTATAAGTACTAAATATAAGTAAGTATATTCAACATTAAATGTATCTCGTGCAATATTTGAGACATATCATATTCATGCTAAAATACTCAGTTTATTTTAATTTCAGATTTTATGGGTGTCCTGTATTTAATGCAAGAGCCCTGTATGAGGCATTTCAGTCTGGTTCACTTACGTTTCTAGACCTTTATTAGTTTGAGCATCCTGGTGTCTTGACCAGTACAGATTCTTCGCTTAATTTCTCATTGATTTGCAAAAAGTACATGTTTGAATGGCTCAGTTTATGATGACTAGTCCCCAAAGTGTTCGCTTGATTTCCTAGCCACCCTTCTCTTGTCCCCATGCACTGTCTCATCTGAGCTGAAGAAACTGGAACCTTTGGCATCTGTGAGGAAGGTGGGTGCACTGATCATGTGCAGGTGGGGCCATTTCTCTAGACGATATTGCTAGTGGTTTGGATGACAGATGCCTGGTTGTTCTGGGCATATAAAAGGTGTTTATAAAGATCTGCTGGACTGTAACCTGCTTAAAGCCAGGATCTTTTCTTTTTCATCTTTATATACTCAAAGACTTGCAGAGTGCCCAGACTTCTGAGAACATGGACTGGGTTTGCGTCCTGATTTCTGTTTCCTAATGGGAAGATATTTGTCGGTAATTTTGTTCCTTTGCACCTCTACTTCCTTATGTGTAAAATGGTGATACGTATTTCTATAAAGCATGCGGAGTTGTGTCAGGGTTAAATGAAATGACTACATATATGTATAGCACTTAACAATAGTCACTATATGGCTTTGACTAAATGGTAGCATTCATTAGGTTCATAATGGACTGTTTTCTACCTTTAACTATTTATAGCAAAAGCCAGCATGATGGTAAATGTAACAGTCATCAGATTAATTTCCCATGTGTTTATACTTCAATTGTGGAGAATTGTTCAATCATATTGTATGAAATTTGATTCCAGGTCCCCTTTGCAACTTGGGAAGCAGCATTGGAAGGGGAGGTGAACCATGAGAGACTATGGACTCTGAAAAACAATCTGAGGGTTTTGAAGGGGCGGCGGGGGGGAGGGAGGTCGGGGTACCAGGTGGTGGGTATTATAGAGGGCATAGATTGCATGGAGCACTGGGTGTGGTGCTAAAATAATCAGTACTGTTATGCTGAAAATAAATTTTTAAAAATGGAAAAAAACAAAGAAATTCAGACGCTGCACTTGCCTGCTTCTGAAAGTGTAGCTACCCTCACCACAACCTCCCCAGGCTTTAAGTGCAGGGACCATCCAGACTTGAGCTTCCTTCTGAAATGGAGAGATTGGGAGAGTGTGGAAAACAACACAGTGCCACCCCTGCTTTTGCTTTTTTTTTTTTTTTTTTTTTTTTAACAGACAGTGGGTAAGAATGCAGACCATTTTCACTACACAAACAAGCTAGGTTTATGGAGAAGATAAACACTATTCCAAGTGAAGGGTTCAGGATCCGTTATTCAAAATGCAATCAGCTGAGAAAATGGTGTACTGTTAATACCAGTATTACAAGGGACAGAGGCCCTTGTATCAGGAAGTCCTGTAATAAGATTCAGAATCTTTATTTAAAAATTCAAAATAGAAGCACCTGGCTGGCTCAGTCAGTAGACTGTGTGATTCTTGATCTCGGGGTTGTGGGTTTTGAACTCCATATCAGGTATAGGCTTACTTAAAAATAAAATTGGTAATAAAGAAAATTCTAATAAATCTGAAAAACACTCTCAGGCTTCTGTTTCTGAAGTCCTCAGTGCCTTAAACAAGTCCATTGGTGTCCATAGCTTTCTGTCAGTGGTGTGCTGGAACTTGCTCAAAGTAGAGCAGGAGAACAGATTATGACTTTGCAAAAATTTTGCGGACTGCTTATTAAACCTCTGGTAGCTTGAAATCTGCTATGGTGGTAGTACTTATATCCAGCAAAGAAATCCACAAAGGCTACAAAATAGCGCCACGTCACCACCACCTACACACCTTCAACCTATTTCCTCATATGCCACTTCTTTCTGCATACTCAGTTGTGAAGAAAATGGTCCTGGGAGTCTTCCTCATTAGAGGATCTTCTACAAGCATATCAGAAAAAGCAATCTCATCTCATTCTCCCAACTGCCAGGAGAAGAAGAAATGAGATAAAAGTAATTCCTCTACATTGGAAGCCTCACAGTACACAGTTTATTCGCGTATTCCAACATTTCTATTAGCACTAATAATAATGAATGACACTGTTTGAGTTCTTATCATGGACCATAGCTTGCCCTATGCAGTATGCAGTATATGATGTTATCCTCACCTCGATCACATGAGGTTGTCACTATCGTTGACTTGAACTGACTGGCAAAAGTAAATGAACCCCAGAAGAGTCGGGGCCCTGCTGATATTCACATAACCAGGAAGAAGTAGATCTGATTGTTATTCTCTCTGCCTCTACCAGGGCTGTGTTTTTCTGACTTGTAGGTATAGGCATGCATGTCAGCGCCCAGTACAGCACTTGCATATTGTACAATTTCAACATTTATTTGTAAAATTGAGTCATAATTTATAATGCCTACGTTATTTAACCTCGCACCTAACTTGGATACTGTGAGCTCCTGGTAACAGTGTTTTGTCTTGTTTTCATACCTCCGGCACCTGGCAGAGTTCTTGGCATGTAGCTGGTGCTCTGTAAAGATTTGTTGGATGGAAATGAACTTGTCAATTTTCATAGCAAGTCGGTTGACTTAGAAAAAGAATAGGAGCTGGTCTCAGGACTGAGGTTACACAGAGTTTAAGCATTGATGGGATTTCTGAAGCTGTGTCCCTCTAAACCTGGTTTAAAAGAGCAGCAACTGGAAAGGGGCATGATGTTGAGTATAGTTCCTTGGGTGCTAGTAGACCGTTCTTCTATATCAAATCTTCTGTAAGAGAAGCAAAGAAGAAAAGGAGCATATTTATTGATGAACATCCATTTTTTAGGAGATTTCATATTACATGTAAAGCGACCTTATGAGTTTGGGACCTTATTTGTATTTTACAGATAAGTCAACTGAGGCTCAGAGAGGTTGCACAGCTGGTATTAAATGCAGGAGACTGGGGGTCAAATTGAGGACTCTTCAACTCACACTCTGCCAGTGACAATACCAGCTTTCTTTATTACTCGCTATTTTTTTCCTAACACGTTTTAAAAATTAACCAAGAATTTATTTCTGTTTAATCTGAATGTTCTTTGACAGCTGCAACCTTCTATAGATTGAGGGAGGGGGTCCATGTTACCTAATGAAAAGGTCTCCATCTAGTGGTTGCAAATCAAACTACGTTCATAAACCCCAAAGGTATTCTGGAGTTCAGACAGCCTGAAGTTAGGGATTCAAATTTATATTGACTGGTGCAGGGCCGGGACTAGGGTCAGGTGAATGAGGCAGTTGCTTCTGGGAAAAAATTTAAGGGTGTACCAAAAACTTAAATAATCAATATAAATAATATTTTAATGTAGTGTTTTTAAAAATCAAAATTAATGTAAAAATTCCACTCTGAACAAAACATCAAAATTTTAAATAAAGACAGGATCGGTATTACCGATATTTTTTTCCTTTTGCCTCAGGCTCCAATATAGAACTACATGGCACTGGCCTGATGTGAACAATATGAAATGTTCATGGGAAATTTCTTGGAATGTAACCATTCTAAAGCAAGATCCTAACATCTTGACTTAAACACAGTATCAGACTATAGCAATCACATGCTGGGGAAAAATCCCATTTTCTAAGGCCTTCAGACATTATTGAAAATTTGGATGGTGGTGATTAAGAGGTATCATACCCAATGACTTGACTGGTCACAGTCCAAATGACCTACCTACCTGCTTGTGAACACACAACTTTAAAAGAGTTCATTTGGTCTGTTTTGCTGTTGTAAAAACACAAAAGTCTTCTCCATTACGTTTAATTCAACCAACTGTTGTAGTTTACCAATTCTTATAAAATTGGAAGTGTTTAAGTACAAACATATCCACAGTGAATATCCAAAAAAAAGGTATTTGATTAGCATTTGAAAATTGTAATGACATTTGAGCTAGCAGTCTTTTAGTGGACTCTAGTTATTTGATAATTAGGACAGCCAAGTCAGTATTTTTAAAAGGAGAAATAAAAAATACTCTTGCTGCAACTTGATTGGTTGAGTTCCAGAATTTGTGAGTATAATTTGTGAGTTTCCCAAGAAGAAAAGTAGGAAAATTCAGTCATCCAAATGTTTGTTTTTCTCATCTATCAGCCAGCCCATTTGGAAAGAGCCAGTGTGTCTAGGTTCTAAGTATTTCTTGACAGTTTCAGAATACCACTAAATGTAACTGTCTATTCACCAAGCACAGTTTTAAAGCAATTTATAAATAATGCATACTCACAACTTTTTGCCCTGTAATTTCAAAAAGTTAAATGAACTTTGTCAACATTGACATCTATTTACTTGGTCTGAACAATGAGTGATAGGATTTATTTTAGGGAAATAATTAAGCAGTTGGTTGTTCAAAGCTAATGGTTTACTATTAATGAGCTTGCCTAATTGAAGATCCCACAGAGCTAACTGACCCAGGTAACACCATCATAGACTTAACTGAAATCTGGAATATTTTCACAGATGAACTTAGGGGGTGTTGCCATGGTAACAGCAACAGGCAGGCCCAGGCATCTTTACGTAGACTTTAAAGATGAGATGAGGGAGTAAGGAGAAACTGCAGCGACTTGGCAAAGGTTGGGCTTCCATTCAGATTGAATTTGAAGGAAGAAAGAGTAAAGGAGAATTCTGTTGTTACTTGACGCTAAGCAGGGCTTTATACTGACTGTCTCTGGCAGCCAGTAGTAGGAGTGATTCTCCTCAAAAAACAAAGACAAATGAATTCTATACGATGAATAGTGTACCTAAGACCATTTTATACTTAAAAGTGTAAAATTAAGAAGGCAAGAGAATATTCTTCCCTGTAACAGATTTGGGAGAGACATTTTAGTATACAGGCATTTAACTTAAATTCCTTAGATAGGTTTCATCATTTCCCCTTAGATTTAGTGATATAAATAATATAGAACATAAATAAAATAATGTGCATCCGTACCCATCTAGTCAAAAATCTGCATATAACTTTTGACTCCCTCAAAGCTTAACTAATAGCCTACTGTTAACCAGAAGCCTTACTGAGAACATAAACAGTTAATACATAGTTTGATGTTACATGTATTATATACTGTGTTCGTAGAATAAGGTGAGCTAGAGAAAAAAAATGTCATTAAGAAAGTCATAAGGGGGTACTTGGGTGGCTCAGCCAATTAGGCATCTGACTCTTGATCTCAGCTCAGTCTTGATCTTGGGGTTGTGAGTTCAAGCCCCGTGTTGGGCTCCATGCTGGGCATGGAGCCTATTTAAAAGCAAAAAGAAAAAAAAAAGTCACAAAGAGATTATACATTACAATACTGCACCGCATTTATCAAAAACAATCCGTGTGTAAATGGACCCGCATAGTCCAAATGTGTATTGTTCAAAGGTTACCCGTACACACAGTAAGTACATATATGCATGCCATATGTACAAATATATATGCACACATATGTATACACTGTGTGTGTATGTAGTATGCACACATGTTACCCACAGCAGCACAGTATGTCCACAGAAACAGGCCATGTACACGAGGTGCTCCCAGCGAACCCTGTTGTGAGTGATTCAGAGGTGAGGGCCGCGTCTTCTCTGACGTCGCGTCTCCCAGGCCCCTGCACGGTGAGTGCGCAATACTGTTCACTAAAGGGAAGATTCAGAGGCAAACACCGACTTCATATTCTCTGTGTACTTACCCTGTTTGATAGCTTCCTTTTGACACTCCGGAGAAGAGTAAAACAGCCCATATCTTGAAGTGGGAGGGTCCCGTGCAGATCGCACACAATTATCATCTGTCGTCAGTTTATTATATTATTTTAAACTGGAGTAGAGGCCAGAGTTTACCCTATACCTCACAGACTAGCAGAAGAAATTTCCTTTTGGTGTTTCTTGAGTGGAAAAGACAAGCATTTCACCACACAGCTGAACAGGTTCCTAAAAATGCTGGCGTGACAAGAGAACTGAGACACTGGTTTCCATAGGCCACATTTTACAGACGAGGAGGGTGAGGCTCAGACATGTTTTCCAAGACACCCAGGTAGTGTTTTTTTCTGGATCTGGCCTCGTGAAAATTTTCCCCAGAGTATTTCGAGGGCTGTTTGAGCCCAACAGCACAACCCTGGCTGAGGAGAATATACAACACTGGCACCCTTTCGGTGTTTGTTAATGTCATCTGTAAAGCACAGAGGTTCAGAGAATGGACTGTCCTGACAGACAAACTTGGTTTTAGTCTCAGCTCTGTCATTTGCAGTTTGTGTGATCTTGACTAAGTGAACTCTCTAGACTTCAGTTTTCTCATGAGTGGCATGGAAATAATAATAGTAACACCTTACAGGGGCGCCTGGGTGGCTCAGTGGGTTAAGCCTCTGTCTTCGGCTCAGCTCATGATCCCAGGGTCCTGGGATCAAGGCCCACATCGGGCTCTCTGCTGAGCGGGAAGCCTGCTTCCCCCTCTCTCTCTGCCTGCCTCTCTGCTTACTTGTGGTCTCTGTCTGTCAAATAAATAAGTTAAAATAACAAAATAGTAACACCTTACAGAGGTGCTGGGAGAGTTCGAAGAGATAATCCGCGTCAAGTTTTCCTTCCTTCCTTTCCCTTCCTCTCCCCTCCCCCTCCCTCCTCTCCTCCCTCCCTGCATTCCTTCCTTGGTCAAGAATTTACCAGGCACCTACTGTGTACCAGGTAACTGTTCTGCCTATTGGGGACACAGCAGTGAACAAAACCAAATCTCTAGCCTCATTAAGCTTGTATTTTAGTGGGAAAGTCACAATAAACAGTCAAGTAAACTATGTAGTGTGTCAGAGGATGACACATTCTGTTAGAGCAGTAAATCAAGGAGGAGGCCTCGCTCGAAAGGAGAAGGTCTGAGGGGGAAGCGTCCTGTTTCACGTGGAGACCAATTCCCAGAGACCTTCAAGAAACACAGGAGCAAGCCACGTGACTGGGGTAGAGCAGACCAGGCAGAGGGAAGAGCAAACGTAAAGACCCCGAGGCAAGAGCGTGTTCAAAATTTCCAGGAGGTTCAGGGAGGCCCGTGGCCCAAGCTAAAGCCAACTGACCGTGGTGGAGGGACGAAGATGGGCGGTGAGGCCAGAGTGGAGAATGGAATCTGATCCGAAAGGGCTTGCAGTTCCCTATGAAAACTTCAGCTTTTATTCAGAGATGGGAAACCACTGAGCAGTTTTGGAGAAGAAGAATGACAGGTTCTGCCATATTTTAACATGTCGCAGAATCGCATTTTGGATACCCATTGAGAATGGACGGTTAGGTGGCCAAGGTAGAAGCAGGAGGCGAGTTAGATGGCAGTTTCAGGAGTCTAGCTGAGAAACTGCTCCATAAATAGTAGGTGGTGGTGATGGCTAGTACAGTAATAACCGATGCTTATAATATATTGACTGCAGTTCATTATCTCTTATAAAGGAAGAAAGACAATTTTAAAATGGTATATAAAATATTAAGAATTAATTTTTCTTAGAATGAAGACTGTATGGTAGTACAAAGCAGCTCCCTCATCTCGGGGTACATTATAGCTATCTCTGCATGGTGCCAAAATGGCTGGTAGAAAAGTTTAGATTTTAGTCATCAGATAAAGAATAACATAAGAGAATACATTTGTTCAGCCATTTGAATATATTTATTCAACCATTTGTGGCTTTTAATTGAAGGCAAAATGAATTTAAGGTCAAACCAAAAGAAAGAAGAAAAGAAAGAGGGGAAAGTGCAAGAAGCGGAAGAAGAGGAAGTTGTTTCATCTCTTTGATTTGTAGGGGAGAAAGAAGGTAGTTTCCCAAAGGCTTAATGAAACGTTGTTTTTACCATTTTTGTAAGTAGGCTCCATGCCCAGCCTGGAGCCCAAAATGGGGTTTGAACCCACAACCCTGAGTCCAAAACCAGAGCTGAGATCAAGAGTTAGCTGCTCAACTGACTAAGCCATCCAGGCACCGCAAAAAGTTGTTTTAAGATAAAATTGTTTTTTTCCTATTCTATAGGAGTATATAGTCATTACAGAAAAATGGGGGAAATGGAAAATTAGGATGTTGAAAAGGAAAAAAATACCTCCCATAGTCTACCACCCATGTTGTCCTTGGCTTACATGGTATATTTCTTACTGGTCTGTTGTTGTTGTTATTATTATTATTATTATTTTAAGTGTTTTAAATGTAATTTTCATAGAGCATATAGATTAATATTTAATTTTTCACTTAATACAAAATAAAATCTATTTCCCTATGTTCTCAGATTCTTGACAAATGTCACTTAAAATAGACATACGATATATTCAGTATATTATATATACTATATATATGTATATAAATATATATATAAGATTGCTTCCTAATTTTCTATACATAGACAGTTTTAAAGGTTTTTTTGTATTTCAAATAATTTCAGAGTGGCTATCTTTGTGCATAAAATTTGTGTTCTTTAAGCTTATTTTCTTGGGATAGGTATTCAATATTGGAATGATTGAAACATTTTAAGAGTTTTAAGTGGAATTGTTAACTATAAACATAAAAAATATCCATGACTAAAGGAATGAAAATGACAGAACTGCTAAGCAATAAATATAGTAAGAAGCATGATAGGTCAAGATAGGTCTTTGTCAACCCTAAATTAAGGACTTTCCAGAGAAGGAATTTAGAGATTAATTAAGCTAAATGTTAAGAAAGGAAATAATATATGGACTCCAAAGTGATTAAAAGTCATCCTGCAGAGTTCCAAATCAGAATATCATAGATCACGTAATATTAAAACAGAGTTGATCATTTTTTTTTAAGTAGGCTCCATGCCCAGCTTAGAGCCCAACGTAGGACCTGAACTCATGACCCTGAGATCAAGACCTGAGCTGGTATTAAGTGTCAGATGCTTAACTGACTGAACTACCCAGGTGCTGCCAGAGTTGATCATTTTTAAATGATGATTTCACTGAGATCAAATGATTACAGTCTACATTTATCTTGAATACAGGTTTTAAGTTGTCAATAAATATCATGTATGATGCTTATTAATTAAATTGAAAACACTGGCATTTTGTAATTAAATTAGTTCTATTAGTCAGTGTGAATTAAATAATGTATCTGGATGTTAAATGAATTTTTTTCTATTGTCTCAGATTTTGGCAGAAGCCCCAAAGCTGACAACAATGTACAGTAGTGTCCTTACATTCTAAAGAAAGGCGCTAGACACATCCATGTAGGATTTGCTAAAAGAAAAAGTAAGCCCAACCATCACCATCCACCTCTAACTTGTTTCAGAAAAGATAAGAAATTTTAAAAGGAATTATTTGAAGGCCATTTGTAGAAATTGATGTGGCTTTGTGTTTTTTTGTTGTTTTTTTTTTTGTTTGTTTGTTTTTCCTCCTCTCCCCAAACCACATAAAATGGTTCCTGAGGTTAGAGGTGCCTACAAGAAGGTCAACTCACTGTCCTCATCTGAAGTCTGGTAGGATTGTGGAAACAGTAGGCTCTTCACAGTGTGCTACCGGGTGTGTCAGATGGTGAGAAAAATGACTGGAACAGCATGACCAGTGTTCCTGGATTTGACTCTGGTAACAGTTTTGACATGGACCATCCCACAATAGCAGTAGGGGCAGCGAACTTATCTAGCAGCTTGGCATGGCACGAATGTGTGAGTTTTGGTTTGGTCGGGTGATGTTTTAAAGGTAGTTAGACATAAGCCACTTAAATAGAACCCAACATCTGAAAATTATATAGTTTTTACAAGTGACTAGAGAGCTATATGATCAGAGATGAAGAGGCAGATTCATCAGAATTGGCATAGGACTATTCCAGGCCATTTAATAAATGGGCTATTACCCTAATTTAACTTATAAAACGAAGGTAAATTTGTTGACAACTATTACCTGTGGGGATATTTGAAAGTGCTGCAGCTCAATAAAGTAACCTATTTACAGTTGCCAGATAAAATACAGGATGACCAATATGTCGTTTACCTGAAATTCCATTTACCTGGGCATCATGTACTTTTTATTTGTAAAATCTAGGATTTGCTAAATCCTAGACAAACATCATTTGTACATTAACAAGCAAACATGTTATATATATGTCTCCTATGTACAGTATACATTTGTTTGTATAGACATAAACATCATATTTTAGTTAATTCCACATGTAGTTTTTATATTTGTAAATAATATATCATATGTTAATAGTAGCATAATGCATTTGTCCATTTTTTTAACCACCCGTGACATAGATGCTGCTATTATCCCTACTTTGCAGAGGAAGAAACGATGGTTTGGAGAGGTAAAAAGAACTTGACTGTGGTCACACAGTTAAGAAGGGGTTAAAAAGGATTTATACATAGGCTCATCTGACTGCAAAGTCTGTGCTCTAAGCACTTGTGCTCTACCTGCCTCTTTATGCAATGTGAGACAGACGAGTAACTAAATTGCTTCATTAAAATGTTCTGTGCATAGGGATGTTTTAAACAAGAAGGAAGGGAAGGGAAAGTACTCCAAATGATGAATAATAGAATCACAAGTAGGATTTTAATTTGGGACACACATTTCATCTTTCTCATACTGATATAAAAATAAAGTTATGGCTGCAAGTACAAATTTGTGAAAACATCAGTTGTATAGACACATTTAAACTTCTTCTCTAAACAAGATCTCAAAAAATGTTGTCCCAGGTGAAATCTTCCTTTGATAATGGAGTGTTAGATACCCATGTCCAACAGAAAAGAGTTTGTGTTTTGTATCTTAACCTTCATTGTTCATGACTTTTTAAAAATTAATTCATGAATTTGCTGTTTCTTCCACACACATATACACTTGATTGTACTTGAATGAAAGGGGCCACACGTAAGAGCTGTAATTTTTCTGAAAGCATCCTCATTCTTTTATTTTTCTACTAAGTAGGGTAATAATAGTAGGTATAATTTGTCCTTAATGGATATGAAATAAATATGGATTGCAAACAGGCAATTGAAATTGCCTTTATAATCATCAAATTATTCAGTCCCCAAAGATGTTATTTTTGTTACCCTCAAATAATTGAATGAAGTGAATGAAAACTCCCCTTCTTTTGCATTTCTAATTCACTAATCAAAGAATACATTAATCTCTATCTTGTAGTGGAAATGGAAAGAATTCTTTCAAGAGATGTTGAACATAAATATATACCATTGGGGATTCTTTTCTCCTTGTTCGTTTGATTTTTCTATTCATTCAAAATAATTTTAGGCCTATAGTCGTATTTTTAAAGTTCAAAATAATGACATGAGTGTTGTGTTCTGACTGCACGCAATATTTTTAAAATTTTGCAATTCTGCTATTATACATTATTAAAGTACATGTCAAATTTTAAAAATCCATCATTAACCAAATTATTTCTAGAACTACCTCCATCATTTTGCTAGTTCTCCTTGCCCTTTAAACCAGACTCCATCTAAAAAGTAATTTGGATTGGGTTTCTGCCAATCACAGGGCAAGATGGTAGTTTTTTTCTTCAAATATAATTAACTACAGTATTTTATTAATTTTAGAAAATTAATATCATGATTCAACCATTCTATACATTTCTAATTGCTTATCAAGATAGGTGGACTCTTAATCCCTTTATCTGTTTTACCCATGCCCCCACCCACCTTCCCTCTGGCAACCACCAGTTTGTTCTCTGTGTTTAAGAATCTGTTTTTTTGTTTGTCCCTTTTTTCCTTTGTTTTATTTATTTTTTTATTCATGAGTGAAATCGTCCAGTATTTGTCTTTTTCTGAGTGACTTACTTCACTTAGCATTATACCCTCTAGCTCCATCTATGATGTTGCAAATGGCAAGATCCCATTCTTTTTTATGGCTGAGCCATATCCTGTTACATATATACCTCCTCTTTTTTATGTCATACACACACACACACACACACCTATATATATTTGTGTGTGTGTGTGTGTGTATATATATACATGTATATATATGCCTCCTTTTCTTTATTCATCTATCAGTGGACACTCGGGCTCCTTCCATACTTCGGCTATTGTAAATTATTCTGCAACAAACATAGGATGCTCTATATTTTGGAATTAGTACTTTTATCTTCTTTGGGTAAATACCTAGTAATGGAATTACTGGATCATATGGTAATTCTATTTTTAATTTTTTGAGGAATTTCCACACTGTTTTCCACAGGAGCTGCGCCAGTTGCCACTAACAACGCATGAGGGTCCCTTTTTTTCTACATCTTCTCAGACACTTGTTATTTCTTGTGTTTTTTATTTTAGCCATGCTGGTGGATGTAAAGTGATATCTCGTTGTGGTTTTGATTTGTATTTCCCTGCTGATGAGCGATGTTGAGCATCTTTTCATTTGTCTTTTGGCCATCTGGATGTCTTCTTTGGGAAAATGTCTATTCAGATCTTCTGATTTTTAGTTAGATTATTTGTTTATTTGGTGTTGAGTTATATAAGTTCTTTATATATTTTGGGTATTAACAATTTGTGGATATAACATTTGCAAACATCTTCTCCCAATCAGTAGGCTGTCTTTTTGTTTTGTTGATGGTTTCCTTCACTGTGCAAAGGCTTTTCTTTTTGGTATAGTCCTAGTTCTTTAATTTTACTTTTGTTTCCCTTGCCATAGGAGACATACCTAGAAAAATGTTTCTATCATCATTTCTGTGGTTAAGAAATTACTGCCTATATTTTCTTCTAGGAATTTTATGGTTTCAGGTCTTACACTTAGGTCTTTTTTTTTTTAATTAAGTGCAATTAACCAGTATATAGTACATCCTTAGTTTTTGATATAGTGTTCAATGATTCACTAGTTGTATATAACACCAAGTTCTCATCACCACACATGCTCTCCTTAATGTCCATTACCCAGTGACCCCATCTCTCCCCTCCCTTCTGCAAGGCTCAGTTTGTTCCCTGGATTCCAGAATTTCTCATGGTTTGTCTCCCTCTCTGATTTCTTCCCATTTAGTTTTCCCTCCCTTCTGCTATGGTCCTCTGGACTATTCCTTATTTTCCAAGTATGAGTGAAACCATATGATAATTGTCTTTCTCCTATTGACTTATTTCACTTAGCGTAATCTCCTCGAATTCCATCCATGTCAGTGCAAATGGTAGGTATTCATCCTTTCTGATGGCTGAGTAATATTCCATTGTATATATGGACCACATCTTTATCCATTCATCTGTTAAAGGGCATCTTGGTTCTTTCCACAGTTTGGTGACCGTGGCCATTGCTGCTATGAATGTTGGGGTACAGATGGCCCTTCTTTTCACTACATCTCTATCTTTGGGGTAAATACCCTGTAGTGCAATTGCAGGGCCATAGGGAAGCTCTGTTTTTAATTTCTTAAGGAATCTCCACACTGTTTTCTAGAGTGGCTGCACCAACTTGCATTCCCACCAACAGTGTCAAAGCGTTCCCCTTTCTCCACATCCTTGCCAACACTTGCTGTTTCCGGTTTTATTAATTTGGGCCGTTCTAACTGGCATAAGTTGGTATCTCATTGTGGCTTTGATTTATACTTCCCTGATGGCAAGTGATATGGAGCATTTTTTCATGTGTCTGTTAGCCATTTGGATGTGTTCTTTGGAGGAGTATCTGTTCGTGTCTTCTGCCCATTTCTTCACTGGATTTGTTTCTTGGGTGTTGAGTTTGAGAAGTTCTTTATAGATCTTGGATATCAACCCTTTATCTGTTGTGTCATTTGCAAATATCTTTTCCCATTCCATAGGTTGCCTTTTACTTTTGTTGACTATTTTCTTTGCTGTGCAGAAGTTTTTTATTTTGATGAAGTTCCAATAGTTCATTTTTGGTTTTGTTTCCCTTGCCTTTAGAGATGTGTCTTTTTTTTTTTTAAGATTTTATTTATTTATTTGTCAGAGAGAATGAACACAGGCAGACAGAGTGGCAGGCAGAGGCAGAGGGAGAAGAAGGCTCCCTGCTCAGCAGGGAGCCCAATGTGGGACTCGATCCCAGGATGCTGGGATCATGACCTGAGCCGAAGGCAGCCGCTTAACCAACTGAGCCACCCAGGCGTCCCTAGAGATGTGTCTTAAAAGAAGTTTCTGTGCCAAGGTCGAAGAGGTTATTGCCTGTGTTCTCCTCTAGGATTCTGATGGATTCCTGTCTCACATTGAGGCCTTCCATCCATTTAGAGTTTATCTTTGTGTACGGTGTAAGAGAATGGCCTAGTTTCATTCTTCTGCATGTGGCTGTCCAGCTTTCCCAGGACCATTTATTGAAGAGGCTGTCTTTTTTCCATTGGATATTCTTTCCTGCTTTGTTCAAGATTAGTTGACCACAAAGTGAGGGTCCATTTCTGGGCTCTCTATTCTGTTCCATTGAGCTATATCACACTTAGGTCTTCAAGCCATTTTGAGTTTATTCTTGTATATGATGTAAGAAAGAGGTCTAATTTCAATCTTTTGCATGTAGCTGTCCAGTTTTCCCAATATCATTTGTTGAAAAGACTTTTTCCCATTTCATGTTCTTGCCTCCTTTTTCATAGGTTAATTGACCATTAAAGTGTGAGCTTATTTTCAGACTTTCTATTTTGTTTCATTGGTCTATATGTCTGTTTTTGTGCCAGTACCATACTGTTTTGATTACTATAAGGTTTGCAGTATATCTTGAAATCTGGGATTGTGATACCTCCAGCTTTGAGCAAGATGGTTGTTTCAATGACATGTATGGACATATAGCCTAGTTCAAGCAAAAAAAAAAAAAAAAAAAGGAGAAGGAGCAACCCATTAGATATCATTGATAAGACAAGCAGTTGGTACTGTGAAAATTCTATTTGAATTCTAATTCAAATTCTATTTGAACAGCCCTTTACAACAGCAGTGTTTGTTCCCTGCCCTCCCTTCCCTGGACTTAGATTTATTTCATATTGACTCCACCAATCTTGTCTATCTTTTTGAGTCATCATAGTTGTTAAAATGCCGTCACTTGGGTTTCAATAATTCATTTTTTAACTGATTAATACAATTTTGTTTTTTATGGAAGTATGGTTGATACACGATATTACATTAGTTTAAGGTATACAACACAGTGATTTGCCACTAATGTAACTTTTAAAATTTTAATTCCAGTGTAATTCTTTATGTAGCTGCATAACGTTTGAAAAAATAGACATTATTTGTAAAGGAAAGGATGTTATGTTTTAATGATTTTTGGCTAAGTGCCAGGTCCTGTAGAATGTATTATGTATGTGGTGTCTCATCTAATTCTTACTTCAACCTTCTGAAGTACATATCAGCAGATGAAAAAAAAGGACGACAAACCACTTGCTCAAGGTTACACAACTGCTAAGAAGTATAATCAGGAGTTGAGGTTTGGTCTCTGAGTAAATCTGTGTGTTTTATCTACTCCATAAAGCTGATTCTGAGTCATGCAAATTGTATATAAAGCTTGAATCAACTGACTACTGACCTTTTGTTCAAGGACACATTGTAGTCTGTCAAAACATGCCAAACTACTCTAGAAGTGCAATAAAAATTGGGTTTACCTAGCTTATATGAAAAATAACCAGTTGACTGAATTTTCCTTAATGGTACAGACTCAGCCTCTGTGTGTATAGATCCAGAGAACACTTATGCAAAATGACAAAAGTGACTCATGAATTCTCCTAGATCTCAATATCTAACAGAGACACAGAAGATACTCCTTGGAGTCTTTGTATGTTGTCTCTCACTCATGTGCCTGCAAATCTTTGTCATTGTTGGGGATTATGTTAACTATAATCTGTTGCCAGAGGGATCACTTGCCTAATATCTTCATTTTGCTTGTCTGTGTGTATTTTTGATACCAAGTACAGTTTTTTACTGAGTGGTATCTAAGTCTGACCCTTTAAACAAGGGCTTTGCAGACATCTTCTGTCAAAGGCCAAACAGTAAATATTTGAGGGTTTTGGGGCAATACAGTGTCTGTAGCAGCTCCTCAGCTTCACTGTTGTATTACAAAAGCGGTCATGGACAGTACATACATGGATGTGCAGGGTTGTGTTCCAGTAAGTCTTGCCTTATAAATGGCAAGTGGCGATCTGGATTAGGCCAAAGAACTAGAGCTTGTCCAATTTTGCTTTATACCATGATCTGATAGGGTGTACATTTACATACCACACACATGTGTACACACACACACACACACACACACACACCCCACTGTTTTTAATGGAAGTGAACTATTACTGTGATACCTTTTATTAATAGCTATTATAACCTGAATCTTACATGAGGTTGTTCATAACATGCAGTTGCAGATTATTTAATTCTTTCCTAAAGTTAGTGCTATTCTTCTGAATGAACTCCTGGATAATTAAAATGAAAGTCGGTTGCATTGTATTTGAGAAAGGGATTGTAGGCAATAGATTACAGTTCTCTTCAGTTTTAATTGAAAACTGAGTTAAATTAGCTCTACACTGGCATGGTTCTATAAAGGAGTTCATTATAAGCATTTGTAAAAGTAATGCATAGCCTAAGGGCACTTTTCTATTTATACTGTTGCCATAATTAAGAGTCTGTCCATATTTTAAAAGGCTACTTTAAAGCTTTTCCAATTTAGCCTTATATATTCTCTTCAGTTTAAAACGTGGTAAATAAAAATGACCCTGGGTTGGGGTGGGGATTGGAGAGAGGGACTTGAGAACATTTGTTTTCTAGACTAATTAGTCTCCTGGGCTATTAGATATGGGTGCTTATGTTGTTTTATGTTTTATGGTTAAGAATTCTAAACATTAAGACCTGATTTTTAAGTTTAGCAAAAGTGCGCGTATTAAGTGATTTATTTAAACTTAAGCATTTCTAGCTCTGCTACCTTGGCTTGTAAATGATTTTCAGATTGAAGGGGTTTATTTGTTAGAACATGGGGAAGTCTCAGTTGTGAGACTATTGTAGCTTTTAAGGGTATGGATGCATAGTTGCATTAGGAACAAGCATAATCTTTTATTTACAGACCTTCTGGTTTGTTCCCTGCTTTGTTCTCTCTGTCTATATGAGGAAGACCAGTTCTTATGATGGCATTTGAGAAACAGGATATGAAGACAACATGTTAGCCAGAGTTGGCCAGCACCCTAACCTCCAAGGAAACCTCAAGATTTTCTTAGCCTCAAACCTCTACCAAGGGTGGGCCAGTGATGGGAGGAAGAGTTCTAAATCAGGTGTGGGAAGAGCAGGCAGTGTGCTTGGCAGTAGGACACCGAGTATGAGAAGGAAAGGGATTATAAACAACAATACCAACAGTAAGTACTTACTGAATATGTACTATTGGCTAGGCACAGTGCTCAGTGCTTTACCCACATCATCTCAATTAAAACTTGGTAACAGCCCTAAGAAGTAGCCACTGTTAGTTCATACTACTTCTAGAGATGGGGAAGTGGAGGCTTAGACAGAATATATTCATTGAGTTTGTAGTATGTGCCAAGCACTGTTCTAAGTGACTTATG
Organism: Mustela nivalis; assembly: GCF_964662115.1. Classification (NCBI taxonomy): domain Eukaryota; kingdom Metazoa; phylum Chordata; class Mammalia; order Carnivora; family Mustelidae; genus Mustela; species Mustela nivalis. The sequence continues at coordinate 9,392,711 of NC_139040.1, forward strand.
TCTATTATTCAATCTTAACAACTCTATGAGGTAGATGCTAGTATCTCTGTTTTACAGATGAGAAAATTATGGAAATCTACATCTACTGATTCATGAGTTTGTACTCTTAATCCCTGTAGTATCTGGTAGCTTAGCTTCAATTTGTTTTCTTCTTTTATTGGAATCCTTTATTTTGCCTATATTGCTTAGCACTGTTTGATTTTCTATTCATGTCTGTATTCATGTCTATAGGCCCTCCTGATACTAATATCTTACTATATCCACCAACCTGGAACAGTCTAGTAGGGCCAGGGTGGGGGACCTAGAGCCAGGAGCCCTTGACTAGTGGCATATACCAACTCTACTGTAGGCCTTTGAGAAGAGGGTTCTTGATTTCCCAAGCTTTGCTTTTCCAGACTGCCTCCCTTAGTCTGGTGGTAAGGTCCAGAAAGAAGAGTAGGAAGAGACTATTAGTTATTATATTATTAATATTATAGCCATATAAATCTTGCTGGCTGAAAGATAGGACTGTTGGGACTGAAAAACTTAAACCCATATTTCCCTGTTTGGGATGGGTGAAACTTGAACTTTTTCTGACTTTGCCTGACACATTTGTCTTAATCTTGGAAGCTGCCTGCCATGTACCTGTTTTTTATGCATCTGATAAACCATTAACCTTTGAATGGAGTGATCTTTCCTAAACAAAAAAGAATCAGGAAAATTATGAATTAATTTCTTTTTTTAAACAAAGATTGTGAAATATGATCCAGAGTTAGACCAATTAGGAAATGTGCCTTCTGCTATTAAGAAACTGATTTCTCAGGCAAAGTTGTTTTCAAGTAATATAGTTGGGGACATTTTCATCAGTTTCACTCTGACAGACCATCTGTTGGCTGTCAGCCACGGGCTTTTGCCTTCAGTAAGTACTGTCATTTTATAAACTATGCACTATTTTTACTTAGAGTTATTATATGAATGACATTGAACACTTGAATGGAACTTCCTTGTTATTGTACCAAGATTCAAAGTTTCCTGATTATGAAGTTAGATCATTTGGTGGCTCAAATCTAGCGCATACTGAGAATACTTTATTTCCCTTAGGTGTGTTTCTCACCCCCTCCCTCCTCTTTTTCCTTCCTTCTTTCCTTGTTCCCTTCTGGTTTATAGATTTTTGTTTAAAAAGAAATTTAAAGCATACAATCCCCAAATAATATGAGTTCTCTTTCTGTTAATCACAAATTGCATATTTTTTAAAATTTTGTAACTTTGGGGGCACCTAGGTGGCTCAGTCAGTTAAGCATCCGACTCTTGAGCTCAGCTCAGGTCTTGATCTCAGGGTCCCAAGTTCAAGCCTTGCACTGGGCTCCACACTGGGCGTGGGGCCTACTTAAAAACAAGTTCTATGACTTATTAAAACTTTATTGAGGAATAATTGACAATTACTTATTTAGCAAAAGTCAGCTTTGAGGTCTGCAGTCAGCATGGGGTCTGCTTGGGGTTCTTTCTCTCTCTCCCCCTTTGCCTCTCCCTCTGCGTGCTCGCGCTCTCTCTCTCTCTCTCTCTCTCTCTCAAAAACAAACAGATCTTTAAAGAAATTAAAAGAAATAAAATATTGTCCATAAATGAGGCTCCCAAGTTTGCAAAGTATAAATGACTCTTTTCAGAGACTGTAGCCCAAAGCCATCAGTGCTGACAAAACCCACAAATTAATGCTACATGAGTCGAAAAACAGAAACCTTTGTGGAGGAAATAGTTTGATACTCAGTCTACCTTGTAAATCAACAATCCTACTCCTAAGTGTATATCTGAAGGAATGGAAATCACTGTCTCGAAGAGATATCTGCATAGCCATATTCACTGCACCTTTATTCACAATAGCCAAGATAGGAGAACAACCTAAGGGTCTTTGACAGATGAATGGATAAAGAAAATGTGAGCTATCTATCTATCTGATCATATATTACTCAGCCATAAAAAGAAGGAAATCCTGCCATTTGTGACAACATAGATGAAACTTGAGGGCATTACACTAAGTGAAATAAAACAGAGAGACACCCATACTATACAGTATCACTTATATATGGAATATAAATAGAGAAAAGAATAGAGGTTGAAAGAGGGGGAAATGGGATGCAAACATCAGCGGTAAGAATACGTTCTAAGAAAGAGAGGGAGAGAGAGAGAGAGAAAGTCAGTCATTGAGAGCATCTCAGGGGCTCATAGAATTAATAATAATAATAAAAAATTGCAAGGGGACCAAACTTGGGAAATGGTAGGCAGGAAGGCATTTATGGAAAAGCCAGTGAGAGGAAAGCACGTCTCCTGTCGCCTCCCTGCCCCCCCCCACCAACATCCCATGCTATGTAAGACTCTCCTACTCTTGGTCATTATTGCTATTCCCAGTGGGATACCACCACATTCATCAGGAAAGGATCTGAACTGAACTTTCATCTTTGTGTCACTTATTCCAGATTCAGGGTTTCAGATGGAAATATCCTATTAGCCCTCCCATACTGTGTACCCAAAGCTACTGCCAGAAAACGGAAAGAGCAAAACTGCCCCACTTTGGTGCTTAATTTAGAGGGCAGGGAAAACACAAAATCACACAAGATTACATGTATCAGGGGGATTTACCCCTAAATGAAAAGGAACTAGGGACACTGGGACGGCTCAGTCAGTTAAGCATCCGACTCTCGATCTCAGCTCAGGTCTTGATCTCTGAGTTGTGAGTTCAAGTCTTACCTTGGGCTCCATGCTGTGCATGGAGTCTACTTTAAAAGGGGGGGGCTAGATAGATTAAAAAAAAGATCTAATATTCACTACACACAGGTTGATAGTAGTAATCAATCCTATTCAGTCTTATATAAAACTGTGACTCTATTCTTACAGAAACAAGTCATATTTTGATTTTACTATGCAGTTTTTTTTTTTAGCTCTAAAAGGAGCTATCTTAATTTGTGATTTTTCTTCTGTTTATATGAATGTCTTAACAAAAAGTGGGATACATTTAAAAGTGCTCAGGAGTTGGTAAACTTGAAAAAGCTATAATTAGCAGTCAGACAAAACTAAGCTTTTATATCTTTGCCAGCTGTGTGATCTTGAATAAGTTCCTTAATGTCTCTGGGCCTCAATTTCCCTATTTGTAAAATGCAAATAATGCTTCCTGTGCTATATATATTATGAAGAGCACATGATATAATGAATGTGTGCTAAGTACACAGTGCTTGGCATCCAACTTGAGAAAAGATAGTACTGTCCCCATACAGTAAATGTAAGTCACTGACATCATATACGCAAGTTCACAAATCACTTTAACATCATTTCAATTTTTTAGTTCAGTTTTTAAAATGTTACTATTTTATTCAATCTGACCATGTAATGGATTGAATTTTTCCACTATCTCTTGCTTCTAATATAATATTTTATTGTTGTAAGTGACTTTTCTATGCTCTTAAGTAAAGTTGAGGAATGGTATCATCATGTTGAATTACTGATGATTTACCTCCCTAACAGTCTGTTTTAACAAACTCTCAAAATACAGATGCAATTTTTTTTTGTTTTGGTTTTCTGGGAGAAAATGACTTCAGATGCAATTGTTAGGGCTCGCAGGACTTAAGAACTCTTATCTGTGCAAATTTTCTTTATTGTTTTTTCTTCTTTCCTGTGCTTTTATCCTCAGATTTGATCAACCTTTTAATCTTTGCCTTGTTGAAAATCATTTCATGGGCCTTAATCATCTATGCCAAGCAATAATTGACTAGGAGCTTTGGAAATTATTTCCTGTTGAAACCATTTAAATCATCACTGTCTTCGTTAGTAAATTCCTTTAATATTTCAATGACTCATGAGTTCAGATTTTTCTAAAAGCTAAAGGGTTCTTGTTTGGTAGATTCCCCATGTCCTGCCTAAGTTCCTACCCTGCCTTTTTATCTCAGACAACCAATTAACAGGAAGGAAACAGCCAGGAAATACTGGGTGAGGCCAGACAAGTCTTCTGTGTTCTTTTTGTACCTTTCTCCCTGCTCAGAGACTGTTGGTTGCAGCTTTGCTATACACGGTTGTGGAATTTGAACATAAATAATGTGGAAACTTGCATATCACTCATCATCGTGATATGCTTTGCTCTGGGCAATACCAAATAAAGAATATTACCACTCAGATCACATTTTCATCAGCCAAATATTTTCACAAGAGCGATATCAGAGTATATTACATTGTAGACAAAAATAGCAGTTTGAGTGCTATAGAAGACTAGAGATTAACTTCCTTCCCCACATAGCCTCCTACCTCTTGGATCTGGGCATTAGAGATCTCTAGGCGATATGTCACAAGGCTCAATTTAAATTGGTAAATAATCATTGTCCAGTAGATTTCAATACGCCATTTTATCACAGATTTGTAAAGGAAATGACGGATGATGTGCTGGGAAATGTATAGCATTTGCTGATTTTCATGGTGTAAATATTGTCAACATAACCAATTTCAAGCTACCAATATGACATTGATGTAGACGTGGCGGAAATAGTAACAGCCAAGTTTCACGAAACCATAAGAGCTGGCTTCAGCATACCACTGCATATGTATTTAAGACCCCCCCCCCCATTTTTCAGGAAACAGAAACATCACACAATATATATATATATGATCAGCAAAGATGACTTCTACGGTCAATATAAAATATTGCAATTTAACTATAGCTGTTACATTTAAAGGCAAAAGGAACCTATTATATTATGCAGTTCACAGTTCGAAATCTTTCAAAGGAGCAAAATAAAGAGGAACACTTCTTTTTAAAGTGCCATCTGTGGAAAAGCTACTTCACAGACTAAGTAACATACTGTTGTTATGTTGCCTTTTCAAAATGGGAAAAGGTCAGTGAGAAAATGAAGCCCTTGTGATCGGGTCCTTCTTCACTTGAGGTAACGCAAAACGAGACTATGCTAAGCGACTTCTCATGTCACATAGAACAAAAATGCTTGCCTTGGACTTTGACTCTGCTTCACACATTTTGCTAATGAAGAGAATCCACATTTTGAAGTTTGCATATGACCTTTTCATATCTGGTGTACTGCAGATCTCTGGGCTAGCGAGGGAGAATGTGGCCTGCGGGCAGTAGGTTGAGCTCGTAGGAGAACAGGCTCTCCCTGCTCTGCGTGTTGTACGCTCACTTGCATGGTGGTGTTGTGGTGCTGACCACCTGCCCTGAGACAGCAGTGTTCTGTAAGAGCAGTCCCCTCTGTGAGCTCCATCCTACTCATTTCTTAAAAGCTCCGCTGCCAGAAACTCATAAAACAGCAGGAATAGAGAGGGGTTCTTGGAGCTTATCATGATGGTGTAGGGAATCCCTTAAAGTCTAGTACTCCTTCCGCCTTACTCGGTATTACCTTTGCCCAGACCCTTGCCAACACAGTGGGATAAGGTGCATTTTTGCATATCCCACTACTGCTCATTCCACATCAAAACTCCTCTTCAGCCTTTAGGTGGCTTAATTTGTAGCTGACTATCACCAGTTAGTTGGTTCCGAATTTAGAATCATCATAGTGCCTTGTCATAAATGTGGCATGTCCTCACTTCTGATTCCTGAAATGTGCTCAAAGCAAATGCTTGTTTGCCTCAGGCTCATTTGCTTCATATAATAATACCACCACCACCACCACCACCACAATAATCATAATATTCTCGTTTGGGTGCGTGCTGGTATTATTTATTTCTGAAGTGCCCTCTGCTGTTACACGGCCCCTCGAAATCCTCACCACTGCACTGCGTACAGGTATCATTATCGCAATTTCACACACAGAAAACTGAGTCTTACTGGGGTTCAGCACACTAATGAAGGAGCCCAAAACTGAGTTCAGTTTTATCTGGCTCCAAAGCATGACATCTTCAACTCCTTAAACCACTAAAACCTTAATTATGGTACACAGCTTATAGCAAAGAAATAGCGTCAGAAAGGAAAAATGATTGCAGGAGAGCATTTATTTCCTACAATTCTCTTGGATAATGTCTATTTTTTTAAAAGTATGAGTAATACCAAAATTGAGGGCAAACAGTCATTAACTAGGTACCTTCAAATGAATTTTAGAAGACAAAATTGAACTATCTTAAAACTAATGAACCCAAGAGTGAGAGGTCAGGATGAATGTCTTCTCTGGGAGAATGTCTGTTTTCTGAGACTTGTTTATTTTGAGCTGTCCTAGAACACCACATAATACAGCTACAGCGTTCATTTTAATTTCTTTAGGCTTTTCACTGGGGAATCTCTGATGCGTTCAAGGACTGTAACACTAAAAAAGGTTCTTAGTTGATTTTATCATTTGATATAAATGTAATCATGGTAAATACATTGATGAAATAGCATCTACCTTCTCTCTGACTCTTCACCATGGGCAAGATGCACACATCTTTCTGACTGCTCATCGTGTGCTTACTTATTTCAGAAGATAATAGAGAAAAGAGAGAAACAGGAGGAGTGAAGATCAGCTTCTCAAAGTTCCCTCCAAGGCTGCATAAGAAAATTTAATAGTGTTTGCTAGGGAGCAGTTGGCTGAGAGAGAGAGTTTTTAGTATGTTTTTCTACCCATTGGATTGATAATCATTAAATGGATGTCCTGTTCATACTCCACCACTTAATAAGATAAATTTAGACTTTTTGCCATATAAATGTTGCTAGCTGAAAGATAGGACTGTTGGGACTGAAAAACTTAAACCCATGCTGGGTACTGTTCTGTCTTCTGGTTTGTGACCAAATTATTTTGTGTATCATTTATTTGATACACAAAGAGGTGCCTGGGGCTGAGAATATAATGGCAGAAACATGATCTGCATACATTCTTAAAACCCACCATAAGTTGAAATAACAATTTTTGAGTTGAACATTGCAGCTCAAAAACACGATAAGGGCTTTGTACATGGTAGATGTCATCAAATGTTTTGGGATGTTGGAGTTAATAAGCCCCTAAATCTGTGTTTTTCCATCCTCATCCTATCTCTCCATATGTCTTCATTTTCCCAAAATGACAGAAAACAAAGACTCCATGAATGTTCACTGCAAACATGCAATGATAATAAAGCCTTAGTTAGATCCAGTCTTAATCCCTCCTTCATCTGATCGTCACAAGAGAGTAGAAAAGAAACTAATCCTTTGAGATAGCTGAACTAGAGCCAGGCACCATAAGGGATGCTTTCTATACATTATCTCATTTAATCCCCATAATGACACTAAGAAGTAAGTATAATCTTTTTACTATGTGATAAAACTTAGGCTCATAAATGTTCAGTTTAACCCAGACCACACAGCTAGTAAGTAGAACAGCTGAGGTTTGAGTTGAGTTCCAGCTGAATTCCCAGTCAGATACAATAATGACGATGTCCATAATAATTACTATGTACTTAGTGCTTTCTGTGCGACATATCAATTCTAATCTTCTGCCAAATCCTTCAAGGTATGTATTATTTTCTGCATTTCATAGATGATCCAAAAGTGAGGCTTAGATCATGGAACCTGCCCAAGGTCACACACCTAATATATTGATAGTGGATATGTGAATATAGATTTGTCTGTCCCCAAAACCTACTCTTTCCCACCCTTTCTCATAATACTCTACCTCTAAATACAGCTATATAGTAACTGGTGTTAGCAAAAATCCTATCCAGACCCTAACCTCCCACATACCTCCCACACAACACATACCCATACCCACACACATTTATGGATAGAAGAGTAGTGGCCATTATTTTAAAAAGGAGAAGTTTATAATCTGCTTTCATGAAATAAAAACCGGTATCATCATTATTCTAGTTGAGCAATTAAATATAGAAAATTCATTCATTACATCTTCATTTTAGTATCTTTCCATTTAAAGGTTATTTTTATGTTCCTAAGAAAGAAAAAAAAAGTTATGAGATGTTAATTCTGTTTTGTATCATTTAGGTGCACAGTCTTGTGGTTTGAGAAAAATCATGTGAAAATATTGATATAACAAGTTCTGTAAGTTAATATTGTGGATAAGAAAGGGAAAATAAAATACTAGATTTGTACAATATTTTCCAATGAGAATAAAATGAATGAAGGATATATATATATATATATATATATATATATATATAATTCAGAAATAGCAAAAGCAGTTGTCAGCAAAATGCACTTTCTTTTCTTTAAAAAAAATGATTTCAGTATAGTTGACACACAATGGTACATTAGTTTCAGGTATACAACATAGTGATTGGACATCTCTATATACATTATTCATTATGCTGTGCTTACAACAACTGTAGCTGCTATCTGTCACCACACAGTGCTATTACAATACCATTGACTGTATTCCCTTACGCCGAGCTGAGCTGTTTATTCCCATGACATTCATTCCATAGCTGGAAGCCCCGATCTCCCACTCTCCTTCACCTATTTTGCCCCTCCCCCACCGTCCTTCCTTCTGGCAACGAGCAGTTTGTTCTCAGTATTTATAGGTCTGAGTCTGCTTTTTGTTTGTCTACTCATGTGTTTTTTAGATTCCACATATGAGTGAAATTATATTGTATTTTTCTTTCTCAGTATGACTTATTTCTCTTAGCATGAAATGTACTTTTTTTTTTTTTTTTTAACCTGACATACTTTTAATGATTGATCAATACTAGGTTCAGGTGTTGTCAGCCTTCCCAAAATGTACTTTCTTAATTCAGATCAATGGCTCTTGACTAGATCAAGTGAAATTGAAAGAAAAAGGCCTTTGCATAAGCCATTTTCTTTTTTTTTCTTTTTTTTCTGTTTTAAGCATAACAGTATTCATTGTTTTTGCACTACACTTAGTGCTCCATGCAATCCGTGCCCTCTCCAATACCCACCACCTGGTTCCCCCACCCTCCCACCCCCCGCCCCTTCAAAACCCTCAGATTGTTTTTCAGAGACCATAGTCTCTCATGATTCACCTCCCCTTCCAATTTCCCTCAACTCCCTTCTCCTCTCTAACTCCCCTTGTCCTCCATGCTACTTGTTATGCTCCACAAATAAGTGAAACCATATGATAATTGACTCTCTCTGCTTGACTTATTTCACTCAGCATAATCTCTTCCAGTCCCGTCCATGTTGGTACAAAAGTTGGGTATTCATCCTTTCTGATGGGGGCACAATACTCCATAGTGTATATGGACCACATCTTCCTTATCCACTCGTTCATTGAAGGGCATCTTGCTTCTTTCCACAGTTTGGCAACCATGGCCATTGCTGCTATGAACATTGGGGTACAGATGGCCCTTCTTTTCACTCCATCTGTATCTTTGGGGTAAATACCCAGGAGTGCAATGGCAGGGTCATAGGGAAGCTCTATTTTTAAGTTCTTGAGGAATCTCCACACTGTTCTCCAAAGTGGCTGCACCAACTTGCATTCCCACCAACAGTGTAAGAGGGTTCTCCTTTCTCCACATCCTCTCCAACACATGTTGTTTCCTGTCTTGCTAATTTTGGCCATTCTAACTGGTGTAAGGTGGTATCTCAATGTGGGGTTTTGTTTTTTTTTTTTAGTTTTTTTTTTTAAATTTATTTATTTTCAGAAAAACAGTATTCATTATTTTTTCACCACAACCAGTGCTCCATGCAATCCGTGCCCTCTATAATACCCACCACCTGGTACCCCGACCTCCCACCCCCCTGCCACTTCAAACCCCTCAGATTGTTCTTCAGAGTCCATAGTCTCTCGTGATCCACCTCCCCTTCCAATTTACCCCAACCCCCTTCTCTCTAACTCCCCATGTCCTCCATCCTTTTTGTTATGCTCCACAAATAAGTGAAACCATATGATAATTGACTCTCTCTGCTTGACTTATTTCACTCAGCATAATCTCTTCCAGTCCCATCCATGTTGCTACAAAAGTTGGGTATTTATCCTTTCTGATGGAGGCATAATACTCCATAGTGTATATAGACCATATCTTCTTTATCCATTCGTCCGTTGAAGGGCATCTTGGTTCTTTCCATAGTTTGGCGACCGTGGCCATTGCGGCTATAAACATTGGGGTACAGATGGCCCTTCTTTTCACTCCATCTGTATCTTTGGGGTAAATACCCAGGAGTGCAATGGCAGGGTCATAGGCAAGTTCTATTTTTAATCTCTTGAGGAATCTCCACACTGTTCTCCAAAGAGGCTGCACCAACTTGCATTCCCACCAACAGTGTAAGAGGGTTCCCCTTTCTCCACATCCTCTCCAACACATGTTGTTTCCTGTCTTGCTAATTTTGGCCATTCTAACTGGTGTAAGGTGATATCTCAATGTAGTTTTAATTTGAATATCCCTGATGGCTAGTGATGATGAACATTTTTTCATGTGTCTGATAGCCATTTGTATGTCTTTATTGAAGAAGTGTCTGTCCATATCTTCTGCCCATTTTTTGATATGATTGTCTGTTTTGTGTGTGTTGAGTTTGAGGAGTTCATTATAGATTCTGGATATCAACCTTTTGTCTGTACTGTCATTCGCAAATATTTTCTCCCATTCCGTGGGTTGCCTCTTTGTTTTCTTGACTGTTTCCTTTGCTGTGCAGAGGCTTTTGATTTTGATGAAGTCCCAAAAGTTCATCTTCGCTTTTGTTTCCTTTGCCTTTGGAGACATATCTTGAAAGAAGTGCTGTGACTGATATCGAAGAGATTACTGCCTATGTTCTCCTCTAGGATTCTGATGGATTCCTGTCTCACGTTGAAGTCTTTTATCCATTTTGAGTTTATCTTTGTGTACAGTGTAAGAGAATGGTCGAGTTTCATTCTTCTGCATATAGCTGTCCAGTTTTCCCAGCACCATTTATTGAAGAGACTGTCTTTTTTCCACTGTATATTTTTTCCTGTTTTGTCGAAGATTATTTGACCATAGAGTTGAGGGTCCATATCTGGGCTTTCTACTCTGGGCTCTCTGCTCTTTTCCACTGGTCTATGTGTCTGTTTTTATGCCAGTACCATTGCATAAGCCATTTTCTAAACAGTATCTCTTAAGAATTATTTTGCTTTAAAATATAAGCAATTTTGCCAATATAGACAAAAATCAAATTTCTTGGTATTTTTTCATTAATGGATCAGAGGATTACGTGGATTGACAAAAAGAAAACAATAAAGAATCTAATCTTTGAAATATACCAAGATGAATGAAAATACAGTAATACTTCACAGAACTAGAAATTTCACTTATGGAGAATACAGTCAGAAACCCATCATTAAATCAAAAGGACTTGAAAGTGGCCAAAGAGAGGCTGTGATGTCTGATAAAGTTAATGAGTCTCAGTAATAGTACAATTTCTTTTGTCTGTATTCAGTACCTCTTTATCTTATTTCAACTACGATAGTAATAAATGTGGGTTATCTCATTTCTGAATCCACCCGACATTAGAGGGACGAAGTGAGAAGAGTTTCTAAAGGTTGGGGTGTTGACTGAAGTAAGTAGTGATAGTTGTTAGCAAATACAATGTAGTAGGAAAACTGTTAAAACATACCTCTAAGCTATCTAGGGCAAATAACCCTATATACATATTGATGGCCTGCAGGAGCCCAAATTATATGGCATTGACTTACAACGGTATTCATAGTCAGTACCCTAAGGCAGTGGGAAATGGTTAACTTCCATTCAGATTTCTTATTTTACAAAGGCCCTAAGAGTACACTCTGTTTTAGAATATTTATATAGTAAATGATTAAAACCAAGTATTTGAGCTTAAAGTAATAAGCCTTTAGTTATCTAGAAAACCACCTGGTTTAGAATAACTGAGGCTCCAAGACTGAAATATTGGCACTCACTGATGAACCAATAGGAGAAAACTAGTTTTTTTAATATCAGAAGTGTGTGTTTTCTATAATCACTAAAGAATTAATGAACCACAAAGAAGTCGGATTTAGTGGTATGTGTGAAATTGTACTTGCTAGCAAAGATGACACTTGGCGGTAGTCACTCTATAGCTATGACATTGCCTTGAATTCAAAGAAATGGTTTGGCAGAGAATGGAAGGGGTTTGTATTTGGAAAAACAAATGGGAGACAACGGAAGAGCACTTGCATTCAGGTTCTACAATTCGCAACTCTGACTGTTCTGCATTAATGAGGAGTTAAGCTCCCTCTGCCTTTCAAGCTTTCTGGAGAGGCAACATTTCTTCTCACAGGTTCTCTTGGACTCGCTTTCCTGCTTTAGGGATAAATCCAGCCAGTGCTGCTGGCCATTGGGCTTCCGTGGCTGGCTCTGGGCTGGGCTAGTGCTCTTGTTGTTTTCCCAAGCGTTTACCCTTCTAGTCTGCCGTCCATTGATTTGGGATTTGTCCTAATTTGAGAACTTGAGAAACCACTGTCCTTTTTATCTGTTTCAAAAGGGATATGTTTTGTTTTCTATAGTCAAATTATGCTTCGAAAGTTCAGAAGACAAAAAAGGGCAAAGTCCCTGAGAGGAGTAATGTGGCTGCGACTGCGAATCAAGTTATAAATTGCTAGTGAACTTTAACAGAAGCAGACAGATTGCTTTAAATAAAAGCAACAATAAAAATGCACATGTTTTTTTAAAATGCTCATGTTGCTGTGGAGGAACTATGAGTGGCCATGAATCAAGTGGTCTTTTCTGAGGGCAGAATATAAGGAAATGGTAGTGCTGGGAAGGACAAAGTAAGAAACAGAAAAGGTAAGGAAATTGTGGCCATCATAACATTGGGCCTCAGCTTGTATTACATCATGGGGAGAACAGAGGGGAAATTTTCTCAGTTTTGAATCAGAGTGGATGACATATTTCATTGTGTTGGCAGTTCACTAGAGATCAGGAATAGTTACTGTTTTTTTAACAGCTTTATATAGATAAGTATAATTGATATATAGAAAACAGAACACATTTAATGTGTACAATTTGATGAGTTCAGACATATGCAAACCCAGTAATACCATCTCCACAATCAAGAGACATATGCAACACCTCCTAAAATTTTCTTATGTCTCCTTGTTTTTATTTTTGCTTTGTTGTAATAACACTTAACATGCGATTTGAACAACAGCATATTTGAAAACACTATAGACCAAATGGACCATACTGATATATACAGAATGTTCCATCTAGCAGCAGCAGAATGCACATTCTTCTCAAGTGCACATGAAACATTCTTTATGATAGATTGTATATTAGGCCACAAAACAAGTCTTAACAAACTAAAACAGGTTGAAATGATATAAACGGTCATTCCCACCCACAGTGGTATATAACAGGAAATCAGTAATAAAAACAAAACTGGAAAATTCACATACACGTAGAATTAAACAACACATTCCTGAACAAACAGTGGGTCAAAGAAGAAATAAAAGAGAAACAAAAAAAATCTTGAGACAAATGAAAATGGAAATACAACATACCAGAGCTTATGGGATGCAGCAAAAACAGGGAAGTTTCAAGCTGTAAACATCTACATGAAGAAAAAAAAGAAAGCTGTCAAATAAGCAATCCAAATTTACACCTGAAAGAATTAGGAAAGGAGAACAAACTAAGCCTGAGGTTAACAGAAGAAAAGAAATTAAGATTACAGCAGAAAGAAATGAAATAGAGAACAGGGAAAAAAATAGAAAAGATCAGTAAGACAAATAGTTGTCTTTTTTAAGATAAAAATAACAGACTATAGATTAACCAAGCAAAAAAGAGAGAGAACTCAAAGAAAGTTATGAATGAAAGAGGAGACATTATAACTGATACAACAGAAATACAAAGGATCATAAGACACTACTGTGAATAACTGTATGCCAACAAATTAGATAATCCAGAAGAAAAGGTTACATTACTAGAAATACACCGGCTTACCAAGACTGAATCATGACAAATAGAAAACATGAACAGACCAATAATGAGTAAGGAGATCAAATGAGTAATCAAAAAACTCCTAGGACCAGATGGTTTCACTGGTGAATGCTACCAAAGAACTAAAGAATTATCACTGATCCTTCTCAAACTCTTCCAAAAGATTGAAGAGTAGGACACACTCTCAAAATGTATAAGGAACTCATACCGCTCAATTGCAAAAAAAAAAAAACAAAAAACAAACAAACAAAAACACACCTGATTTAAAAATGGGCAAAGGACCTCAATAAACATTTTTCCAAAGAACACCTACAGATGGCCAATAGGTAAACATAAAGGTGCTCAGCACCATTAATCATCAGGAAAATACAAATCAAAACCAGGCAAAGATATCACCTCATACTTGATAGAATTGCTGTTGTTAAAAATACAAGAGATAACAAGTGCTGGCCAGGATATGAAGAAAAGAGAGCCCTTCTGTGCTGCTGGTGGGAATGTATATTGGGATAGCCAGCAGGGGAAACAGTATGGAAGTCCCTCATTACATCAAAAATAGAACTACTATATGATTTTGCAAGTCCACTTCTGGGTATTTGTCTGAAATTAAAACACTATCCCAAAGAGATATCTGCTCCCACTTCACCCCCCTTCTCTATAGCATTATTCACAATAGCTAAGACACAGAAACAATCTGTCAGTGGACAGATGAATGGATAAAGAAAATGTACATATGCAGTGGATTTTTATTTAACTTTAAAAAAGAAGGAAATCCTGTCATTTGTGCCAACATGGATGAAACTTGAAGGCATAGGGCTAAGTGAAATGAGTCATCCAGAGAAATGCAAGTACTATATGATGATGCTGTGAAATTTAAAAAAATATATGTAATCATAAAAACAAAGAGTAAATTGGTGGTTGCCAGGGCTGTAGGGTAGATGGGGGAAATGGGGCAATGTTGGTCAAAAGATAGAAACTTCCAGTTGTAAAGTGAATAAAGTTATGGGTTCCTACAGTTGACAATACTGTATTATCCACATGCCAGTTGTTAAGACAGCAGATCTTAGATGTTCTCATCACACACACACACACACACACACACACACAGAAAGAAAAAGAAAATGGTAATATGTGAGGTGATGGAGTACTCACCTAGTGTGGGAGCCATTTCACAGTGTTGTACACCTTAACTCACACAGTGTTATAAGTCTGTTACATCTCAATAAATCTGGAAAAAATAAATTGCAGGCAAAAAAAGAAATCCATGAGTTATATCCTTTCCAATTTGAAGTGTTTAATCCCGTACTGCTCCCTATGGTGCTATGTTGTACAGCAGATCTCTAGAACTTACTCCTTCAGCGTAACTGAATTTGTATATGTATTGTATACGTATTGAACAGCAATGTCCTTTTTCCCCAACCCCCCAGCCACTGGCAACCACTAGTTAACTTGGTTTTCTCATCAAGTAATTCTAGAGGACCATACCTGGGCTACTTTTGCATTAGAGTGGCCAGCCTCTGGGGGAATTTCTGTCACCCTTCTGCCAACTCTATAGTAAGCGGTGAACCAGTCATATCATTGTTTCTGTTATTTTTACCCATGAAAATATGAGTGAGTTCTAAATAGAATCTAATCATTAGACTATAAATATACTAATCTTAGAGTTATCTATTAATTGAAAGCCCTTGAAAGAGTGACAATTTAAGATTAGAATTAAGTACAGTTAATAATGCAACCTAGTTCTACATACGAGTCCTTCTTTAGATACAAAAGCAGAAAACTGCCTCTTTGATTATAAAATCACACAATACTTTTGGAAAACGTTTGGATTGGGTTCAAGAAGAATAGATTAGCTTAGAAATTAGGGAAGGGGGCAGTGTTTAAGTTGTTGAAATGACTAGACTATTTCCAGTATCCTTGGCCACTCTCAAAGTAACTCTTTACATAAAGTCATCTGCCTAAAGAATATATTACATAAAATCTTACAATTTCACCAAGGGACCTGTACAGAGCAACACTTTGTTTGCCTAATTTGAGTTATGGTATGGCCCTGAAAATTAGGTCCTCTTTTTTAAAAGTGCAATTTAGAGCACTATTTTTTAAAAAGATGTGTTCTGTATAGCCCCAGGGGTTCCACTGAGCCCTATTAAGGCAGTGGACAGGGAAGGTGACTTACGGAACTGATGACTACAAGGAATAGGATTTAATTATTTGCATCTGACCCAGGTTTATTGTTAACTATCATTTAAATGTGATATTTACTGCAGAATAATTTGTTCGTCACAAACCATCCCCTGGCATGTAATAAAAAACAATGCACGTAATGCATATTACTGGGAAGCAGAATGACTGGGAATAAAGGATTTTAGAATCAGAAGCATCTTATCCTCTAGAAGTCTAAGCTTCTGTTACACAGATTTGCAGAACAGATTTTAAAACCTGAGTTAATTCTGTGGTTGACTCAAGCTACTTTCGAGTTAAGTATAAGCATTTGTTCTTTACAACCACCAGACTGCCTCATTATTTACAAGTGGCTAAGTCATTAATTCAAATTAAAAAGGGACATGAAATATGATAGACACTGGCCTTTTTTTCATCTTCTTTTTAAAATGTACAACCTAAAAAAATACACTTACTTGAAACATTCTTAAAATCTGTCATCACAGAGGACTCAGAAATGCTTGGGCACCATGCTCACGTGCTTTTTTGTTCTAAGAACTTAAAAAAGATTTCCTTCTCTTGATATTAACAAGTGATTGTCAAAAGTCTACAAAATAAGGTGAGTTCTCTCTAATTTCCTCGAACTCTATATTGTGAGCCCCTATTCTGCCAAGTCAGAAAAATGTGCTTGAATATGGGTTTGCCCCAGTTCCTTCATCTGAGTTTTGAAGAGTTAATGTTGTGCTAAGAGATGGAGGGTGAGGTATGCATGTACCGACACATCCTCAATCCTGCTTCTATTCTCCTTTGTTTTGGTTTCATGGCTTCTTGAGTCCTGCTACTTCTCTAGTCCTTGAGACTTTCCTGTCCACCTCCTGGTTTCTAGTTCAGCTTTCTTTGTACTTGACCATTTGACTTACTCCCTTGGTGAGCAGGTGGATGATCATACCAAAGCATATCTTCCCAAATCTTGCTTAGGTCATTACCTTGCTTTCAGAATATAAAAACTAAGAACTGACTTCTTTGTTCCTTGTGTCCTAAAGTAAGCACTCTTCTTAATTCAAGTTGCCCAAATTTATGGGTCATGGGTGTAGGGAGGCACATCAGAGGGCAGCAGGAAGTACTGAAGATTACAAGATTTTAAAAACAGTTAACATTTCAGAATCATTTTTCTGTTTCATTAATTTTTGAGGAGGTACATTGCAAAAAGGGAAATTGGTCTAAACAAGGTATTTTAAGAAGTCTTTGGGGGCAACCAGTGTAGCTAAACAGATGCACTGAAATACATTTTGTAGGGATAAACAGTATCCACCAATAAGACCATTTTGTGATACATTGAGTTTCTTATTATATTATGATTCAGCTGTCAATTGAGCTCAGTTCTGATGTATTTCTGAGTGCTTCAAGGCACATTCCCCACCACGATTTGAGCAGAAGAAGCAAGAATCCATTTTCATGTGACTATAGAAATAAGGAAACCTGGCATCTATTCTCCAAGTTTAAGAATTTATGCCAAAATTCATTAACATTCAAATTATGAATTAACTGTCACAGAAGAGCACCTCAGTAAACAAAGCAAGGCCCATACAGAATCTTCAATGTCTGGATAGCCCAGTTTTGTTTTTAGAGCCTCTGGTAACACTTTCAGCAGAGAGTGGTCTGCAATGTTTTCAAATATTTTCTAGGTTATTTGCAATCCTTGCAATGGACTCATGTAATAATAGTAATATCCTGGACAAACAGCATGGTAAACATAACTTTCTGAAAGGAATTTGAGTAAACTGGAGGGATAAGTATTTTAAGTTAAGACTGAATTGACTAAATATTGCTTTTCACAATATTCTTTGGATTTGAAAGCATTGTTCTTCAAACTGCGTTCCTGACTTTCTATACTTTCATAAATTCTTCAGGTCATTCCTGTCTGTGTTTGAGAACCATCAACCTTCAGAAATTTATGCATAGCATTTATTTACTTCTGTGTGGAGTACAACGTGTATGGATATACTTGTGTGAATACTCACATATTATTCTTATAACTTTTAGTATTATCAATATGTTAGTATCATTGAATATATTAGTATTACTGAGGAAATGAGCAGACCAAATATAGCTACTAATAGGTTTCTGAGCAGCTTTTTAAACAGTCTTTATGATAGTAACATTGGAAAGATTGGATTTATAGTAGTCCTAGTATAATATTTAGTGAACACTTACATTTCTGAACTGTGTGGAGGGTTTTACAGATATCTTCTTATTCCGTCTCACCACATTCCTTTGAGTTAAGAGGCTCTTATCTCCTTTTGTTACAAAAGGGGAGGAAGTCACTTCTATGGGGCTGGCTCTTCACATTTATTGATTTGACTCATATTTGTTCGAATATAGTTAGTATCTGTCCTAATAATTACTGAGACTAGGACAAGAACAACATGAATAATAATGATAAGAAAGGCGAACATTTTTGGAGTGATTACTATGTACCAGGCACTGGACTATGCATTTTACATTAGTGACCCTATTTCATTCTCATGTCAATGTTATGTGAAATATATTGCCTTAATTCCTATTTTCTAGATGAGGAAATTGAGGCTCAGATTAATTTATTGAAAATCATAGAGCTAATGCTAGTGGGTGATAGTGCCTCACTCCAGAGTGCATTTCAAAATCTCAGAATCTTTTTCCTGCCTGCTTTCCTGCCTGCCTTTCTTTTCCTTCCTTTTTGTGACAAATATATTTGAGTTTGGTTGCCATCATTCTAAAAAAGCAACTCCCTCCGCCCTGAAACATGTGTGAGCTTCTCTCTTTGTTTTCTGTGTTTCTCAGAGGTTTATTCTCAGTGCTCCTATTTCCTCCCTTCCCGTTAAATCCTTTATCCTCTGCAATTGGAAGTCAACCCTCATCAATTTCTAAAGCTGCTTCAAGGTCGCGAAAGGCTTCTTAATTATATATCTAACAAAGGTTTCTCTGTTCTTATCATCCTAGACTTCTTTGCTTAGGATGCTCAACAAAGACCACCGAGTAGAGAAGAATGGGCTAGTAACTTGGTTGTTTAAATGCATAACTAACCCACTTTTTAAAAATTTGTTAATTTTCTTTTGTCTTTTCAGTATTGTTGTGTTTTTTTTTTTTTTTCCTTCCCCACAGAGGTCAAGGCTTTGTGGTACTGAGCAGTGTTGTTTAACCAGGGGTGCACATAAGCAGTAACTCCAGGGATTTTGATTCAGGGGTTCTAGGGTGAAACTAGGCATATGTATTTTCAACATGTTCTTTACATAATTCTGCTTCGTACCAAGTATTGGGATTAGCTGCTGGATAATTAGCAGCTGTTTGTGTTTCTTTCTAGGATATACCATAAAAAATTATAAATTACAATTATTTAAAATTACTATGTATAATGAAGCATATTGTAATTTACCCTTGGTGGCTTAACTGATGGCTAAGAATGAGGTCTTTCATGTCTTTTCACCATATAAATGTACCTCTTGCTTCTCTACATGACAGATTTTTTTAATGTTCCAGAATTACTTACCTTACTTTAAGTAATGTAACTAATCTAATACTTCATCTTAAACCAAACTGGTTACTGAAACCTATCATACATGATTAACTGGAGGAAATTTAAAATCTATACAATAGCTCCAAATAACAATTTTCTTACTAAAATAAGGGTGTTTTATTTACTTTATTTTTTAAAGATTTTATTTATTTATTTGAGAGAAACAGAGAGAGTGAGCAAGAGCCCAAGCTTGGGGGAGAGGTAGAAGGAGAGGGAGAAGCAGACTCCCTGCTGAGCAAGGACACTGGGATCATGAGCCAAAAGCAGATGCTTAACTGACTGAACTACCCAAGTACCCCTAAGTAAGGGTGTTTTAAAATGAATTAATACTATGGGTCAAGAATACTTTAGCTAATTTCAGAAAATATATCTTAGTGGCCACGGTTGCCAAACTGTGGAAAGAACCAAGATGCCCTTCATCGGATGAATGGATAAGAAAGATGTGGTCCGTATACACTATGGAGTATTATGCCTCCGTCAGAAAGGATGAATACTTTTGTAGCAACATGGACAGGACTGGAAGAGATTATGCTGAGTGAAATAAGTCAAGCAGAGAGAGTCAATTATCATATGGTTTCACTTATTTGTGGAGCATAACAAATAGCATGGAGGACATGGGGAGTTAGAGAGGAGAAGGGAGTTGAGGGAAATTGGAAGGGGAGGTGAAGCATGAGAGACTATGGACTCTGAAAAACAGTCTGAGGGTTTTGAATTGGCAGGGGGGTGGGAGGTCAGGGGTACCAGGTGGTGGGTATTATAGAGGGCATGGATTGCATGGAGCACTGGGTGTGGTGAAAAAAAATAATGAATACTGTTATGCTGAAAATAAATTAAAAAAAAAAGAAAATATATCTCAGGGTACTAATGTTGTTCTACGAGAACTGATAGAGTTAGAAATAGTCCTTGAAATAAAAATTCCCAGTTATTTGCCTTCTTTTTGCAAAAAAAGATGGCTTAAAGAAGTGATTTTGTATTAATCGATCCACATAGCTTATTTTTTTCTAAGATCAAAAAGCCTAGTCACTTTTTAATCCAATTGATAGAAGAAGACTTTTGTCATTTCCAGTGTTGTAGAAGGGAGGTCAGTTTGGAGACAAGTAAGAATGGGTCTCCAACCCCAGATTTCTATAAAATCAGAGCATACAGATGAACGAAGGATGAAGTAGATAGTCATAAATTTTTATTGTTACCCAGGTGAAGTTAGGAATGAGTGATTACTATATTTGTAATTATGTGGAAAACTAAGGCCTCAAAATATCTGCCGTTAAGGAAAAAAACAAATTTTTCTTTTTTGGTTGTCTAGTTGGTTCACTTAGTTTTTATGTGGGCAAATAGTCAGGGACGTCCATGAAGAATGTATATACAAAAATCTGAGTGTTCAACATTTCTACCCTCACAAATCAAAAGTCATGTGTAGGATAACCAGCTCATCCCAGAATAACTGGAACTGTCCCAGTTTTAAAACTGAAAGATCAATGTTCTTGGATCCCCCTCAATTTCAAGCAAACCAGGATAGTTTGTCACCCTGCATTCCTGTTTGCTCTGAAAATAAAGCAGAACTCAATTTTATTCACTCACTTCCTCATGGATTCATCCATTTGTGACTTCAGTATTTACCCAGGGGCTAGAATGTGCCTGTTTCTGTGCTAGTTGCTAAAGAGACAGTGATAATTAAGGTATCATTTATGTCCTTAAGGAACTTAAAGTCTAGTGGAGGAGGCAGGCATTAAACAAATGCAGTAATATTACCAAAGGGGAAGATTAAAATCATATAAGTGAATTTAATTATGAGTCAGGATTCTTGGGACTCTAAGAAGGGCCTCTCTATGGATGTGAGTGGATGGAGGGACAAGAAGAATGAAAAAAAATGAATCTGAAGAGGTGGGCAGAGGCTAGATAATATAGGGCCATAAGTCATGTTAAGGAGTTTGAATTTTATGAGGCACCTGGCTAGCTCAATTAGAAGAGCACTGACTCTTGATCTTGGGGTCATGATTTTGAGTCTTGTATTGGATAGATATTAATAAATTTTTTTAAAGTTTGGATTTTACTATCAGAGCAATGGAAAGTCAGATATTTATCTTTTTAAGATTTTATTTATTTATTTGAGAGACAGACAGAGATCATAAAAGAGAGCATGAGCAGGGAGAAGAGGAAGAAGCAAGCTCTCTACCGAAGATCCTGAGCCAAAGGCAGACATTTGAACAACTGAGCCACCCAGGTGCCCCAGATAGTCAGATATTTCTTTTGTGATAATAACGAATGAAATAGTTGGTGTCATTCATTCTACTCTTAAGAAGAGAGTCACCTGAGTGTTTCAAATAGACATATCTAGATTCCTGATTACACAGACTGAAGTGGACCCAGCTATTCTTTTGTCAGATCAAGTCAGCAATAATACACTGAGATCTATTCAGAATCAGTGAAGCTATTGTTATGTGTATCAGATGACTTACAAAACAAAACATAACAAAAAAAAAAAACAAAACAGAACACCAGAGGAATGGGGTTGCCTTGCTGACTTCTATTTCTGACATAATCTTCAAATTCTGTTGTCCTCAGGGTATCAGATTGGATAAAAAAACAAAACCCACTGATATGCTATCTACAAGAAACTCATTTTAGAACCAAAGACACCTCCAGATTTAAAGTGAGGGTGTGGAAAACCATTTACCATGCTAATGGACACTAAAAGAAAGCTGGGGTGGTAATCCCTATATCAGACAAATTAGATCTTAAACCAAAGACTATCATAACAGATGAGGAAGGACATTGTATCATACTTGAAGGGTTTGAAGATCTACCATTTTTAAATATCTATGCCCCTAACATGGGAGCAGCGAACTATATAAACCAATAAATAACAAAGTCAAAGAAACACATAGACAGTAACACAATAATAGTAGGGGACTTTAACACTGCCTCACTGAGAAGGCAGATCATCAAAGCAAAAGATCAACAAGGAAATAAAGGCCTTAAATGACACACTGGACCAGATGGACATCACAGATAAATTCAGAACATTCCATCCCAAAGCAACAGAATACACGTTCTTCTCTAGTGCACATGGAGCATTCTCCAGAATAGATCACATCCTGGGTCACAAATCAGGTCTGAACTGATACCAAAAGACTGGGATCATTCTCTACATATATTCAGACCACAATGCTTTGACACTAGAACTCAACCACAAGAGAAAAGTTGGAAAGAGCTCAACTACATGGAAGCTAAAGAGCATCCTACTAAAGAACGAATGGGTCAACCAGGAAATTAAAGAAGAATTGAAAAGATTCATGGAAACAAATGGAAATGAAAATACAACTGTTCAAAATCTTTGGGAGACAGCAAAGGCGGTCCTGAGAGGAAAGTAGGTAGCGATACAAGCCTTTCTCAAGAAACAAGAAAGGTCTCAAGTACACAACCTAACCCTATACTTGAAGGAGCTGGAGAAAGCCTAAATCCAGTAGGAGAAGAGAAATAATAAAGATCAGAGCAGAAATCAATGAAATAGAAACCAAAAGAACAGTAGCACAAATCAATGAAACTGGGAGCTGGTTCTTTGAAAGAATTAATAAGATTGATAAACGCCTGGCCAGAGTCATCAAAAGAAAAGAGAAAGGACCCAAATTA
This sequence comes from Mustela nivalis, assembly GCF_964662115.1. Taxonomy (NCBI): domain Eukaryota; kingdom Metazoa; phylum Chordata; class Mammalia; order Carnivora; family Mustelidae; genus Mustela; species Mustela nivalis. The sequence continues at coordinate 9,415,818 of NC_139040.1, forward strand.
ATAAAATCATGAATGAAAGAGGAGAGATCACAACCAACACCAAAGAAATACAGTTATAAGAACATATGAGCAACTATATGCCAGCAAATTTGACAATCTGGAAGAAATGAATGCATTCCTAGAAACCTATAAACTACCAAAACTGAACCAGGAAGAAATAGAAAACCTGAACAGACCCATAAGCAGTAAGGAAATTGAAGCAGTCATCAAAAATCTCCCAGCAAACAAGAGCCCAGGGCCAGACGGCTTCCCAGGGGAATTCTACCAAACATTTTAAGAATGATTAATACCTATTCTCCTGAAACTGTTCCAAAAAATAGAAATGGAAGGAAAACTTCCAAACTCATTTGATGAGGCCAGCATTACCTTGATCCCAAAACCAGATGAAGACCTCATCAAAAAAGAGAATTACAGACCAATATCTTTGATGAACATGGATGCAAAAATCCTCACCAAAATACTAGCCAATAGGATCCAACAGTAGATTAAAAGGGTTATTCACCACGACCAAGTGGAATTTATTCCAGGGCTTCAAGGTTGGTTCAACATCCACAAATCAATCAGTGTGATACAATACATTAATAAAAGAAAGGACAAGAACCAGATGATACTCTCAGTAGATGCTGAAAAGGCAATTGACAAAGTACAGCATCCTTTCTTGATCAAAACTCTTAACAGTATAGGCATAGAGGGTACATACCTCAACATCATCAAAGCCATCTATGGAAACCCACAGCAAATATCATTCTGAATGGGGAAAAACTGAAAGTTTTTCTTCTGAGGTCAGGAATATGGCAGGGATGTCCACTATCACCACTGCTATTCAGCATGGTACTAGAAGTCCTAGCCTCAGCAATCAGACAACAAAAAGAAATAAAAGGCATCCAAATCGGCAAAGAAATCAAACTCTCACTCTTCACAGATATGATACTTAATGTGGAAAACCCAAGAGTCTACCCCAAAACTGCTAGAACTCATAAAAAAAATTCAGTAATATGTCAGTAAAGTCAAAGCACAGAAATCAATTGCATTTCTCTACACCAACAGCAAGACAGAGGAAAGAGAAATTAAGGAGTTTATCCCATTTACAATTGCACCCAAAACCATAAGATACCTAGGAATAAATGTAACCAAAGAGGCAAATAATCTGTACTCAGAAAACTATAGAACACTCATGCAAGAAATTGAGGAAGACACAGAGAAGTGGAAAAACATTCCATGCTCATCGACTGGAAAACCTAGATCTATGAAGCCTTTGCAGCTGTTCTCATATTGTTGTCCATATCTATTGACATATTAGCCCAGCAGTGATGCCCACTGATCCCTCAGATGAGAGGAGCCTTTTGCATGCCTTCACTGTATTCTTCTGGTTGTTTTGAACACATAGATCTAGCCTAAGGAACAATTGGTGGTATTAATGCCATGCTTATTGAATCATCAGTCAACATCTTAATGAAACATGATGACAGAAGAACAAAATAAACTGCTTTTTTTTTTTTTAAAGATTTTACTTATTTATTTGACAGACAGAGATCACAAGCAGGCAGAGAGGCAGGCAGAGAGAGAAAGAGGAGGAAGCAGGGTCCCCGCTGAGCAGAGAGCCCGATGCGGGACTCGATCCCAGGACCCCGAGATCATGACCTGAGCTGAAGGCAGAGGCCCAACCCTCTGAGCCACCCAGGCGCCCCCAAATAAACTGCTTTTAAGGAGAGCTCTAAGAAATATATAACCCCTTTTGCATTTTTGGTGAATATGCTAAAAATTTTAGCCATCAAGGCTATCAATCTTTCATAATTCCCAGATGCTTTCTTCAAAAAGAAAAAGACATTGTAATTTTCCACAAAAACCTGTTCCACAGGCAGCTATCAATGTCAGTCAGATTTTTCCTCTGCTTCAGTGGTTTCCTAATGGTGAGAAAGTGGAATGGGGGTATATGCATTTTAGATATATAAATAGTTGCCTGGGAGTCCTGGATTTCTGTAGAGGAAAGATTTTCTATATTATTTTCTAAGCATGCAGTGTTTTCTAAGCTAAAAATTACTAGCGTATGTATATATTTATTTTCAGTAGGATCCCCCAAAAGTGCTAAGTGGGGATAAAAAGGCTACAAGAAATTGGGCCACATCCAGGTATCCCTGAGTGTTCTGTTAAGCTAGAGGACACCTGACTCTTTGAACTCAGTTCTCTCACCTGTAACACAACACACTACCATGAAATTGAATATGAAAATGAAGACATTTTGTACAATTCCGGACATACAGTAGGTACTCAAAAATGTTACTTAACTCAGAATACATTTGAAAATTGCTCTAGCTGGTTCTAGACATTTTGATTGATTCTCCCATTTATCTTCACCATAGCTCATTAAAACCATCCTCTGGGAGCCCTTGCTACCTAGTATTTGAGCTTCTCCAGCATATGAGAAGTCATATTGAAATGTGTTGGAGGAAGCATTTCATTCATCCATGAATCCAGTAAAGTAATACTTGCATATCCTAAGTTCCTTTAATGTCAGATGAACTTTCCTGGTCCTACAAATGATAAACAACATCTAATATCACTAATCCAAGTCATAAAATCATTACATATTTTATTACAATGAATTGCTTACAGTGCATACTCACTTGTCACGCAGTTAATATAAGTTTTTATGGATGAATGATTAGGTGATAATAAACAGTTTAACTCTAAATAGTTTATTCAATGCAAAGATCTTGCCTCTGTTGAACTGTTCATTTCACGTTTCCATCAGAGTAGCCAACAATGTGTTGGATGTATATTAAAAAATGTATTTTGTTTGAACCAGTTTTACAGTTTTAAAAAACATTTCTTATTTTGGAGTGCCTGGGTAGCTCAGCTTTTTAAGCATCTGACTCTTGATTTCAGCTCAGGTCATGATCTCAGGGTCATAAGATTGAGCCCCATGTCGGGCTCTGTGCTGAACGTGGAGCCTTCTTAAGAGTTTCTCTCTCCTTCTGCCTATGCCCCTGTCCACCACTCTCTCTCTTAAAGAAATTTCTTATTTTAATGTGGTTATAGATTTATATACAGTTGTAAGAAATAATACAGCCTTACCCAGTAGTAATCTTGCAAAATTATATATCACAATTAGCATTTTTACAGTGATGCAATCAAGACATGAAACATTTTTATCTTCACAAGGAATCTCATGTTGCCCTTTCATGTCTACACCAAATTCCCTCCTGTCCTTACCCATTCCTTAAGCTCTGAAAACCCTAATATGTGTTCTACAATTTTGTCATTTTAAGAATTTTATATAAATGGAATTATACAGTGTCTAACCTTTTGGGATTGGCTTTTTTCATTCATCATAATTCTCTAGAGATTCATCCAAGTTGTTGCATGTATCAATGATTAATTCCTTTATATTGATGAGAAGTATTCTATGATATGGATGTACCACTTGTTTAACCAGTTACTCATGCAAGCATAACTGGGTTGTTCCCAGTTTTAGACTATTATGAATAAAGCTGCTATAAATATTTGTGTTTGGGTTTTTGTATGCCCATACCTGAAATAAATGCCCAGGAATATAATTGCTATGTTATATGAAAGTTGATTGTTTAGTTTTTTAAGAATCTGAGAAATTGTTTTCCAGAGTGGCAGTGCTGCTTTACATTCCTACCAGCAGGGTATGAGCGATCTAGTTTCTCTGCATCCTTACCAGCATTTGGTTTTGTCATTAGTTTTTAAAATTTTAGCCATTTTAGTAAGTGTTAAGTGATACATTTGTTTTAATTTGTATTTTACTAATGGCTAGTGATGTTGAACATCTTTTCATGTGTTTATTTGCCATCCGTATATCTTCTTCAGTGAATGAATGAATTCCCCAAAATACACATGCTACCACAACTCACCCAATATGAAATACATAATTTACATACCCTTAGACATATTTGAAAATTGAATTTTTAATTAAAAAAAGAGAAATCTCCAGACCCAGATGGTTTCTGTGGAGAATTCTACCAGTTATTTGAAGAATTAACACTGTTTCTACACTGTTTCTACAGTCTCTTCTGGAAAAGAGAAAAGAGAAAACATTTCCCAATTCATTTTATGAAACTTACATTACAATGATACCATAACCAAACACAGTACAAAACAGGCAAACTAACTAAGGTGAATATCTCATGAATTATATATAAACATTCTTAACAAAATATTATCAAATAGGTTTGAGTAATACATTAAAAGAATTATACTCTATGACCCAGCTGAATTTTCCTCTGGGGATGCAAGGCTGGTTCAACATTTGAAAGTCATTTAGTGTAATCCACCATATTAACAAGGTAATGAAAAAATATATGATCATATCAACCAGTTCAGAAGCATTTGACAAAATTTAACACTCATTCATCACAAAAACTTTCACAAAAATAGGAACAGAGGGAACTTCATGAACTTAATAAAAATCACCTACAAAAACCACACTTGCTACCATTTTACTTAACAGTGACTTTTCCTCTTAACATTTCTAGTATATGGGAAAGAAAGTATCCAGGTACTTTTTTAAGCGTTCACTCAAAAGGTGTCTTTTTCTTAAAGATGAAAAACATATCAATAGAAATTAAAGTTGAATACCAGATAATGTTTTCCTCCTTTGGAACAAAGATCCACCAAACTGAATTTCCAAAACTGGCTTGCCAATCCAATTTAAAATTTTTCTAAGAATTTTTGTAAATTCTGTATGCTTAGGAGTAAATACAAAAGTAGACTTTTACCCATTTTTTGACATATAATTTCCAGAGAAGAAATGAATTTTTTTAAGCATTTGCTATTGGAAAACTTAATGGAAACATATACTTTGATTATAGAGTTCATTTTCATTTATTCATTCTTTTAGTAAATTTCATATGATCATTAATAACTTTGAGCAGAGCAGTTCTTTAGTCTAGTTGTCAACTCTCGGAATTGGAAAGAGGATGCAGAAAATTAGGAGAGCTACTTTTTAAGTGACACCCTTGGCTACCATATTTTATTTGATTTATTTTGTAATCATTTATATTTTACAGCAAAACAATGAACAAAAATAAGTAATGGCAAATATTCTAGTATCCATGTGTTGTAGCTGGAAGATTGGCTTCTGGTTTACGTATATATATCACTATTCAATGTGCCATCAGCTCAAACTATATACACATATATTTTAGATTATCTCTATAATCAAAGAGTACAAGAAGCTGATCCTCATTGTTAAGCAATAATATTCAAGGATAGTGTGGGTCTACTGATGTGTAATGAACCACACCAAAATTTGTGTGGCTTAAGTGAACTTAAGTGGCTTAAGAAAACAAAATATTTATTTGGAATAGGTTTCTGTGGGTTCATGGTATTTGGGGATTCTCTCAGCTCAGTAGTTCTATTCTTATCTGAGCTCCCTCATAAATCTGCAGTCAACTGTAAATCAGCTAGGTGTCTCTGCTTTGGACATTGGTGAGCTCTTGGCTGGGGCAGTGGGAATAATTGAGTCAGCTCTCTTTCTTCCTGTAGGTTTTCCCAGGCTTATTCACATGACGATGGGGCAGGGATCCAAAAAAATTGAGCAATGATAGGCAATAATACCTCTTTAGGCTTGGTGTCAGAGTGGAACACTATCATCTCTACCATGTTCAATTTGCACTGGCGTACTGGAGCCAATGTATACTGGAGCCAATATATATGAACACATAACAGAGAGTGGATATTTAATCTACTATATTAATGAGCTAAGAAAAAAGTCATATGGTCATGTTGATGCAGGAGCATTAAGGATATGTGGATACCTTCAAAGTGGTCATAGGGGAATATTTTTATACTTCAGAAATCAGCATATGCTACAAATTGAGACTTCTTTTCCCTAAGAGTGAATTATTGACCATTTATCAACATACCACTATCTGTTAGCCTAAGCAGGTTACAAGGCCAGCCTAGATTCAAGAAATGGAAAAATAGATGAGATAGACTTCATCTCTTGATTAGAAGAGCTGGAAAGCCACATTGAAGGGACGTGGTTATAGGTAAGTGGTGATAGTGATCATTTTTTTCCCAAATGCATGGCATTTGAGATTCTCTTTCTCTCTCTCTCTCTCTCTCTCTCTCTCTCTCTCAGAGAGAGAATGGTAAAGGAAAGGGGCATACGGGGAGAGGAAGCGAGAGAGAATCTTAAGCAGACTCCACACCCAATATAGAACCCAATGTGGGGCTCAGTCTCACAACCCTGAGATCATGACCCGACCTGAAATCAAGAGTCAGACAGTAAACACACTGAGCTACCCAGGTGCCCCAGCATTTGAGATTCTTCATGTTTTTTTCCAAATCCCATGAATACATCCCCCCAAAGTAAAGTAAAGGTAGGACAATTGGATACTGAAGTTGATTATGATATCTTATATTTGAATAGAATTTTTCTTTTATCAAAGCATCTTCACATTCATGACTTTGTATGTAAACTTTGGCGATGACAAGAGTAGGAATTATTCCAATTGTACTAATGAGGAAATTGAGGTACAGATTTTACAGGACTTTCACAAGTCATGAAGAGCAAGTAAAGAAACATATCTAGAACCTGAATATAGGCCCTCAAACTTGCTATTGCCATGTCTCGACTTTATCCAGCTTTATTAAATCAAATGTAAAGTGCAAGAGATACATTGGTTAAAAAATGTTAGTAGTAAATGTCTACTATCTATTCATGATATTATGTTAATAAAGTTGTTCAGTCAACTGACTACAGAAGCCATACATAATGCCATATTAACAATACCTCCAAAACCCCTTTTTAAAATTTCTTGAAATTTTAATACAACACCTAAATAAGGCACAGCTCAAAAAATTAACTTACTGTATATATTGAACTGCAAATATGTAACTCTGTGGGATACAAAATTAACTTATAGGTAAATACTTTGCTTTTTATTTATCAATTTCTATAAGGTAAAATTGTTTATGAGGCAGCAAGGTTTCTGGATTGACGTTGTCCCAGGGTCATTCTTTAATTTACAAAACTCTACAGTGGCTTGTTTTTAAAGCCTGAGAATAGAACACAGCTGCCTAAAGGACTAAACTTTTTTCTAACGTGAATCAAGTAATTATCCCTTAAATGATAAGTTTGAAATTTTTAAGTCTGAACATGAATTTAATTGTGATTTTAATCTTTTGAAAATCTAAGCTTATTTTTCCTTATCATATTAGACTATTTTTAAAAGATACAATCTCCTATCTCATAGCTTGTGTGTGTGTGTGTGTGTGTGTGTGTTTGTGTGTGCATGTGCGTGTGTGTGCATGTGTGTATGTGTGTTGCATGGAACCATTCAGCTTGTTGAGTACCTCAGTGTTCACGATATTTTCTCTTATGAGATAAAGTACAAGGGATAATTAATAATGTCAGATTTACTTATCTGTGTCTACACTCACTAATTAGTTTTAAGTAAAATATGGGCTTCTTGAACAAATGGCTATCAATTTGTTAATGCAGTTCCATGAATTGTGTTTATATTTATAACTTGAATTTCTTTATTTTTAAGCTCAGATTTGTTTGGTGTTAATAGCTATAACTGCAGCTTCGTTTAAAACCAGGATTTTTGAGGAGAATTAAGAATTTTCACAAATGTAAGAAGGGCAAATCTTCTCAAAATGCCTTTATGTTTATCAGGTAGGGGAGTGGGAGTATTGTTTTCAAAGCTAATTATGATGAAAAATCACTACTAAACACCAGTGCTAGTAAAACATTTTTTTTTTTTAGTAGAGAAGCACAAAAGAAAGTTACCTAAGTAGGAGTCAGACTGCCAAGATTTCACAATGTTACCTTGAAGCTAACTGTCATTCCCTAGATGTGTGATTACAAATGGTGGAAAGATGTGTAAGTAAACACTGCAGTGAATTAAGAATGAAAAAAATGTATACACATGGATATTAAGTTCCTTGTAAATTGAATTCTTTTGGTTGTTGTTTATAACAATGATTCTACATTTTTTTCTTCATATTTTCCAATGGTACACTTATTAGATTGTAATTGATTCTCCTCAACCCATTAATTCTTAGTCAAAGTAGAGTAATGTTCAAAGCAGAGAGATAGTTGATCCAGTTATGGCTGTGTCAGCACATTTAACATAATTTACTTTAATAGGGTTTTCTACTTGGCTGTAATAGAGCTTCTGGATGGAGAATTTCAGTGTCAGTATTTAGCCAGAATGACTATTTTTCCTTTTAGTCAATTTTATGAATGTGTGTTTATTAGAGATTTGAATATAGATATAGATGACAAAGAATTACTCTCACATGATATGTCTCTGGGAGGCTATGCAGTTTAATTGAAAAGGCACTGTATAAGAAGTCTGAATAGTTGGTTCTGGATTCACTTCTCTATTTACCTGATACATGATATTGGATAAGTCAATGTATCTCAATTTCCCTACTGACAGTGGGGAAAACTTGACTCAGGGGGGTATAATAAATAAACAAAATGATGTATGGGAAAGAGTTTCAAGTGATTTTTACTATGTGATCTTTGGTAGTACAGAGAGTACTGATAATATGTAAAAATTGTTAAGCATAGCCATGAAATCAGTGTCCAACTCATTACTGGATCATTAGCAATATTTTTGCAACAACCCATGTGCTCCTTCCATGTTCAGTCCCATGGCCTTCCTCTTTTTACTCTCAGCTGCTTTTAAAGCCCTCTCCTTACCTTTTAGTTTCTGAAATTTGACTACAATATTTCAAAGTCTGTGGATTTCATTCCACGTGTCTTCATTTGTGTCCATTGTTTTCCCAGTATGTATAAACATATGTTAGTCTTTGGGATTGTTTTATCTATTACCTATTCTTCATTGATTTTTCATCTACTTCTCTTTTATGGTTCATTCTCTATAATTTCTTCAGCTCCATTTCCAGATCAGTAATTCAGCTGTGTCTAACCTGCTGTTCAACCAGTCTTCTTACATTTAGAATTTGGCAATTACACAAAGTTTAATTAAACTTAAAAAAAAATTTTAAAGGAGGCCCTATGCCCAGCGTGGAGCCCAATGTAGGACCCAAAGTTATGACCTGGAGGTCAACGCCTGGGCTGAGACCAACAATCGGGACACCCAACTGAAGGAGCCACCCACGTGTCCCTAATTAAGTTTCTAAAATTGGTTTGTTCTTTCACTGATTTTTGGAGTTTTAAGAGTGCTTTGTATATTTTTGGATACAAGTCCTTTATCAGATATGTGTTTTGCAAATATTTTCTCCTAGTTAACAAATTGTATTTTCATTCTCTTAACAGTGTCTTATGTAAAACAGATTTTTAGAAATTTTTAATGTAATCTAAGTTACCAATTTTTTATTCCAGGGGTGATGCTTTTGGTGTTGCATCTAAGAAGTCATCACCAAACACAAGGTGTTTCCTGGTGTTTTTTCTTTTTATAGTTACATATGTTATATTTAGGTTTATGATCCATTTTGAGTTATTTTGTGAAAGATATAAAATCTGTATTTAGATTCATTAATTCTTTTGGATATGGATATCCAGTTATTCTAGTACCATTTGTTGAAAAGTTCGCTCTTTCTCCATTGAATTACCTTTACTTTTTTGTCAAAGATCTGTGGACTATATTTGTGGTCTGTTTTGGGGCTCTCTTTTTTTTCCCATTTATCTATGTGTGTGTTTTTGGCTAGTACCATATTGTCTTAACTACTAGGTTTTGTAAAAAGTCTTGAAGTTAGGTAGTGGCAGTATATTGATATTCTTCCTCAGTATTGAGTTGGCTATTTTTTAAAAAGATTTTATTTATTTGACAGAGAGAGAGACGGAGAGAGCACAAGAAGGTGGAGTGGTAGGTAAAGGGAGAAGCAGTCCCCCCAGGGAGCACAGAGCCCAACGCAAGAGCAAGAGATGGCAGGATCCCCGGATCATGACCTGAGCTGAAGGCAGACGCTTCACTGACTGAGCTACCCAGGCTCCCTTTGAGTTGACTGTTCTGAGTCTTTTGCCTTTGATACAAACTTTAGAATTAGTTTCCTAATATCTGTAAAATTACTTGCTGGGATTTTGAGTGAGATTATATTGAACCTTCAGATCAGGTTGGAAAAAGCTGACTTCACAGTATTAAGTCTTCCTGTCCTTTAACACAGACCATGTCTCTATTTAGAGCTTCAAATTTTTTTATAGCTTGTGAATTCCTTCATATAGAAATTATATATATTTTATTATATCTAAGTATTTATTTTTGATGTTGATATAAATGGTGTTGACTTTGTAATATAAAACTCCAGTTTTTCACTTCTGATATATAAGAAAGCAACTGATTTTTATCTATTAATTTTGTATCTTACAGCCTTATTTTGATTATTTATTGTCCCAGGAGGTTTTTTATTTTCTGACCATTTGATATTTTCTTATATAAACAATCATGTCATCTGCAGTTTTATCAAAGACAGTTTTATTGCTTCCTTCCCTATCTGTATACATTTAATTTCCTTTTCTTATCTTATTCATTAGCTAGGACTTGCACTACAATATTGAATAAGAATCATGAGGGGTGACATATTTGCCTTGTGTCTGATCTTCAGGAGAAAGTCCATTGTTTCTCACCATGAAGTATGCTGTTAGCTGTAGGATTTTTGTAGATGTTCTTTCTCAAGTTGAGGATATTCCCTTCATCGTGGGTTATTGAGAGATTTAAATCAAGAATGGATATTGAGTTTTCTCAAATTCTTTTTCTGAAACTATTGATATGATCATGAGAATTTTCTTCTTTAGCCTGTTAGTGTGATGAATTTTATTAATTGATATTTGAATGTTAAAGTATGATTGCATACCTGGAAAAAAAAACCCAGTTGGTCATGTTGAATAATTCTTATACTTTGCTGGATTTGATGTGCTAATATTTTTCAGGATTTCTGTTTTTGTGTTCATGAAAGGTACTGGTTTGTAGTTGTCTTTCTTACAATGTTTTTTAAAAGATTTCTTTGTTTTACAGAGAGAGAGCACATGCAGGGGAAAGGGGCAGAGGAAGAGGCAGAGAAACCTCAACCAGACTCCCTGTTGAGTGCAGAGCCCAACTTGGGGCTTGATCTCATGACCCTGAGATCATGACCTAAGCCAAAATCAAGAGACAGGCACTTGACCAACTGAGGCAACCAGGTGCCCCTCTTTCTTATAACATTTTTATCTCTGGTGTAACCATAACGCATTAGAACAGGTTCCTTCTGCTTCTGTTTGCTGGAAGAGATTGTATAGAATTGGCATCATTTCTGGCTTAAATGTTTGGTAGAATTCACCAGTAAAACCATCCAGCCCTGGTGCTTTCCTTTTTTGAAGGTGATTAGATATCAATTCAATGTATTTAATAGATAAAGTCTTACTCAGATTATTTCTACTTTTGTGAGTATTGTTAGATGATGTCTTTCAAGGAATTGGTCCATTTCACCTAAATTAACAAATTTGTGGGCATAGATTTATTTGTAATATTTTTTATTATTCTTTTTAATATCCATGGCATTAGTGGTGATGATGCTTATTTCAGTTCTGGTATTAGGAATTTGTGTTGTGGTGCCTGGATGGCTCAGTTGGTTAAGTGGCTGCCTTGGGCTCAGATCATGATCTCAGGATCCTGGGATTAAGTCCCAAAAAGAGTTTGTATCTTCTCTCTCTTTTACTTGGTATCCCTGGCTGGAGATTTATCAATGTCATTATCTTTTCAAAGAATCATCTTTTGTTTTGATTTGTTTTCTCTACGGTTTTCCTGTTTTCAGTTTCATTGAGTTTTTGCTCTATTGTTATTTCTTTTCTTTCGTTTGCTATTGGTCTACATTGCTCTTATTTCTCTAATGTCCTATGGTGAACATTTAATTACACTTTGATCTGAGAACATATTCTTATATGGTTTTGATTCTTTTAAAATTATCAAGTTGTGGGGGGAGGAGTCAAGATGGCGGAGAAGTAGCAGGCTGAGACTACTTCAGGTAGCAGGAGATCAGCTAGATAACTTCTCTGTTTGCAAACACCTGCAAATCCATTGGCAGATCAAAGAGAAGAAGAACAGCAATTCTGGAAACAGAAAAACAACCACTTTCTGAAAGGTAGGACCTGCGGAGACCTGAATCCAAAGCCACGGGAAGATAGACCCCGGGGGGAGGGGCCGGCTCCTGGCAAGCGGCAGAGCAACGGAGCACAAAATCAGGACTTTTAAAAGTCTGTTCCACTGAGGGACATCGCTCCAGAGGCTAAACCGGGGCAAAGGCCACGCGGGGTCAGCGTGGCCTCAGGTCCCGCAGGATCACAGAAGGATCGGGGGTGTCTGAGTGTCGCATAGCTTGCAGGTATTGGAACGGGAAAGCCGGATACAGAGAAAGAGCCGACAGTGAGCTCCCAACTTGGGGTTACCTTGAACTGGTCGCAGGCTCAGTGAGCTCGGAACGTGGCCGGAGGTCAGGCAGACTGGAGTAACTGGGAGCTGTTCTCTGAGGGCGCACTAAGGAGTGGGGGCCTGGGCTCTCGGCTCCTCTGGGCGGGAGACCAGGAGGCCACCATTTGTATTTCTGTCCTCAGGAACTCTATGAAAGCACTCAGGGAACAAAAGCTCCTGAAAGCAAACCCGAGGGGATTACTCAGCCCGGCCCCTGGTAAGGGCGGTGCAATTCTGCCTGGGGCAAAGACACTTGAAAATCACTACACCAGACCCCTCCCCCAGAAGATCAACAAGAAATCCAGCCAAGACCAAGTTCACCTACCAAGGAGTGCGGTTTCAATACCAAGGAGAGCAGCAGAATTCCAGAGGAGGAGAAAGCAAAGCACGGAACTCATGGCTTTCTCCCTGTGATTTTTTTTAGTCTTGCAGTTAATTTAATTTTTTTTTTTTCATTTTTTTTTCTCGCCTTCTGGTAAAATTTTTATTAAATTTTACCCTTTTCTTTTTTAACGTTTTTTAACTAGTTTATCTAATATATATATATATATTATATTTTATATTTTTCTTTATTTGTTTTCTTTTTTTATTCTTTTCTTTCTTTTTTTTTCTTTTTTTTTTCCTTTTTTTTTCTTTTTTTTTCTTTCTTTTTCTTTCTTCCTTTTTGATCCTCTTTTTATCCCCTTTCTCCTCCTTCACGATTTAGGATCTCTTCTGAATTGGTTAAAGCATATTTTCCTGGGGTTGTTGCCACCCTTTTAGTATTTTACTTGCTCCTTCATATACTCTTATCTGGATAAAATGACAAGACGGAAAAATTCACCACAAAAAAAAAGAACAAGAGGCAGTACCGAAGGCTAGGAACCTAATCAATACAGACATTGGTAATATGTCAGATCTAGGGTTCAGAATGACAATTCTCAAGGTTCTAGCTGGGCTCGAAAAAGGCATGGAAGATATTAGAGAAACCCTCTCGGGAGATATAAAAGCCCTTTCTGGAGAAATAAAACAACTAAAATATAACCAAGTTGAAATCAAAAAAAGCTATTAATGAGGTGCAATCAAAAATGGAGGCTCTCACTGCTAGGATAAATGAGGCAGAAAAAAGAATTAGTGATATAGAAGACCAAATGACAGAGAATAAAGAAGCTGAGCAAAAGAGGGACAAACAGCTACTGGACCACGAGGGGAGAATTCGAGAGATAAGTGACACCATAAGACGAAACAACATTAGAATAATTGGGATTCCAGAAGAAGAAGAAAGAGAGAGGGGAGCAGAAGGTATACTGGAGAGAATTATTGGGGAGAATTTCCCCAATATGGCAAAGGGAACGAGCATCAAAATTCAGGAGGTTCAGAGAACGCCCCTCAAAATCAATAAGAATAGGCCCACACCCCGTCACCTAATAGTAAAATTCACAAGTCTCACTGACAAAGAGAAAATCCTGAAAGCAGCCCGGGAAAAGAAGTCTGTAACATACAATGGTAAAAATATTAGATTGGCAGCTGACTTATCCACAGAGACCTGGCAGGCCAGAAAGAGCTGGCATGATATTTTCAGAGCACTAAACGAGAAAAACATGCAGCCAAGAATACTATATCCAGCTAGGCTATCATTGAAAATAGAAGGAGAGATTAAAAGCTTCCAGGACAAACAAAAACTGAAAGAATTTGCAAACACCAAACCAGCTCTATAGGAAATCTTGAAAGGGGTCCTCTAAGCAAAGAGAGAGACTACAAGTGGTAGATCAGAAAGGAACAGAGACCATATACAGTAACAGTCACCTTACAGGCAATACAATGGCACTAAATTCATATCTCTCAATAGTTACCCTGAATGTTAATGGGCTAAATGCCCCTGTCAAAAGGCACAGGGTATCAGAATGGATAAAAAAACAAAACCCATCAATATGTTGCCTCCAAAAAACTCATTTTAAGCCTGAAGACACCACCAGATTTAAAGAGAGGGGGTGGAAAAGAATTTACCATGCTAATGGACATCAGAAGAAAGCAGGAGTGGCAATCCTTATATCAGATCAATTAGATTTTAAGCCAAAGACTATAATAAGAGATGAGGAAGGACACTATATCATACTCAAAGGGTCTGTCCAACAAGAAGATCTAACAATTTTAAATATCTATGCCCCCAACGTAGGAGCAGCCAACTATATAAACCAATTAATAACAAAATCAAAGAAACACATAAACAATAATACAATAATAGTAGGGGGCTTTAACACTCCCCTCTCTGAAATGGACAGATCATCCAAGCAAAAGATCAGCAAGGAAATAAAGGCCTTAAACGACACACTGGACCAGATGGACATCACAGATTAATTCAGAACATTTCATCCCAAAGCAACAGAATACACATTCTTCTCTAGTGCACATGGAACATTCTCCAGAATAGATCACATCCTCGGTCCTAAATCAGGACTCAACCGGTATCAAAAGATTGGGATCATTCCCTGCATATTTTCAGACCACAATGCTCTAAAGCTAGAACTCAACCACAAAAGGAAGTTTGGAAAGAACCCAAATACATGGAGACTAAACAGCATCCTTCTAAAGAATGAATGGGTCAACCGGGAAATTAAAGAAGAATTGAAAAAAATCATGGAAACAAATGATAATGAAAATACAACGGTTCAAAATCTCTGGGACACAACAAAGGCAGTCCTGAGAGGAAAATATATAGCAGTACAAGCCTTTCTCAAGAAACAAGAAAGGTCTCAAATACACAACCTAACCCTACACCTAAAGAAGCTGGAGAAAGAACAAGAAAGAAACCCTAAGCCCAGCAGAAGAAGAGAAATCATAAAGATCAGAGCAGAAATCAATGAAATAGAAACCAAAAAAAAAAAAAAAAAAAATAGAACAAATCAACGAAACTAGGAGCTGGTTCTTTGAAAGAATTAATAAAATTGATAAACCCCTGGCCAGACTTATCAAAAAGAAAAGAGAAAGGACCCAAATAAAATCATGAATGAAAGAGGAGAGATCACAACTAACCCAAAGAAATACTATTATAAGAACATACTATGAGCAACTCTACGCCAACAAATTTGACAATCTGGAAAAAATGGATGCATTCCTAGAAACATATAAACTACCACAACTGAACCAGGAAGAAATAGAAAGCCTGAACAGACCCATAACCAGTAAGGAGATTGAAACAGTCATTAAGAATCTCCAAACAAACAAAAGCCCAGGGCCAGACGGCTTCCCGGGGGAATTCTACCAAACATTTAAAGAAGAACTAATTCTTATGCTCCTGAAACTGTTCCAAAAAATATAAATGGAAGGAAAACTTCCAAACTCATTTTATGAGGCCAGCATCACCTTGATCCCAAAACCAGACAAGGATCCCATCAAAAAAGAGAGCTATAGAACAATACCCTTGATGAACACAGATGCGAATATTCTCACCAAAATACTAGCCAATAGGATTCAACAGTACATTAAAAGGATTATTCACCACGATCAAGTGGAATTTATTCCAGGGCTGCAAAGTTGGTTCAACATCCACAAATCTGTCAATGTGATACAACCCATCAATAAAAGAAAGAACAAGAACAAGAACCATATGATACTCTCAATAGATGCTGAAAAAGCATTTGACAAAGTACAGCATCCCTTCCTGATCAAAACTCTTCAAAGTGTAGGGATAGAGGGCACATTCCTCGATATCATCAAAGCCATCTATGAAAAACCCACCGCAAATATCACTCTCAATGGAGAAAAACTGAAAGCTTTTCCGCTAAGGTCAGGAACACGGCAGGGATGTCCATTATCACCACTGCTATTCAACATAGATACAAACGTAGTGATCCAAAGGGGCATGTGCACCCGAATGTTTATAGCAGCAATGTCCACAATAGCCAAACTATGGAAAGAACCTAGATGTCCATCAACAGATGAATGGATCAAGATGATGTGGTATGTATACACAATGGAATACTATGCAGCCATCAAAAGAAATGAAATCTTGCCATTTGCGACAACATGGATGGAACTAGAGCGTATC
The DNA here is from genome assembly GCF_964662115.1 of Mustela nivalis. NCBI lineage: Eukaryota > Metazoa > Chordata > Mammalia > Carnivora > Mustelidae > Mustela > Mustela nivalis. Next base: position 9,432,234 of record NC_139040.1, read on the forward strand.
ATGCTTAGCGAAATAAGTCAAGCAGAGAAAGACAACTATCATATGATCTCCCTGATATGAGGAAGTGGTGATGCAACATGGGGGCTTAAGTGGGTAGAAGAAGAATCAATGAAACAAGATGGAATTGGGAGGGAGACAGACCACAAGTGACTCTTAATCTCACAAAACAAACTGAGGGTTGCTGGGGGGAGGGGGTTTGGGAGAAGGGGGTGGGATTATGGACATTGGGGAGGGTATGTGCTTTGGTGAGTGCTGTGAAGTGTGTAAACCTGGTGATTCACAGACATGTACCCCTGGGGATAAAAATATATGTTTATAAAAAATAAAAAATTTTTTAAAAAATCACCATAGACTGGGAAAAACCTAATGCCCATCTACAGAGGAATATGGATAAATAAATTGGGCTTACCTATAAAGCGGAGTAATACTCAACGGCATAATCTACTGATATAACACATGGGTGATTCTCAGAATAATCTAGTGATATGTGAATGATGGAAAGAAGAGCACATACACTGAATCCACATACATAAATCTCCAGAAATTACAAAGTAACCTAGAGTGACAGAATGCAGAGTGGTTGCCTAGGTATGGAGGCAGTAAGGACAGTGAGGGGAGGTATTACAAAGGGACAGTTGGAAAATTTGCTATTATCTTGACTGGGGTAACAGCTTCATGGGTATATATATACTTACAGACTTATGATACTGTGCATTTTAAATATGTGCCCTTTATGTCAATTGTATCTCAATAAAACTTTTTATTTAAAAAATGACATTATTTAGTCAAATTACAAAACTGAAAAAAAAATTATCAAGTTGTATTTTTTGGCCTAAAATGTGGTATATCTGGGTGAATGTCCCATGTGAATTTGAGGAAAATGTGTGTTGTGCTGTTATTGGATGAAGTAGTCTATAAATGTCAATTAGACACTGTTGACTGATAGTACTGTTCTATTCCACCCTACCCTTACTGATTTTATGCTGGCTGGGTCTGTGGCTTACTGATAGAGGGACACTAAAGCTCCAGTTAAAATACTGGATTTGAGGGCACCTGGGTGGCTCAGTGGGTTAAACCTCTGCCTTCGGCTCAGGTCATGATCTCAGGGTCCTGGTATCAAGCCCCGCATCCAGCTCTCTGCTCAGCAGGGAGCCTGGTCCCCCTCCCACTGCCTGCCTCTTTGCCTACTTGTGAACTCTCTCTCTGTCAAATAAATAAGTAAAATATTTTTAAAAAAATACTGGATTTGTCTATTTTTCCTTGCACTTCTATTAGGTTTTGCCCTGTATATTTTAATGCTTTGTTGTTAGACACATGCACATTAAAGATTGTCCTCTTTTGGGAGAATTGATAATATTATTATTATGTAATATTCCTCTTTTTCCCTGATATTATTCTTTGTATTGAAGTTTTCTTTGTGTGGAGTTAATAGAAGTATTCCAGCTTTCTTTTGATTAGTGCTAGCATAGTATATCTTTCTCTATCCCTTTATTTCTAATTGATCTGTGTCATTAAGTTAAAATGTATTGCTTGTAGACAGCATATAGTTCTTTTTTTTAAAAGATTTTATTTATTTATTTGACAGACAGAGATCACAAGTAGGCAGAGAGGCAGGCGGGGGAGGGGAGAAGCAGGCTCCCTGCTGAGCAGAAGGCCCTTTTTGGGGCTCGATCCCAAGACCCTGAGATCATGACCTGAGCCGAAGGCCGAGACTTTAACCCACTGAGCCACCCAGGCGCCCCGAAAGCATATAGTTCTTATTTATAGATCTTACTTTTCAATCCACTGTTAGACTCTCTTTTTAAATATTGTATATTTAGACTATTTACATTGCAAGTGGTTATTGGTAATACTGGATTATTCTCTATTGTATTTGTAGCTGTTTTCTGTTTGTTGTACTTGTTCTTTATCTCCTTCCCTCCTGCCTCATTTTTCTGTCTTCTGTGGCTTTAATTGAGCATTTTGTATGATCCTGTTCTCTATTAGTCTATCAATTGTACTTTAAAAAGTTATTTTTAGAGTTTGCAATATACACTTGCAAATAATCTAAATCCACATTCAGATAACACTGTATCTCTTCATGAGATATACAAGTACAGAATATTACCAGTTCCCCCCTCATGTCCTTTAAAATATTACTGTCATTAATTTCACTTATTCATAAGCTATAATCACTCAACACATTATTGCTGTCAGTATTTTGAACAAATATCTATTAGATCAATTAACAATAAGAAAAATAAAGTATTATATTTTATTTTTATTTATTTATTCTCTAATGTTCTACTTTCTTTATGTAGATACGAGTTTCTGACCTACATCATTTTCTTTCTCACTGAATAACTTAAACATTGCTTGTAAGCCTGGTCAGCTGGTGACAAATTCCTTCAATTTTGCTTGTATGAGAAATCTTTATTTCTTCTTACTTCTTACTTCTGATGGATAATTTCTGAATACAGAATTTTAGGTTGGTATTTCTTTTTCTTTCAACACATTAAGTGTTTCATGCCACTCTCTATTTGATTGCATGTTTGAAGAGAAGTCCTGTATAATTCTTAGCCTTGTTTCTCTACAGGTAGGATGTCTTCCCCCAGCCTCCCTACAAACACTCCCCACCATCCCAAATTCTATCAAGATTTTCTCTCTGTTTCTGATGTTCTTCAGTTTCAGTATTACATGCTTAAGGTTAGTTTGTTTGATATTTACCCTGTTTGGTGTTCCTGGATGTGAACTTCCTCAATTTGTGGTATTGTGTCTGTCATTAACTCTTTGAAAAAAAGAAATTCATCCATTATCACTTCAAATATTTATTTTGCTACTATCTCTCCTCCTTTTAATATTCTAATTATACAAATTTTGCATCTTTTAGAATTGCCTCACAGTGCTGGGAAATTCTGTTCTTTTCTTTTGCATTTGTTTTCTTTTTGCTTTTCAGTTTGTAAAGTTTCTATTCACATATCTTCAATTTCACTGTGCTTTCTTCAGCCAAGTCTATTTTACTGATAATTGCACCAAAGGCATTCTTCGTTTCGATTATAATGTTTTTTATTTTCACATTCTTTTAGGGTCTTTTGTAGAATTTCTCTTTGCTTATATTACTTATCTTTTCTTCCATGTTGTCTACTTTTTTCATTAGAGTCCTTAGCATATTAATTTTTTTAAATTCCTAATTTGATCATTAAAAAATCTCTGCTATATCTATCTCCGTTTCTGTTCCTTACTTTATTTCTTCAGATTTTAGTTTTTATTGCATCTTAACATGTCTTGCAATTTTCTTGTTGAAATCCCATCACAATGTATGGAGTAACAGGAACTGAAATAACTCTTTAGTGTGAGGTTTTATATTTATTTAGCTAAAAGTTAGGCAATGCTTAATGTTTGCCCTAGCTTTGGTGTCAGTGTCTTCAGCTTCATCTAGTATCTTTTTTGTCTGTCATTTTCTTTGGGTTTCCTTGAAAACTACTACTTTAAGTCTGTGTTTTTTGCTCTCTTGGTTTTAATCAACTGTTACTATAATGGAGACCTGGTGATGTGGTGGTGAGGTTATAGAGGGGAATTTCTCTATAAGTCATAAGATTAAATCTCAGAGTTTTCTTAGTAGGACTGGGTTTCTGGACTGTGACTTTGAGAAGAGTTTCATAGTTGTTTTTTTCTCTCGCCTTATAAGATAGGTAAGCTAGAGGCAGCTCTAGTTGTATAATTGACCTTATCCTACTTCAGATAAATCTCTGGTAAAGTACTTCCATTGAGAGTCTTTGTGACCGAGAACAGAATGTCCTGGTCAGATTTTAGAACAATTTCTTATCCCTTCCCCTGGTGGAATCATGAGGGAATTTTGCTCCAGTCTTCACCATGAGAATGTGTTGGGGTTCCTAGAGGTGAAACTTGTGAAAATGTGGATCACCTATAAGACTGGATCCTAGGAGTTTTTAACTCTCAAGATAGGCATCATTCAAACTCCAATAATTTTCAAATTACTATTTAGGTAATTTCTGCCCTGTTATTGGCTACAGAAGCTTCTGTTCCCTGGTAAGCTGTAATTCTCTGTATTAATCTATCTCTCCTGATTTGAGCGTAACAATTTACTTCGTGACCTTCATTGGATCTAAGAAGAGTTGTTGGTTTTCAGTTTGTTCAACATTTTTCTGGGGAGTGATGACTTCCAAGGTCTTTACATGTCTGAGTTGAAAGTGAAAGTCCCTAACTTGTCTATGTAATCTTTTAACATGACATTTTATAGTGCAAAGTTATTTGTTTTTTTAATATTGAGGAAGTCTAGTTTATTCTCCTTTTCTTTTATGAACTGTGCTTTTGGTTTCCAATTTAAGAACTTTTTACCAAGTCCTAGGTCTTAAAGTTTTTCTTGTTTTGTCCTCAAGTATTATATTTTTACGTTTTACATTTTATTATGAATTAATATTTGTATAAGTGTGATACCTAAGCTGTGATGGGGTTTCTTTCTTTCTTTCTTATTATTATGTCTAATTCCTTCAGCACCACTTGTTAAATAAAAATTGATCTATTGGATTTCATTGACAAAATTCAGGCAGACAAATTTGTATGGGTGTATTTCTGAGTTCTCAAATATGTTCATGGTTCAGTGTACCTATTCCTCAACCAATTCTACCCACTCTTGATGATTGTAGCTATGTATTATCTTGAAATTGAATGGACTTGTCCTATACAAGTTATACTTTATTCTTTTTCAAGATTGCTTTCATTATTGTAATTCCTTTGATTTTTCCATATGAATTATACAATAAACTTGTTTAAATCTACAGATTTTGCTGGGACATTGAAAGGAATATGATTAAACCTGTGTATCAATTTTAGGAGAATCAGTGTCCTCAAATTTTGAGTCTTCAATACTATGAATATTACTATGAATATTATAAGTACTTTACTATGATTGTGGCATGGATTTCCATTAATTTAGATCTTTGTTTTCTTTCATCATTGTTGAAGAAACTTTCCTCCAGACACTATTTGCATTGTTTCTGCCATCATGCAACTAAAAAACTGGCACCACTCTAGGACCATGCTAAGTTCCCTGATTTAATCAAGGAGCCTTGGGTTCATTTATCCTTCCCCAGTTCCCTTACTGATCACCCAAGATCTTTTATGTTTGTTCATTGCTCTCTGATTAGATTTCAGTTTACATTTTGTTGTTTTTGTTGTTTCCTTTTCCTAGTTATTTAAATATTTTTCTTACTTCCCATAAGCCTAGCAAACCAGTAAATACTACATTGTATTTAGCCCCTATACAATGGGAAGGCCTTACAAATAACTGGTAACTTGAAACTGATTGGAAAACAGGTAAAAAGAATAAATTTATTAAATAAAGATTAAATATAAACCTTAAAATAAAGCATTGTCTTTACTATATTATGAATGGTGACATCCAGAACCTGCAGATTGGGATATGCTGAATGTAGGCACCAGTTTTCAGTACTGCCTAGTTTGGTACCTGGTCTGCCCTCCCTAGATATTAAAGTCTTAACTTCTTTTTTTTAAATTTTATTTATTTACTTGTTTATTTGAGAGAGAATGAGCAGGGCAGAGGGAGAAGCAGATTCCACACTGAGTGGGGAGCCAGATATGAGACTCGCTGCTAGGACCCTGGACTCATGACCTGAGCCAAAGACTGTTGCTTAACTGACTAAGCCACTTAGTGTCCCAAATCTTAACTCTTATTTTTAGTTAGTATCAACCTAATCCGTGTCCCTGTCTTTAATATTACCTGGATGATTTCTTTATTTTTTTAATTTAAATTCATTTAGCCAACATAGAGTACATTATTAGTTTCCAGTGTAGAATTTAGTGATTTGTCACTTTGCATCTAACACTCAGGGCTCACCACATCATGTGCCCTCCTTAATGCCCATCACCCAATTACCCCATCTCCCTACCCACCTCCCCTCCCGCTACCCTCACTTTGTTCCTAGGGTTAAGAGTCTCCTTAGGGGCACCTGGGTGGCTCAGGTCATGATCTTGGGGTCCTGGGATCAAGCCCCACATTGGGCTCCCTGCTCTGCGGGAAGCCTGCTTCTCCATTACTCTCTGCCTGCCACTCCCCCTGCTTGTGCTCCCTCCTTCCCTCTCTCTGTGTCAAATAAATAAATAAAATCTTTTTTTTTTTTAAAGAGTCTCTTTAAATTGAAACTCTATACCAACAAAGGTGTTCATAGAGGATGATTTTTCGAAGGAGAACTATATATAGTTTGTAGAGTTGACTTATGTTTTTGTTGTCTGCTGATGCTCTGCTGGGTGGCATGCTATTCCATGTCCCGTGCTGGTTAGTATTGCTATGGACATCCATGTGTCAGAGCTGATTTTGCAAAGATACTTCATCTCTTTATTCAGTCATTCAGCTATATTTCTATAGCTTTAGTTACTACTTTTAACATATGTAACATATGTAAAATACTATCATACAGAGGGATGTACTCTTCAGCAATGCAGTTTCTATGAAACATCCCATAGAGCTTCTTTCTCTATACTTGTTTGTGTTTTCTCTCTACTTTTCCTCTCAGCTCAGTAATATAATGGTAGTGGTGGTGGCAGAAGGTGTTACTACTTTTGATGATATTTTGTTAAAATAAAAACGAATGCCCAGTTAGAAAACCACCTGAAAATTCTCCTCCATTTTTTTTTTCAGTCATCAATAGTTATTTCTGACATCATTCCTTCCAGTCACCAGTTATCCAATGACTTCGGGCTTCTGTTATTACACACAACCATTGTGTTAATTATATCAAAGAAATTCACTAAAAGAAAAAATAAACTTTAAGTCTCCTGTGTCACATTACCATTTTCATGCTTCCCTTCAGAATTCGCTATTCAAAAAAGTAATAATATATTAACTAAGTACTTTGGTGCTTTATAAAATAAATTTAATTTTTATTAAAAAGTTGCCCATATAGTTAAAACATTTTCCTACAAAGAAATTGACATTATTATGAACATTTCAGCATATTGAATAGGAAAGGTTAAAATAATATAGCTCTACTCAAACTATTTCTGGAGGCAAATACTCCGCCTGCGTGTATGTAATTTCAATCAATTAATGAATTTTAAGGGATTTATCTTCAGTCGCTTAGGATAGTATGTAGATAATCAGTAAGAAACATTTTTTTTTCCTCAAAAAACGCTCTCCTTTGGTTTCTGGTTTAGGTACAAAGTAACCCAGTAACCAAGGGCTCAGTAAACTAAGCAATAGGAGGATGAGACTGAGCTAGAACAGGGATTTGCTTACTTTCATGATTTTCTCAGCCTCTTTGGCCATCTCATGCCTTTGCTAGTCTCTAGCAATAGCTTTGTTCATTCAGGCTATCCATCATTTTATGGTTGAAACCCTGTCCACATTAGCTTCTGGGTTTACAGTCTTACGCACTTATGTCAGAAGTGAAACTGGGCTTCTTTCTCTAATCTTCAATGGGGACATTCTCAGTGACTAAATGCTGAGGCTTCTGCCACTTCCTTGGACTAATCACTGGGTTAGGGGTGTGGTAAGATGCCCATTTAACAGCCCAGTCATTGGGGTTCTGGAGGAAGGGCCAAGTAATTCCCACTTGGGTCACTGTAAGTTGGGGTACAGGGGAAGAAATGGTTCCTCCAGAGAAGAGTATGGGTTCAGCAGTGGCATAGATACTTGGGAAAATTCGGTGACCTGGGAAGTCATCCAGATTTGTATCTACTCTAGGTCTATGATTCAGAGAGTAACAATATTCATGAATTGTAAGGGGTTATTTTCTCCTTCATAATATGTAATACATTCAACTTACTTGGTCTTTAGAGCTTTATATATGAAGTTTGAAATGACAGTAAGTTTTATCCTGTTTATCTAATTTTTGAGGGTCATATATAATGATGAATGTGAAGGAGCCACACAAGTTGTAAACTATGGCCCATATTATCATGATCATTGTGTATACTAGAGGGAAAAAGGTCAAGTAGGGATCTCTTTATGTTCCTTAGGAATGTTCTTGCTTTCTTTTAGCATACATTCTGGAAGGAGCAGAAGAGAAACAAGGTTTCTGATAGGAAGAAGAAAAAGTGCCCATAGTTTTAAAGGTTTGGGGATGACTAGGAGAGATTATGTGGCTCTTCAGCAACTCACAGCAACTCACTCTGGGCATTAGTTACATTCGAAACATGTCCTACTGGGCCACTGAATTTCAGCACCCGGGGCAGGAAGAGGAAATGGAAGAGGAAGAGGTTCAGAACGGGTGAATTTCTAGGAATTCAGGTGGGGGCAGGGGAGGTGGAGAGTGTTTCCTCCATGCTTTGTCCTGCTCCAAACCACAGAGGTCCCATCTCACATCTCTCACCCTCTTCCTTGCCTGGATGAGAGACTCCCTACCTCAGCCCAGGTGAAGATTCAGAATTTGTAGGCTCATTTCACAAAACTTTTTTTTAAGGTAAAAAAATAAAAGTAGTGTCTAGAAGAGGAGGTCCTATAAAAAATGAAGTTGCTAGGATTTACTCTTTGGTATTACCCAGTGTGATAGTTAATTTTGTGTCAAATTGGATAGGCCACATTACCCACATACTTGTTTAAACATCAGTCTAGATGTTGCTGTGAGGTATTTTTTTGGATAAGCTTGACATTTAAAGCATGAAAGCAAATTATGCCCCTTAATGCGGGTGAGACTTGTCCAATCAGTTGAAGGCCTTAAGAGAAAAAGACGGAGTTCCCCGCCTGCAGACTGCCTTTGTACTTGAGTTGCAACATCAACTCTTAACTGGTTCTCTAGCTTATGAGTCACCCCTGCAGATTTCAGACCTGCCAGCCTCCACAGTTGTGTGGGCCAGTACGTTAAAATCTCTCTCTAGGTCTGTCTCTCTCTCACCTCTGATAAAGAGATAATGACACATTTTTAATTTTTTAATTTCTTGTTGTTTTGTTTGTTGTACGTGTGTGTGTGTGTGTGTGTGTGTGTGTGTGCTGTAATAAAGTGTAAAAGTAATGATACCTGGCTCATGTTAGATAATCTTGAAACGTGAGTTTTATTCAACACCTTACACTTCTCTGTTCCCCCTCACCGCCAAAACTTTCATGGGCGGGATTAAAAAAAATTAGCTTACTTTTGGGCATCACAATCATCCTCTTAACATTGGTAAAAGGCTCCTTAGTGCATTTTCAAAGCTGAAAAAAAATGAGTTCTATTGCCTACAAAGCCAACATAATGGAAGATTCCAAAGCTGATAGCAGCAGCATCTGTGACTGAGACTGGAGAACAAATTAAAATAAAACTTAGCCTCTGGGAGGTCCCTATAGAGTTGGGGAGACAGAGTTACCCAGCCTGGCAAGTGTAAGACTCTGGGGTAGGTACTACAATGGAGGTGCACGCAGAGGGTCATGAGAAAACACACAGTGGCCCCTGTCACAGGGTTAGGGGCATGGGAAGCTTCCCAAACAAGGTGACAGCTAAGAATGAGGAGGGAGTTTGAAGGTAGAAAATGGGAGGCAAGGATATTGCTACTACTTCCAGGGAGTAGTAGCAATGTAAGAAAAGGCTGCTAGCTGGGAAAAAGCTTGACATGTGCCACAGGAGGGAAACTAGAACATGGTATAGTGCTACTTGCTGGCAGTTAGGACGCAGCCCTGCCTTTAAGTGGCTGTCAGTTTTAGAGAAGGTAGGACACTCACTTGCAAGGAAAAATATCATACAGTGGTACAGACGAAGTGACAAACTGGTGGTAAAAGGAAGAGTTTAGGGACAGTGGGAGTGATGATGGGTCACTGTGAACCAGCTTCTGGAAGTTTAATGTGGATACCAAGACGTAGACTAAAAAGAGATGGTGCAACATTCCAGGTGAAAGAAATGGCATAACCGGTGAACTTCTGGGGAAGGAAACAGTGGGCCATGTGCCCAGTGTGTCCCAAATTAAGGCTGTACTGCCCACCTAGTGGGTATTTAGAAATGTGTGGAAATCTAGAGCTGTCAAAGTGCCCGGGAGGAGTGGCTGCCCTCTGGTCTTTCTAGATCAGTGATGCGAGACTTCTGTCAGTAACTGAGGTGAGGCTACGTAGCTGAATCTAGTAATTACTGGTAGCTTCACAGGCTTCAGGTTTGGCACACAGATTTGCCTTTGTTATTTCAAATGCAGATTTACTTGGGGGAAAGTTCCAAACCCCCAACCTCCATCCTCCTTTCTTTGGGCAAAGGGTTTGGAACTAGGTAGGGGACTTTAACTTCACATCTTTAACATATCCTTTCTTTATATGACTTGATGGTACCTGCTAGACTTTTGATAAAGGGTGGCTGCCTTCTTATGAAGAGGTCTAGAAGAAATGCAAGAGAATTTGACCACACTCATACCACTCGATTTTTTATCTATCATGTTCCTCTCCCTCATACTTCCTCTGTCCACCTCCACTCCACACAAAAGCAAACTCTGGTCCTCTTTATTAAGATATGTTTAGGACATTGGATTATGGACCTTGCAACTTGGTCGATGGGTTCAAGAAACTGGATTGCTCCAGCAAATCTAATTGAAAAGAAAGCTGGAGGGGCACCTAGGTAGCTCCGTCGGTCAAGTGTCTGCCTTCAACTCAGGTCATGATCTCAGGGTCCTGGGCTTCAGCCCTGCATCAGGCTCCCTGCTCAGCGGGGAGTCTACTTCTCCCTCTTCCTCTGCCTGCTGCTCCCACTGCTTATGCTCTTTCTCTGGCAAGTAATTAAATAAAATCTTTAAAAAAAAAAAAAGAAAGAAAAGGAAAACTGGTTGCTGATCAGAAACTTGATGTTACCACTTCTCTCCACCTAGAACCTTAGGCAAACTTTTTTCTTTCTCTTTCCAAAGTTCAGCCTATCGAGAAGACCTTTTATGAGAAGACTGACTCTTTCCCAGTTACTACAGAAATTAACAAAAAGCCAATTAATAGAAATAAATTAGGAACTGTTCCCCAATACAAAACTTGCACAAAAGGCCTCCCAAATTATCACTAAACAAGGATGTGACTAATTTCTTATGAATGGTAAATACCTACATCGAGTCAAAGTGCTGTCAAATGTATCACGCTTCCTTCTTGTTTTAAGAGATTAAGAATAATCTTAATCGGGGTGCCTGGGTGGCTCAGTGGGTTAAAGCCTCTGCCTTCGGCTCAGGTAATGATCCCAGGGTCCTGGGATCGAGCCCCACATTGGGCTCTCTGCTCAGCAGGGAGCCTGCTTCCCCCTCTCTCTCTGCCTGCCTCTCTGCCTACTTGTAATCTCTGTCTGTCAAATAAATAACACCTTAAAAAAAAAAAAGAAGAATGTGCTCTCCTGGCATGACATGGAAAATAATTGATATTCTTATGGAGTCTTCTCTATATAACTAGAATTAAATTATTTCTCTGTGGAATGTATTTCTACCTATATTCCCCTCAAATTCAGTTACAAAAGGTTTAACCATGGCTCTATGCCAAGTTGTGTTTTGTTTTGTTTGGTGTTTTTATAAGCTTAAACCAGCAGCTGTGCATGTTTGTGCAATTCTAAAGTCAGGATTTATATCTGTAATTTTTCAACCGAGCGAAAAAAGTTAAAAATATCTTTAATGAATCACATGGAAAATCACTGAAAGAAATATAATACCAAAGAAGATGCTATCTTTTACCATTTGTTAGTCTATATGTTTACAATATTATATGGAATTGATATAAAACTCTCCTGGAATAAGGTTTACCTTCCTACAAACTGGTTGAGTTAATTTTCAACAGAGTAATTCAAGAAAGCAAAGAGCTTTTTGAAGTCTTATGTGATGTCAAGGTACAGATTACTGTACCTTTTTTCTTTTTTTCTCTTTTCTTTTTTTTTTGTGGTGATAACTTTTTTCAATATAATTTTATTTTTTTCAATGTTCCAAGATTCATTATTTATGCACCATACCCAGTGCTCCATGCAATATGTGCCCTTCTTAGTACCCACCACCAGTCTCACCCAACCCTCCACCCCTTTCCCCTCCAAAATCCTCAGTTTGTTTCTCAGAGTCCATAGTCTCTCATGGTTCATCTCCCCCTCCGATATCTCCCAATTCACATTTCCTTTTTTTCTTTTAATGTCCTCTGTGTTATTCCTTATGCTTCACAAGTAAGTGAAACCTTATTTCACTCAGCAAAATCTCCTCCAGTCCCGTCCATGTTGCTACAAAAGTTGGGTATTCATCCTTTCTGATGGAGGCATCATACTCCATTGTGTATATGGACCATTCTTTATCCATCCGTCTGTTGAAGGGTATTTTGGGTCTTTCCACAGTTTGGTGATTGTGGCCATTGCTGCTATGAAAATTGGAGTACAGATGGACTGATTTTCTTTAAAAAAAGAAAAATACTTTCCATTGTCCTCCTAGGACACATGCACTCCTGTGTTACTCAGATCCCTCCAAGTCCAAAGCAGGACCCAGACTACAGCTGATCTTTTCCAGAACTGAAGAATATTAGAAGCACAGAACTGCTAGCCCATCAGAACCCCTTCAGCAACACCCCTATTTGCCTAGTCGACATCATCCTTACTCCGTCAGTTTGCCTCTTATTATAGTGGGTAAACTCACAGATTTGATAAAATATTGTATTTTTGTAGGAAGAGCTATTAAGTGACATCTCCTCCCAGTGTTGTTTCATCCTGGAATTGGAAGATAGCCCTGTTAGGTTTCTCATCCTCTTTCCCTCTGTGCCTCCACATCCTTTCCCTTTCCCGGTCATTCACCAATACCCTGGCTGTCCAATAGGAAACTTTTCCTCGTATGTCCTCAACACAGTCCATAAGCCAACTTCGTTTCCCTTCCCTCCTACCTGGGGCTTGCACCTGAAATCTTCAGTAGATTTTGCACACACCTAATACTTTATTACTTGAAAAAAGACCTGGAGTTTGATTAAGTACTATGTAGACATAGCTCAATGGGACGTGCTTGATAAAGCTTTTCATATCCTATGTCTTACTGTATTAATTCAAGGCTTTCAGCATCAAAAACTTGAGACACAGCAGTAGCTTTGAGAATTTCTCACCTTCATCCTTTTAAAAATAATTTTCACTGGTCACAGGAGGGAGGTGCTTTTCTCCTCATTTGATACCTACCCTGGAAATCTGGCAGAGGACCAGCCCTTGTGCTCACTCAACATTAGCTTTGCCCAGATACCAAACCCACAATATAATTTTTAGCTTCAGTCTTCCAGATGAAAGATGAAGTGAAAATGAATTAGTAGGAGAAGCTGGTATCCTCTTATCACATTAACTTTTTAATGAATTTGGTTCTAATGATTCATTATAAAGAAAAAAATTTGGCTTCAACCTATCTTGGAACAAAGTCTGATTATATTCTGCCTTCCATATACCTGCTCAACGAACAGAGCACAAGTAGCTTTTCCTTGTCTGGTTTTCTGTACTTGAATACACAGAGCTGTGCTCAGCCTGCACTGGGAACAAGTGCACAGTGACTAAAGAGTTGACACTGGTCTATGACTATGACCACCATTGTCACCACCCCTACCGCTATAAGCAGCGGTAACTGTTAACATTGATTGGATGCATTCTACATGCTGGGCACTGTGCTCAATGCTTAATGTCTATCACCTCATCACATCTTTCTAAAAGCCCTCTTAAATGAAAGCTATATTATCATTAGCGTATCTTTCAGATGAAAAAACTGAGACTTCAAAAGTCAAGGGTTGCCCACCCACAGTATGGAATTATGATTTAACAATGATAGCATTTTCCACAAAGGAGAAAAAAATGACATAAAAGAGTAGAGTCAGAATAATAAAATAGACAAGAACAAAAAGCATTAGCATTCACAATATAAGTAATGCTGTAGTTTTCCTTGAACGTGTAAGTAAATTCCAGTGTTTTTAATGTTATCTTTATTCATATGCCTTCTTCATTATAATGACTCTCAAAGGTAAAGAGGTGAAAATCTGTAGACACATACAGAACTAAGAACTGGCACCGGACTCAACTATATGAAGTCAATTTACATTTTAAAAAGCGCCTTTCACTAACAGATTAGCTCACAGGTTCACAGGATGCTAATCTTCTCTAGATTTCAACAATCAACACTGGTGTAGCCTTTAAGTATTGAGAAACTGACATATTGAGAAAGAAGACACAACTTCCCCCTTCTTCTAAGATTCATGAAATTATCCCCAAGACTCTGTTTATCTACAAAATACCTATTGATTTGATGCACAAATTCTAGTACAAAGCTAATGTTGCATTTTACTCCTAAAAGACTTCGACTTAAGTTATTGCCAGATCATTTGCCTTTGAAAAGAAGTGAGAACTTAAAACCCATTTGCTCCATGAAACTATACTTCTAACAAGTTGCTCAGATTTCATACCACCAGACTAATCCTTAGCTTTCCCTTGATCTGGAATAATGATATTTTAGGTATGTATGCAAAAGCTCTACTTCCACAGCAGGGCTATTCAATGATCAGATTCATGAATTGTGTTTCTGTTTCCGGGTCTATTCCAAAATACATTGTTTCAATGTAAATGTGTCTCCTTGATAATGGTTTTTAATGAGCATAATAAAAGGGAAACTTACTTTGCATTTACCCAGGGATACTGTTGAGAAATTTTCTAAAACTGGCTTAGGGTTCAGGAAGACTGGATTCCAGTTCCATTTGTAGTATTTTTGCACAGGTTACTTTACAGCTTTAGGACTTAATACTCTCGTTCCTGCAAAGCGAAGGTATTGGGCTGGATGAGCTTAAGAGTTCCATTCATATCCACGATTCTAGGATCTTATTTATTTATTTAGGGGGTGGACAGAGGGAGAGAATCTTTTTTTAAAAAAGAAGATTTTATATATTTATTTGTCAGAGAGAGAGAAAGTGAGTGAACACAAGCAGGGGGAACAGCAGGCCAAGGGAGAAACAGACTCTCCACCAAGCAAGGATCCTGATATGGGACTGAATCCCAGGACCCTGGGATCATGACCTGAGCCGAAGGCAGATGCTTAACCAACTGAGCCACCCAGGCTTCCCAGGAGAAAGAGAGAATCTTAAGTAGACTCCACACCCAGTGCAGAGCCCAGTGTGGGGCTCAGTCTCATGACCCTGAGATCATGACCTGAGCTGAAATCAAGACTCACACGATTAACTGACTGAGCCACCCAGGTACACCTAGGATTTTTAGATTTTAGATTTTCAAGACATTTGAACATGGTATATCTTGCCATTTAAACAAGGGGTGAAAAGGATCAATACTTTTAGGTACACATGTAAAGATGACATATGATTCTACTGTGAAAGAAAAAACATAGTTCTGCTTTTATTTTCATTATTTTATGTCATGGGCACTAACTGGCATTTAAACTTTATATGTAATTTTTGTTGGTTGTATGTTGATTAGATTTCCCCTCAATTTATTGGACCCTTGAAACCAGTAAGTTCAGCTAATCATGGCTGCAAACTATCTTGTGGCCATCTATTCATCTATTCATCTATTCATTCAAGAAATGTTTATTGAGTACTTTCATCAAGGCATGAGGACACAGGCTGAACACAGGTGCATTCCTTCCTATCATAGAGCTTACAGTTCAATAGTAGAGATAGAAAATGAGCGAACAATAAATACTTAAAATTGTGATGGGTGCCAGGGAGAAACAGGTTGTTGAAATATAGAGTAGCAGTCAGAGGTGGGGTGGGGATGAGAAGAAAAAAAGAAATCATGGTCTGTGAAAACCTCCCTAATAACTGACATGTAATCCTCACTCCAAACTAGAAGACCCTACCTATATGTAGAGCAGTGGGAAGGATTTTAATTTTATAGTCAGGAGGGGGAAGCATGTAAAGAATTTCTGAGACAGGAAAAAACTTGGAATGCTTCAGTGAGGTTAGAAACTAGCAAGTAAAGAGGAGAGTGGCATTTGGTTTTATTATTATCAGCCCAATTTTACTGATGAGGAAAAGAATACGTGAAGAGTTTGAGTAACTTGCAAATGGTTACACAGCTGGTAAAGAGTAGCATTGGGTCTCAAAACTGTCTCGTTGACATTGGAGCACATGCTTTAAACCAGAACACAATATGGCTTCCCAGGCAGTGGTCAGATTATACAGGTTTTTGTGGGCAGCTAAAAAGGGTTTGAACTGGATTGTACTTATAGTGGATACCCATTAAACAGTTCTTAGAAATACCGGGCGCCTGGGTGGCTCAGTTGGTTAAGTGACTGCCTTTGGCTTACGTCATGATCCTGGAGTCCTAGCACTGAGTACCACATTGGGCTCCCTGCTTAGCAGGGAGTCTCCTTCTCCCTCTGACTCTCCCCCCTTTCATGTTTTCTCTCTCTCAAAGAAATAAGTAAAATCTTAAAAAAAAAAAAAAAAGGAAAGAATCCATGCTAAGGGATGTTTTAGGGATGCATTTCCATTTGCTATGTCTCCACATCGCATAGGGGTGGGAATGGAGACTAAAGAAGAGTGGACATGGAGAGAATGGTTATTGGGGCTTCTGGAGAGGCCTAGGAGATGCAGACACTATTGCTTGCTTATTCAGCAGTAATTCTTCCTCTTCCTCCTAGCAAACAGGGCTCCAGCTTTGATTTTATTTTGGCAAGTGCTCCTGTGTTTATTAGTCTAAATCAATAGTTCTCAAACTCTTTGCTTTATACTCTTAAAAATTGTATCCCTTATGTTCCAAAATATTATATATTCCATTGTGTATATTTGTGTACTATTTTGGAATATATGTAACAGAAAATAAAACATTTTCTTACTCACCTATTGGTGGACACTTAGGTTAATTCCTTGTCTTCGCTATTGTGAATAATGTTGCAATGAACATGGGAGTGTAGATAGCTTTTGGAGATACTGATTTCATTTCCTTTGACTATATACTCGGAAGTGGAGTTGCGGGATCATATAGTGGTTCTATTTTTAATTTTTTGAGGCGCTGCCATTCTGTTTTTCATAATGGCTTTACCAATTAACATTCCCACCAATGGTTTAAGGAAGGAATAAGGAATAAGGGATCCTTATTCCCTTCTTTCCATACCCTTGCTAACACTTAACCTTTGCCTTTTTGACCATAGCCATCCTAACAGGTGTGAGGTGGTATCTCGTGATTTTCATTTACATTTCCCCAGTGATTAGTGATGTTGAGCACTTTTTCATGCACTTGTTAGCCATTTGTATGTCACTTTTGGCTTTTTCCATTAATAGGGTATGAGCAAATGTGTGTGGGGATCCATAATGTGGAGGTTTCAGTGAGATAAAATCATTGTTAGATTGGGGTCCTAGAGAGTGTGCGGGAAGTACAGGAGGTTAGGAAGGGGAATGCTAGAGACTGCAGTTTCAAAAGTAGTACAATTACCAGAGATAACAAGACCCAGAATGTGATTGTTGGAGTGGGTGTCTGTGGTAGATTAGAAGTAGAGGTAATTGGAACTAAGAAGGAAAAGATCTGACTGAGGTGTAGCTCTTGCATGGGTTATCATCTTGGATATTTGATGTCATTGACATGCTAAGTGTTGGAGCGAGGAGGAAGACAGTGATCCAGGAGCTACACAGTTTCCATGAACAAGTAGGTGTTGGTGGATGACAGCAATGAGGAGCAGAAGAAGGTGCTTGACTGGATAATAGGAGTCTATGTATTCAACAAGTATGCTGAAATTATATTATTTGTCAATTAGGACTTCTTGTTTCTTAAGGTTTTCTTATTCTGTTAAAGCAATACATTTACATTATAGAAAATTTGGAAAATAAAAATATACATAAGAAATAAAATTACTTATAATCTCATTGCTATTGGCATTTTTGTCTATATATACATATATAACATTAAGATAAATCAGGACTTACATATTAACATCTTCATTGTTATCTTCATTGTTTTCATAGCATTATATCTTAAACATTTCCCCACATCTTTATGTCTTTCTACACATCACTTTAAGTGTTAGATTAATATATTGCCCTGATATACTAGAATTTATTTCCCTATTGATGCATATTTTACCATTGGAAATAATATTTAAATAAAGATACTTCACCAATTTTTGTCACTATCTCTAAAATTTTCTTAAACTAGATTGCTAGAATTTAAATTTCTGTGTCAAAAATATGACCAGTTTGAAAATCTCTTGACACATATGTAGAGAGCACCTCAATTTTAGCATCTCTGGCCAAACAGATTTATTATTTAAAGGTTAAGGTGATATTTCTTCTTGCTTTATGGACTGTTGAAAGATTAGGTTCCTTTGGCTTCTGGAGATATTGATATGTGTTCTTGGACTCTTCTACTAGGGATGTAATTTAACATTTTAGGTCATGAGACAGCTAACCAACATTTAAGTGAGTTTAAGTTAGCATGACACCTACTCTTTATACTGTTAGCAGCAAGTGAATTTTCTCCCATTGTAAAAGAAGAAAAGCTACAGAGGCAACTGTGACAATTTCAGAAATCAGAATGGAGAGCTGTCTAAGATATAGGCCCAGGAGGATCCTTAAAAGCTGAGTTACTCAACCTTTCTTTTATTATTGGCCCTCTAAGGAAAAAAAAATAAATTAAATTTAAATGCAATATAAATCAATTTAATTCATTAATTAATCCAATGAATGAATTAATTTTAATTTAATTTAATTTTTCCCTAATGAGAGAAATTAAATACTCATGAATAAAATTTTGTCAGGTAGAGCTTCAGAGGTCCCCAAACCATTGTAATATCTAAGACTTCTCCCCTGTATCCAAATCAATTGTCACTCCTTTGGGGATGATATTGCTTCTATTGAGAATGCATAGTTCAAATGAAATGAGGAGGGCACAACCACTAATGAAAGGAGAGGTGCCTCTTCTATCTACAGTGTGATCCTATCTTTATTACATACATATAGCTAATAGATTGGAATGTAATATTATAAAGCATTAAGAATGATTAATTCTAGGTAGTGGGATTATAGGTGATTTTTATTTTTTTTATTCTAGAATTTCTCCAGTGAATATGCACTACCTTTTTAAAGGAGTCTATATTTAAAACTTTTCTTTAGTGTTGGATTACATCTAAATAAGCAAAAAAGCAAAAAGAGAGGTGCCTTGGTTGGAGCCACTCTTTTCATCAGCATGGTTTTCACTCCAGTATGGTCAGAAGAATTCCAAGATGTCCTCCAAGAGTCTCACTCCTGTTATAAACACACCTTCTCCCACTTACTTAATCAGACAGTTCTGCTTTAAGGGGATTTACAGATGTGATTTAAGTCCTAAATCATGACTTAGAATAAGGAGATTGCTCAGAGGAATCTGATTTAATCACAAGCCTCCTGCAAAGGTTCTGGGCTCTTCCTGGTGAGAGGGATTTGAAGTGTGAGAGGGTCTATGGAGAGGGCCATATGAGAAGGACCTGAGAGTGTCCTAGGAGCTGAGGGCGCTTCCCATCTTAACAGCCACCAAAATTCCAGGACCTTCATCATATAGCTATGCTGAAAATGAATTCTGCTAACAACTTGAGGGAGTTTGGAAGCAGAACTTTCCCCCAGTCAAGCCTCCAGAGGAGGACACACTTGACTAACACTCTATTTCAGTCTCCCGAAACCCTGTGCAGAGAATCCAGCTAACGAATTCTGGACCCATGACCCATGGAAACTGTGAGTTGATAAACCACTGTTCTTTTACACCTCTAAGTTTGAGGTAATTTGTTACAAAGAAATTTTAAACTAGTATATTCCACAGTCCTGACTCCTCATTAGACTGCACATTCTTTTCTACCCTTTTGTGGGAATTAAATGAGGTACTGGGGTGGAAAAGAGAGGTGATGACAGATTCTCCTTTCTGTCTAACTCACTTTCAGCTTTTTTCACTCCCTTCTATCCTTGAAACCTTGTCCTGCTTACAAGCCAGCCATGACTGTGTCCCCAGCTGTAATTCAGGTTCCAAGATGTAAAGAGCTTTGGGGCTGGCCTCTCTCAACACCAGTCCATACACATAACCCGAGATGCTTATGGTTTGAAGATTATCTTGCAACAGCTGTTCTCATCTTCCATCTGTCTCCAGTACTCACTAGTCAAAAAATTTGGAGGTATTGGTGGGCATTTGCTAGGATTTTCTTCCACTTATTCCCTGGCAGGTGTTTGCTTTGGATATAGCCCTTCCTTCAACCTAGTTTGCACTTGGGCAAAATTTTGCAGCAGTGATGCATATTTCTTTTAGTTATTGCTTGGCTCATTGCAGTGGGACTGTTGGAGGGAAGCAGTTTCAGTTAGTTGATAGCAGGTGTTCTATTAATCTGGATGACTTCTGATTTGAGTTTAAGGAGATGGCCTTCTTCGTCATTGCATATTATGTGGGTAGATTACATAACATTATTTTTGGGGAGCCAATAAGGTAGGCTCTTGTTTCTCAAGAGACTCAAAACAGATCAATCAAATGAAGAGATGTTACTAATGATAATCTGCTGAGGGCAGATTTATTGTAAACATTTGGAGAGAGGGTCTTGATCCTCTACTCTGGCTTTCGGAGCGAATATCTCAGAGTCCATAGTATTTCAGGGTTTCGGGGTTGAGTGGGGTAGCCAGCTGATGGGTTTTGAGGAGGGCACATGTGGGGATGAGCACTGGGTGTTATATGCAAGTAATGAATCATTGAACACTACATCAAAAACTAATGATGTACTATACAGTTGCTAAATGAACATAATAAAAAAGAGCAAATGTCTGACTTTAAAGGATTGAAATAGGTTCTGTAGATAGATGCCTTGAAACTGCGGGGAGAAGTAGCATTTTGGCCTGCAAGAAGAGCAAATCTTTATATTGGCAGGGAAAACAAATGTGTGGGTGTTTGTCAATCAATGCAAGGTTAGTTTGGATACATGAATCTATGTGGGTTTTATTTTGGATCTTATTGCCATCTTTGGTGAAAAATGAATTCTTTTTTTTTTTTTTTTAAGAATTTTATTTATTTATTTGACAGAGAGAGATCACAAGTAGACAGAGAGGCAGGCAGAGAGAGAGAGGGAAGCAAGCTCCCCGCTGAGCAGAGAGCCCGATGCGGGACTCGATCCCAGGACCCTGAGACCATGACCTGAGCTGAAGGCAGCGGCTTAACCCACTGAGCCACCCAGGCGCCCCTGAAAAATGAATTCTTTGGCAGTTCTTTAAACACAGGGATTTGGAGGTGACAACTAACTTTTTACTTAGGGTTCATTGCCTGAGTATACAAGGATCGTTTGAACACCTATTCCCTTCAAGGAAAGCCTTACCAGTTAATGTTTCTCTGTATGTTCAGGGACATTTAAGAATGAGTAAACCTGGGGGCACCTGGGTGGCTCAGTGGGTTAAAGCCTCTGCCTTCGGCTCAGGTCATGATCCTGGGGTCCTGGGATCCAGCCCCACATCAGGCTCTCTGCTCCACAAGGAGACTGCTTCTCCCTCTCTCTCTGCCTGCCTCTCTGCCTACTTGTGCTCTCTGTCAAATAAATAAATAAAATCTTTAAATAAAACAAAATAAATCTTTACGAAAAGAAAAAAAAAGAATGAGTAAACCTGGACGTCTGAGTGGCTCAGTCGGTTGTGTGTCTGCCTTTGGCTCAAGTCATGATCCCAGTGTCCTGGGATCTAGTCCCCCACTGGGCTCCGTTCTAGGTGGGAAGCCTGCTTCTCCCTCTCCCACTCCCCTCTGCTTGTGCGCTCTCTCTCTCTCTCTTTCTTTCTCTCTCGGTCTCAAATGGGTAAATAAAATAAAAAAAATAAAAAGAAGAAGAAGAAGAAAAGTAAACCTAAATCAGGGCTTTGCTTACACAGCAATCATTGACGAGCTATAAACCGATAACTCCTAAGCCTCTTTCCCTATATTTGCAGGCAAATTTAGGAAATAAAATATTTCTCATACACAGTTCGCTGGCCTTTTACTTAGTGATGTTTTGAGGACAAATATTTCTTTATTTTTAAATCTCTGTTTAGGTAGGTACTGATTGTGAACAGAGAAACCCTTGTTTGGGATTAGTTGGCTAGGGTTTACTGATACAGAAGACACATATCCTTATTTACACTGTTTTGGTTTTTTGTTTTTTTTTTTCGATTTGAATAAGGATGTTCTAGGGGGAAATGTGGCCTTATATGGTGGTGTTTGTAGCAGATTATGGCCACTTGATTGAGTCTCACAACTCTAGATCTCAGGTGGTTTTCCAAGGATTGAGCTAAAATGAGAGCAATTTGGGGTTTATTTGAGGTTGTTGTACCAAGTTACACAAAGAGTCTGAGGGCATGTAAGTCTTCATTCAGGATTTCAACTCCTAGCCTATGGATAGGTACAGTCTGGGAACAAATTGCCCTGTTTCTTGCTCGTAGTTCTTTACAGCGACATTGTGGGGAGACAAACACCCCTTGAAATGGGGTTATTTATCCAAGTCATTGGGAACCTTTTTGAGATTTATCCACCTATTTTAGAGTAAGAGCACAAGGGCCAGTTGGGGGAAGGGAAGACTCTCAAGCAGACTCCTTGCCTAGCACGGAGAAGCCTGACAGAGGGCTTGATCTCATAACCCTGAGATCATGATCCAAGCCAAAATCAAGAGTCAGACACTTAACAGACTGAGCCACCCAGGTGCCCCAATAATAGCTTATTTTTGAAAGCTTTGTCCAAGAACATAGGAACAGTTACTATAGAAACAGCTTTTATAAAGTCATACATGCAGAGATACATAAGGAATAAACTACTTATCTGATGGTCCCTGTCCAAGTCTGTAAGGACAATTAAGTGGGGTCGCTTTTTAATTAAGGTTCGTTGTTCTAATAAGGAAGGGTACTTCAGGACTATGAAGAGTGTACCTCTCTGTGTGGGTCTGTAAGACTGTAACAGTAGCATAGGGAGAAACTTTATATTTGGGGAGATCTCTGTTCACATGTTAGTGGAATTTTGGAGAACAGCAGATGGCTCCTTGATGTTTTTGTCTTTGGGTGAAACAGCATCACTTAAATAATTATCTATTTGAAATTGTTTAAGTGTGTAATGGTGGTATGTGGCCAACGCCTTATTAGTTTTTCTTTATTCCATATGTTCAGGAATAATTGAGGGAAGAAGAATTTTTGATTTGTGGATCTTTGCCTTCTTATATGAGAGTAATTTGGATACAAACAACTTCTTCCAAGGGTACCTTCATAAATGTTTATAGCTACGGTTTATTAGTATATTCTTATCTTGGATTATCTATCTCAACAAGTAGAGGTGCCTTTGAAAAAACAATTCTGTATGTGAGATTTATGTTCCAACCATGTGACAACACAGTGTAAAAAAATACAGATATATATATATATATATATATATATACACACACACACACACACACACACACATACACTTCCTTCTTTGGTACGTGTTAATGGTGTGTAGCTAAGACAATCCTGGAGTCAAGTCTCCCTTCTGCCAAGTAACATTTGGGTGCTATTGTTCAACATTACTCAGTTTCTCATCCATCTAGGTCCCCAAACCTAGAGTCATTGAGGGAATTGAATGGTACACGCTTATGGAACTCTTAAAACCATGCCTGGTGTATACTGAATGTTCAGTGAGGATGGGGACCCTCACAGCCATGATAAACCATTCTTCATGTGCAGCTCTTTACAGTTTTTCTTCTCCATTCAGACATCTTATGGTTTTTTCACAAAAGACTGCTTTTTAGTCCTAGCTCATCATTGAAGGCTTTCAAAATGACTTTTGGCAAGACTCTAAGCATCTCTTCCTTTCATGTTCTTCACCTGTCAAACATATGGTGATTCTAAGCAGCCTATTTTATAGTTTTGTGAGATTTTGTCAGATTAATTTCTAGAGGTCCTTTGAAAGTTCAATACAATAACATTGGGGTAGGTGCTCTGCTTTCATTATTTCCATTAATACACTCAGCAATCCAGCATGTAAAATATTAATACTTTAATTTCATTAATGATAAAGATGTGTTTCAGAAGGCTTAAGTAACTTTCCCAAGATTATATACCTAGTAAATGATAGTGCCAAGACTTTATCACATGTATTTTGACTCTAGAACCACGCCATTAACTACCATAATAAACTCTTTCTCCACTAGAAATATAAAACTAGTGTTGAGTTATGGGCTTCTATTATTGTCATTATTACTACTATTTAATATAACACAGCAGCAATTAGAGGATTTAATTATTGTGTAGGGAAGCTTTCATTCCACTATCTATATAACAGATGAAGAAAAGACAGATAAAGTAAAAAAGAACTAGGAACCAGTAGAATCTTCCCAATACACCTTTGCAAGAGCCTGGACTACTGTAGAAGCTATAGATATTAAGATAGAAAGATTTGTATGAATTCTGATGTGGTGTGCAATAAGAAAACCATAAGTGACTCTTAATCTCACAAAACAAACTGAGGGTTGCTGGGGGGAGGGGGGTTGGGGGAAGGGAGATGAGGTTATGGACATTGGGGAAGGTATGTGCTATGGTGAGTGCTGTGAAGTGTGTAAACCTGGTGATTCACAGACCTGTACCCCGGGGGATAAAAATATATGTTTAAAAAAATAAAAAATTATAAAATAATAAAAAAGAATTGGGTAAAGAAAAGGGAATATAAGAGTAACTGTGGGTATCTGAATGACCTACAAGATAGTGGTATTAGGGATTGGATTGGATTGAATTAAATAGAAAGAATACAGTTTTAGAGGAAAAATAATAAATTAAATTCCTAAAAGGTATAGTTTTCAATAACCTGACTTCCAAAAGTTAAGTCACTTAAGAAAGCTGTCTAATGCTTAAATATTTTCAGGTAAGGAGAGGTGATGCAGTTACTGTCAGTAAGATCTTCATTTTCTTACCTAATATCTTATATTTGTGACAAAACCTCCAAGATTGTCAGATCAAATTCCTTTCCCTAGCTTTCAAAGCTTCCCATAATAAGGGCATATCCTATTAAAGAAGAGTAAGGTTCAGTGTTAGTTCTGCCACTTCTAAGCATGAGGCCTTAGCCAAACAATTTATCTTCTCCTCATTTACCAAGTAAGCATAATAATTCTAGTAATAAAATAATATTCATATATATATATATATAATCTCACTTTTCTATACATGGTAAAGATCCTTAATAATTATAGAGGGTTTTATTACAAATCTCATCTTTTCCATCACACCCCAGGAAATAGCCCCATTTAGATTGTCATCAGTCCTATGTCTCTACCTTTTCTCTTATGTTCATTTTTCCTGGATTGTTTATTTTCTTCTTCTTCACTAGTATAAATTCTTCTCATTCTGCGTGTACAGCTAACTTACCTTTTTCTGACCACTCCTTAGTAAAATATGCACACACGCACACACACACACACCCTTATTTTGTTGCTTAACTGTATCAATGGCATTTTGTTTTCTTCCACACTTAACTCTATCGTCAAGGTGATTTGTGGTTTATCTTCTCTCTCTCCTACATGGGCCTTACTAAATACCAATGGAACTGAATTACCTCCCCCCTAAATTTCTTATCTTTGATAACTTTGCATTTTGTTTCATGTGCAATGAAAGGAAAATGTGGTTCTACTACTGGAATCCTTTCGTGCACCTGAGAGCCGATATTTAATACTTGCTGCCTGCTCACAGAGCTGTTTGCCTAGGCTAAATAAGTCCCCCTTTGCTTTTTCTCATCAACCTTATTTACATAGTGGGTGATTAATGAAGCTATAACAATCTTTAGCAAGAAATTTCCTCCATACCATATATGTTGATGCATTGCTACCTTGAGTGGCTATTGGAAGTGTTTTGGCTATTATAAGGATAATTGCTGTCTCACTAGGTATTACTTAGTAGACCCCCAAAGAGAATATGATTGGAATATATCTGATAAAATTAGATTTTCTTTCAATAATGGGAATAAATCTGTAGTCTTATAGTGTTTAATTAATTAAATGTAGGAGTGTGATGAATTGATTCACTTTACTGGTAATTGCTACACGTTTATGAGAAATAAATGACTAAAAACAATATCCTCTTCCTGTAGGTATAACCAAGATGTTAAGACTTTAAAACCATCTCCCAGAGCCAGGAAATATCACAATGAGATACAAATCAAAGCAAGTAAGGTTGCTGGCAGCAAAGGTTAATATAGCTAATTTTTAGTTTCCCTTCCCATTTGTTAGATAAGAATAGAATGCTTGTAGCACACCCAAGATGTTCTTAAAATTACTCCTTGAGATGTTCATATTTCAGCTCTTTCTCTGTACTTTCCAAGTGCTTCAGTATCACTCTTACTATTCTTAGAATTTAACCATATTCACCTGAACTATGACATTTTTAAAGATCCATCTTCCATCCTCCACTAAACACTTTAAAGTAGAAGTCATATTTTGATAATTTTGGATGATTTATGGGATTTGATGTCTTGCTTCCTTCTTAATATGTACATTATTAAAGCATCATTCTCCAGATAATTGTCTTTTAGGCCAGGAACTAAACTTAACCTATACAAGGTGTTATAATCATCACTCAGGGTAAAGGTGGTATATATGGCATCGTAAAAGCACACATAGGCACTTCACTGAATTCAACCAGGATTTTTAAAAAAGATTTTATTTATTTATTTGACAGACAAAGATCACAGGTAGGCAGAGAGGCAGGCAGAGAGAGAGGAGGAAGCAGGCTCCCTGCTGAGCAGAAAGCCCAACACGGGGCTCGATCCTGGGACCTTGGGATCATGACCTGAGCTGAAGGCAGAGGCTTTAACCCACTGAGCCACCCAGGTACCCCTCAACCAGAATTTTTTAAAAATCACCTGTCATTTGAGGGAATTCTTTATTTCAAGTGTGGAAGAATGGGCTAGTTTTACTCCTTTGTCTTACTGAAGTCCAGGAAACACAGAAAACAAATTACCTGTCCCCTCCTTCACCAAATATATTGTAGTTACATTTTAAAAATTCCTTTTTTCTATTTGACATTTCAGTTCAGAGGTCTAACCTTACCAATTAATATGTCTAGAGAAGCTACTTTAATAGCTATATACTGAGGTTTCCAGATTGATTTATTCCTCATTGAAGTTGAGAGTTAATGAGGTAAATGTTAGAGAAAATGCCTCTGTCAATTATATTGTTTGGTCTGATTTTTAGCTTGTGCTGCTGTTCTGGAGATTTTGTGTAGGCTGCTATGTAGAGAACTTGTTGCTTACTCTCAGAAAGCGATTTCAAAAGATTGATGTGAGAATGAAATATTTAAATGATAGAATATAAAACACAAAAAATATATTTATTATACAAAGATAACTATTAATGTTTATTATAATCTAATGATAAAAGAGTTTCAGATGATAATTAATTGACTGAAATGACATTCTAAAAGCAAAAGAATGGAAAAGAAAAAAGTAATGGAATCATGGTGGTTATTTGGACAGCTGTAAGGACTTAGTAGACAAAGACTGTCTTGAATTTTGGGAGGATCAAAAGGTCAAGGGATCATATTAACAGATGATCCTGAGCATTCACAGAAGAAGTTTCCAGTACAGGAGAGAACTCTCCTTCCCAGTGTAATTCTCCATAATCAGCAGGTATAGAGTATAAAAATGAGAAAAGGAATATAAGGGTTTTGATTAAAGAACTCCCTGTAGAAACACTTGTAATTTGGTCTACTCATTCATAATAGGGGATATTATAATAGTGAAGGTAATTATCAACTATCTAATTTAGTCAGGTAGTATTTTAAAAATTATAAACAGAAAACCAAGAATTACCCCCCCCCTCCAAAATTTTAGGAAAACTAACAGAAGAGCAGAACTAAGTTAAGCATACAACATCTGATTCCAGAAGAAGCATATATTTTCTGGGTGGAGAACTTTAAAAAATAAGAACTAATCTATTCTTTCAGAGGGATTTGATAAGACATGCATCTGTAAAATAAGAACAGTCTTCTAGGTGAAAGGAACAATCGGAGACAAGAGTTTGGGAAATTAAAATTAAGATAACCAAAATAAGAAATTCATTATAAGGGTTGGAAAATTAAGGTTTGACAAATGCTTTTAGAACACAGAGAAAAAGATGAAGTAAAATTAAAATGTACAATAGGAAAATTAGAAGGCCAATTAAATTAAGGACCAATCTACAAAAACAACCAACCATCTAATTATGAGTTCCAGAAAGAACAATGTAGGTGGGGGGGGAGAGCAGGAAACAGCAAAGAAATAAAAGGAAATTTCCTCTTCTATTTTGAAGAAAGATGAAGCTCTACAGATAGAAAGGACCCACGGACTGCTATACAAACTATACAAACTCTCACAAGATGCTGTTATACCAAGAATTAAGAGAAGATCCAAAGGTTTCTTGAGAAGAGAAAAAAATCAACACAGTGAATTATCTGTAAAGAAATGACAAAAAGATTGGCATAAGACTTCTAAGATTCTAGAAGACAATGGACTATACCTTAAAGTTCTGAGGGGTGATGATTTTGGGTTTAGAAGTCAGTACACAGCCAGATTAACAAGAGTAAGAACAAAGTTTAAAAAAAAAACCTGCAAAGTCTTAGTCATGAATTATTTTCCTTTAAAAGGATTAAAATTTCTTGTGGGGTGCCTGGGTGGCTCAGTCAGTTAAACTTCTGCCTTCACCTCGGGTCCTGGGATTGAGTCCCACATCAGGTTCCCTGCTCAGCAGGGAGTCTGCTTCTCCCTCTCATTTTCCCTCTACCTCTCCCCACTGCTTGTGTTCTCTCTCTCTCTTTCTCTCTTTCTCAAATAAATCTTCAAGGAAAAAAGAAAAGAAGGTTCTTGTGGTTAGGCACCAATGAGATGAAAAGAGGATAAATAGCATCTAAGATATGTGGAACTGAATACAATAGAAAAAATACTTCTCAGGATGATTACTGTGTAGTGGCCCTAGTAGAATGCTTAGAAATTGTGTTTGGCTGTTGGTGATAGTCCTAACTGTAATGATTGAAACACAAAAATATGGGACACCTGGGTGGCTCAGTTGGTTAAGTGTCCAACTCTTGATTTCTGCCCAGGTCATGATCTCAGGGTTGTGGGATCAAGTCCTCCATGTCAGTGTGGAGTCTGCTTGAGATTCTCTCTCTCCCTCTGCCCCTCCCGCTGCTTGTGCTCTCTAAGTAAGTAAATAAATAGAATCTTAAAACACACACACACATACACACACACACAAATACTTCTTTTTCTTATGAATAATGCTGAGGTAGTTGCTTGCTGGCATTGTATCAACAGTGTAACTTCACAATTTCCAAATGGCTATTGCATTTCTAGCCATCACATAAGCACTCTGGGATGAAACAGGGAGGTAGTGGAAGGGTCAAAACCAACTTTTTTCTTAAGTGCCACTGGGCAAACCTAGTTGCAAGGGAGATTGTTCTCAGTTAGGACCAGGCAGAGAGTAGATTTTGGAGTGTGCCACTGGCAATCTCTGACATGACCTGAAAGCATTTTATTACATTCAACAAATAGTATGAGTGTGATACTCAATGATATTTCATGGTGAAGAAGGCATATATTCATTATATAATAAGACATCCAAAGACCTTTAGCAGTTTCAGGAAGAATAAAATTATATACAAGAGAGTCATGGCCAATAAACAAAACAAAATGAAGTAACTTGAAGATTGTGCCATAATTTCAGGCATTTTAGTGATGTAGAATGCCATCTATCTTTCTGTGGATCTGAGCCTGATTTTACAAGCTAATAATATTTATGACCTTGTTAGTTACTGATTTTCAGGGGTTTTTTTAAGGACTTGATTTCTTAGAGCAGTTTCAGTTCACAGCAAAATTGAGGGAAAGGTACAGATTTTTCCCATATACCCCCTGCCCCTACACATGTGTAACCTCCTCATTATCAATATCTTCTACCAAAGTGATAAATTTGTTACCACTGACATACCTACCTTGACACATGATAATCACCTAAATCCCATTATTTACAATTAATTCTTGGTGTTGTATGTTCTATGGTCTTAGATAAATGCATAATCACAGGTGTCCACCATTATAGTATCATACAGAGTAGTTTCTCTGCCCTTAAAATTATCTGTGCTCTGCCTTTTTAAATTTTTTATTTTTAAAGATTTTATATATGTATTAGGGAGAAGAGAGGCAGACAGGGGTCGGGGAGAGAGAGGGAGAAAGAATCTGAAACAGACTCCATACTGAGCGCCAAGTCCCACATGGGGTTCCATCCCACAACCACAAGACCATGACCTGAGTTGAAACCAAGAGTTGGATGCTCAACTGACTGAGCCACCCGGGTACCCCTGGGCTCTGCCTTTTTATCCCTTATGCCTCCCTCTCCCCCTACCCCAGACTCCTGGCAAAAAAAAAAAAAAAAAAAAATCATCTTTTAATTAACCCCATGCTTTTTTCCCAAAATGTCACATAGTTGAAATCCTACAGTATGCAACCTTTGCAGATTGGCCTCTTTCAGAGTAATATGCACTTAATGTGCCTCCATAACTTTTCATGGCTTGGTAACCCATTTCCTTTAGGCACTAAATAATATTCCATTGTTGGGATGTACCACAGTTTATCCATTGATCTGCTGAAGTACATCTGCTTGTTTTTGAGTTCTGGCAATGATGTATAAAGCTGCTGTAAACATCTGTGTACAGATTTACATTTGAACATAAGTTTTTCATTCATGCGGGTAAATACCAAGAAGCATGATTTCTGGTTCATATGATTGAGAGTATATTTAGTTTTATAAGAAATGGCCAAAATGTGTTCCAAAGTGACCATTTTGCATGCCCATCATCAATGAGGAAATGTTGCCATACATCCTTGCCAGCATTTGGTGTCAGTGTTTCAGATTTTGGCCATTCTGATAGATAGGGGTTGGTATCTTATGTTAATTTGCATTTTTCTGATGAAAGAAGACATGGAACATCTTTTCATATGCCTATTAGCCATCTGTATATCTTCTTTGGTGAGGTGTCAGGTCTTTGGCCCATTTTTTTTTTTTTTTTTAGATTTTTATTTATTTATTTGACAGGCAGAAATCACAAGTAGGCAGAGAGGCCGGCAGAGAGAGGGGGGGAAGCAGGCTCCCTGCTGAGCAAGAACCCAATGCGGGGCTCGATCCCTGGACCCTGAGATCATGACCTGAGCCGAAGGCAGAGGCTTAACCACTGAGCAACCCAGGTGCCCCTGGCCCATTTTTTAATTGGGTTTTTTGCTTCCTTTTCATTGAGTTTTAAGAGTAATTTGTATATTTTAAATAACAGTCACTTATTAGATGTGTCTTTTGCTAGCCTTCTCATTCTGTTGATGTCTTTCACAAAAGATAAGTTTTTCATTTTAATGAAGTCCTGCCTTATCAATTATTTCTTTCATGAATTGTGTCTTTAGTGTTGTATCTGAAAAGTAACTACCATACCCAAGCTCATGCAGATTCTTCTCGTTTGTTATCTTTCATGAGTTTTGTAGTTTTACCTTTTACATTTAGGTCTGTGATCCATTTTGAGTTAATTTTCATGAAGTATGTAAGGTCTGTATAGATTGTGTTATTGTTGTTGTTGTTTCAATGCAGATGTTAAGTTTTCCAGCACCATTTGTTGCAAAGCCCATATTCCATTGTGTTGTGTTTGCCCCTTTGTGAAAAATCAGTTAAATATATTTATGTGGGTCTATTTCCAGTCTTACTCTTCTGTTACATTTACCTATTTATCCTTTTCCTAATACCACACAGTGTCTTGAGTACTATAGCTTTATAGTAAGTCTTAAAGTCAGATAGTGTCAGTCTTCCAACTTTGTTCTTCTCCTTCAGTATTTCATTGGCTCTTCTGAATCTTTTGCATCTCCATATAAATGTCAAAATCAGCTTATAGATATTCACAAAATAACTTCTTGGAATTTTTGAATGGTATTGTATTGAACCTATAGATCAACTTGGGAAGAACTGACATCTTGATAATATTGAGTCTTCTCATCCATGAGCATGGAATCTCTCTCTGTTTATTTAGTTCATTAACTTTATTCATCAGTTTTGTACTTTCCCTCATATAGATCTTGTACATAATGTGAGATTTATACCCAAATATTTCATTTTGGATGGTGTTAATATAAATAGTGTTTTTAATTTTGGATTCCACTTGTTCATTGCTGGTGTATAGGAAAATGATTAACTTTTTTTTTTTTTTTAAGATTTTATTTATTTGTCAGAGAGCGCGAGCGAAAGTGAGCACAGGCAGACAGAGTGGAAGGCAGAGTCAGAGGGAGAAGCAGGCTCCCTGCGGAGCAAGGAGCCCGATGTGGGACTCGATCCCAGGACGCTGGGATCATGACCTGAGCCGAAGGCAGCTGCTTAACCAACTGAGCCACCCAGGCGTCCCGATCAACTTTTATATATTAATCTTGTAGCTTTCCTATAACTGGTTCTTAGTTTTAGGAATATTTTTATTGTTTCTTGAGAATTCTCTATATTAGACAATCATGTCATCTGTGAACAAAGATAGCTTTCTTATTTTCCAATGTGAGTACCTTTTACTTCCTTTTGTACTAGCAAGGACTCCTGTTAGGATGTTGAAAAGGAGTGTTGAGAGGGGACATTCTTGCCTATCCTTTGCCTATTCCTGATCTTAGTAGGAGAGCTTTGATCTTCCCACTATTAAATATGATGTTAGCTGTAGGTTCTTTGTACATCTCCTTTATCAAGTTGAGGAAGTTCCCCTCTCTTTCTAGTTACTGAAAGATTTTTTTTTCTTTTATCATGAATGGGTGTTGGAATTTGTCAAATGATTTGTCATCATTTATTGATATAATCATGTGACTTTTTTAGCCTGTTAATGTGATGTAGCTTTTTTTTTTTTTTTTACATTATTTGATTTTTGAATGTTGAACCAGCCTTGCCTATTTTGGATAAATCCTAGTTGTATGATCTTATTTATGCACTGTTGGATTCAATTTGCTAATATGGTTTTGAGGTTATTTGCATCTATGTTCATGAGGGCTATTGGTCTGTAGTGTTCTTGGTTTTCAGTTTTTGCAATCCATCTATAAACAAAGCACAGAAGACTCCATTGAAAAAGACTATAAATATAATACGACTTAACAATAGGAAGGTAAGGGAAGTATAAAGGTGTTAACGTATCTTATATAGTGGGAAGTCAAGAGATACTATCTAGATTTGAAGGTTCAAGAAACACTTATTAAATGTATTATTTGTAGGGTGCCTGCATGGCTCAGTCAGTTAAGAGTCTGCCTTCAGCTCGGGTCATGATCCCAGGGTCCTGGGATGAGCCCCACAACAGCCTCCCTGCTCAGCAGAGAGTCTACTACTCTGTCTCCCACTTCCCCTGTTTGTTGTCTTGCTCTTGCTCTAATAAATAAAATATTTTCTTTTTTAAAAATATACTTATTTTTTGTTATAATGTCAGGAAGGAGAATAGCTCAAAATATATAATTTACAAAAATTGGAAGAGGGAGAGTATTAGGTAGTAGGAGTGTTTTAAATCTCTTACCTTTCATAGCAGATACAAAATAGGTTCTTTTCAAAGATTTATTTATTTATTTGAGAGAGCGAGAAAGAGCAAAAGCATGAGCATGCAGCACAGGGGAGGGGCAGAAGGAGAGGGAGAGAACCTCAAGCAGACTCCCTGCTGAGCAAGAGCCTGATGTTAGGCTCAATCTCACAACCCTGAGATTATGACCTGAGCTGAAATCAAGAGTTGGATGCTTAAGCAACTGAGCCATCCAGGCACTCCAAAATAGGTACTTTTTTATTGTTCAGAATGTAAACTATGCTGTTGCAGCAAAGAAATGCTAACTGGTATGTTGGTTTGATAGGACCTGGGATCTAGATTCTTCTCACATTGCTATGCTATCCTAAACACATGGCCTTCATTTTGTTGTCCATGTGAGTGCTCTAACTCAGCCTTTATAACTTCGTTCCAGGCCTTAAAATAAGGAAAACCAGAAAGGGAAGACCAATTTCTTCACTTTAAGGGTATGGCTTGGAAATATTTACGTCTTCTCTTCTAATATTCTGTTAGTCACAGAGCTAGTTACATGACCACACCTATTTATAAGAAAAACTGAAACATACTGTCTTTAATGGGACAGATATGCACCCAGCTGAAAAGATGCTTTTACTGTAGAAGAGGAGAATGGATATGGGGTATAGTCAGTAGCCACTGGTATTCTGTTTAATTTTTTTTTTTAATTTATTTTTTATTTTCAGCATAACAGTATTCATTATTTTTCACCACACCCAGTGCTCCATGCAATTCGTGCCCTTTATAATACCCACCACCTAGTACCCCAACCTCCCACCCCCCACCCCTTCAAAACCCTCAGATTGTTTTTCAGAGTCCATAGTCTCTCATGGTTCACCTCCCCTTCCAATTTCCCCCAACTCCCTTCTCCTCTCTAACTCCCCTTGTCCTCCATGCTATTTGTTATGCTCCACAAATAAGTGAAACCATATGATAATTGACTCTCTCTGCTTGACTTATTTCACTCAGCATAATAATCTCTTCCAGTCCCGTCCATAACTATAAGCAAATTAGAGTTTTGAAGGCAACCAAAGATAATCTAAAACTACAAATAATATAAGTGTGTTGGTCTCTGAGGAAAAGGAGGAGGCAGAAAAACCATACCTTTAATTTTGTACCTTTCTGTATTTGTTTGGTTATTTCTATGTGTTTCTATTAATAATGTAATAACAATTTGTAAATGTAGTCTATATGGTAAAGATCTATCCTTTTTTTTAGATAACATGGGAAAAAATGACTCAAAGCAGAGTAGGTATCAATCATATTTAAGGAAAATTAAAAGCTTTAAATTATCTTTTTATTTCTATGGCGTCTTTACTCCTCTGTTTTCTATTGTTTTTTTTGGAGAAGGGCATTAGCCCTTCCTAGATTGAGAAATAAAAGCCAAGATAAAAAGATAGCCATCAGTTTGGACAAATGAAATTACACAGGAAACAATCCCAGAAAAGAGAAAGCAAGCATGTTCCAGGCTATTGTGTCCACCCTTGGAGCTGGGCAGTGCTTCTGTGCTTCTGTTATCAGGTTTTGACCTGTATGATGCTACTGTGTGCTGAGCATTGAAAGATTTTGCTGCCTCCCTTAGAAGAGTACTTCCTAGTCTAATAGATCTCACCCATTGGCAGTTGGGGGCTTTTCTATTCCAGGTACATGTTCCTTTTCTCAATTTAATTCCATTATTTTTAATTATACCCTTCAAGTCATCTCTATAATTTCCGTCTTTTATTAGGATTTTTAAACACCTGCAGACAGCAACTCCTTAGTCATTGTTTAGTCAAATGTACCTATTATCTTTTCTTTGATCTTTTCTTTTAAATTCCTACAACCACTCAATGTCCATAGTTTTAGGGATTCTATTTTTTTTTTCCCTATATTTTTCTTCACATGGACCCATATGTCTCTCTTCCTGAGAGCAGCACATTTTCTTTCTGGAGGTATGGGAAAGAGAAAGAAAGTTTCTTTCTTTTGTAATGGGATAAATTATTTTTTTCTATAGTGTGTGTGTGTCGAGGGGGTCTCAGTGCTTATGTACAAATATCACTTGTATCATTAAGGTATTAAAGCTGATGGACAATGCCTTGAGGTAGATAAGGGGATATTTGACTAGTTGACCTTGAAGGTTCCTTTATTTTTTTTTTATAACTACATCTTTTATTATTCTTTGAAGGTTCCTTTAAAACCCAGGTTTTTTCAATTTTATGTGAAGATTGCAAATTGTTTTTCATTTATAAATCCTGCAATTAAGCAGTAGTCAAATGCAAAACTTTTTCCATATCCTCTTCTAGTCTTTAGTAATGTGAATATATTTTGCATCATGTATATAGTACTTGTGTATTGTATTTTGCTTCCATAACTGGATACTATTTCATATAGAGGTATCCATGCAGTGTACTTCCCGCCTTCATGTCCTTTAAAATAGTCAGTCATCCACTGTATTATATCATGGCTTGTTGAAACATTCAAATATGCAAATCTTAAAAACTATTATCCCTAGTTATAAAATGACGTCAATATATAACAGGTGCCTTAAACTCATTAAATAGAGAAATAAACTTGACTTTAGTACTGAGCTTACCACTAATAATTCAGAGAAGCCCATAGACTACAGAAATGATATTCTGTAGTCTTAAGTCTTTTTTCTTATTTTGGAAAAACATTAGAATTTCACGGTTGGCTGTCTTGCAATAATATGCTTCAGTATTTTATCCATTGTTAGTTTCTCTTTTCTTAATTTAACATTTGACTTTTCTGTAAGGTAAATTCTGTATCTTTGGCTATATATCCCTTTATATAAAAACTGAATCCAAGAGGAATCTTTCTCTCTCAAACCTCAAGAGAGCATTTAAAACACATGGAAATTCTCTTCTTGGACACACCCCTTGCAGTTTCCAATGGCTGTCTTTTGGAAGGTGTAAAAAGTACTTCTAGTGCTTATAGCGACACTTCCTAAAGAAAAGTGTTACTAACTGGTCTCATGTGATAATACAAATTAAGTGGACGAATATAGGTCCTCTTTCAATATTGAAGTTGCCTTTGGTATATGCCCTTTTGTAAAACATGCCCTTTCCATGATGGGTACCAATACATTGCCGAAAGTATGGGGAAGAGAAATACGTTTAACCAGAAGCAAGCTATTTGGAAAAGTTACGTATTAAAGACCAAATTCTTATGCAAGAGTTGTGGCACACTTATATCAAGATGGGGAGACATGCTTTGGGCCAGGCATGCGTTGAGCATTTGTAGATCTGTGTATCAAGTCTGGTGTGTAATGATGAGGGACTGAGCTTGGGAGGAACTGCTAAGTTGTAGGAGTAAAGGAAAAGGTAATGTGGCAGATAAAAAATGAAGCCACATTTTGTATTTTGTTTGAGCAGATAAAAGAAGAGGGTCTGTAGTCAAATATATTTTTTAAAATGATAACTATTGATATTACAAAATATAAAATGCCTATACTGGACAGAAATTGTGCTATATACTTGATAGAGAATCTTTCTGATATCTCCAGTGACCCAATGAGGTAGGTCTTGTCACCATGCTCATGGTACAAATAAGGAAGCAAGCCACCTTTGTATTTGAGAAGATCACAAATGCATAGATTGAGAGGAAAGAAAATATCCCTTCTAAGTGTCTAAGGAATCCAGTACTAGTTTGTAGATACCTAGCAGTTCCTGGCTTTGGAGGAGCAGGTCAGTACTTACAACACTGATTTTTGTTTTTAAATACAGATATTGGACAAATTTGGTAAGCTGTGAGTGAATCCAGGAATCAAGTTTTCCGAATCATGGGTCTGTACTAGGTGCGGAGTAAACTTTCTGAAGTCCTTCCCATTTTCCCATTGCAAAACTATGTGGCTCTAAACAGTATGCAATTGATAGCAGACAAGATAAATAGAGAATGATGGTGATAATGATGATGTTTGTAAAGCATGCTCTCATATAATATTTCATTTGATCCTTTCCACAACCCTTAGAAATAGGTACTAGCATCAAACCCCTATCTGCATTTTATAGCTGAGATCATTGGAGTTCCTAGATTGTCAAATACAAATTTAGATTTGATATTTTAAAAAGCAGTAGCAACAACAACAACCTAATTTAAGAGAAGAGTGGGTGTGACTCAGGACCTAAGTGGTGAAGAGAATTACCAAGATTTTTTTAAAAAATCAAATTAGCGGCTTTGAGAGTTCCAGCAAGGCCTAGATAATTATAACCTTTTTGGGGAAGACCAAAGCTAACAATTGTGCTTAATTTTTTCCCCCTAGGCTTAGGCTAAGAAGACAGAATGTGCATTAAGTTGATAAGCCAAAGAGAGTCCCTTTTGAGGGGAACTGAGTAGAGCGAAACTGACTGTCAGACAATGAAGACCTCCAGAGTGCAGTAAGAATGGCAAAGAAGGGGTGCCTGCGTGGCTCAGTGGGTTAAAGCCTCTGCCTTCGGCTTAGGTCATGGTCCCAGGGTCCTGGGATCGAGCCCTGGATTGGGCTCTCTGCTCAGCAGGGAGCCTGCTTCCTTCTCTCTCTCTGCCAACTTGTGATCTCTGTCAAATAAACAAATAAAATCTTAAAAAAAAAAAAAAAAACAATGGCAAAGAAAAGAGTAGTACAGTGAAGGAAACTGCTGATTGCCTGGGCCTGTATTTATTCTAGGCCTAAGAAACACTGGGGCAATGCATGCTGAGGTCCAAGATCTAAGACCTAGACAGACACCGTGGTGAAGAACTATGGAGGACGGAAAAGGCCCTAAAGGTCGTCCATTTTGTATAATTGTTGGTATCAGAGATGTGAACCTTACTTCTGTTTATTTCATCTTGTTTGAACTAAGGGACAGAATCTACTGGCAGGCTTCTTTGACTCCTATAGCATAGTCATTCCCTGGATCTCTTCCTTAGTCTCTATTTCTCCACCTCCTTAATGATTTTTCTTTTTATTTACCCACTCCCTCAATGGTGCTGTCTCTCAAACTTCTGACCATGCTTCTCTAGTCCCTAACCCTCTCCCTGATTGCCCTTGAAAATCAGACTTAAAGCCAAGGCTTGTGTTTTATTTTCCAAATCTCCAGTCTCAGTATCCAAGCCTATATTTTTCACTGCTGGCATATTTTTGATCTTGAAACGTTGAAAACAGAGTTCATCTTTCCAGGTTAAAAGTGTCAGTCATCTTTTATTCATCCCCCTACTTCACCACCCACCCTTTTCCATTCTGATGCTTCTACCTCTGAAATATCTTTCCATCCATCTTCTCTCCATTTCTATCAGTAATTCTATATTTCTCTTGCCATTATTATTTTATGATTATTTCAATAATCTAGCTAGCCTCTCTGAATCCAGACTTCATGCTGTCTGATAATCCTGTCCACTGGTGTTTACTTCATCAGCTAAAAGGCCGTGTTTCTCAAACTGTTTCAAATAATGATAATTTTGAGGAATGTTAATAGGGAGTATGTTGTTTTTGAAAAGGGCGTTGTCAAATGTTATTAGGAAAAGCTGAATTAAAGTGAAGTGTTTATGACGACTCTTTTCAGAGCCTTTAGCATGTTAATTTACATGACAGATCTTCAGTATAACATGTAGTCCCCTGGGGGCAAGAGTTTGTTTGCCTCTTTCATTGATATATTTCCAGAATAGTCATATGATGCCCATCAAATAGCAAGTGCTCAATATATATACTTTGAATAAAAGAATAAAATGTATATTATAAATGGCATTTCCATTTTTATGTAAAAGTCAAGACATTTTATCAATGTCTTGATATTTTATGTCTTGATGTTTTATCATCTCAGGGAAGCAGTGTTTTTGAAATAGTTTCTCTGAAACATTGCTCCAAAGTAGGATTTCTCAACAATGAATCCTGGAACACTAAAAAAATTAATTAATTAATTAATTAATTAAAATAAAGTAAGATTTCTCAACCTTGGCATTAAAGACATTTTGGGCCAGATAATTGTTTACAACAGGGGCCTGACCTGCTCATTGTAGGAGATTTAGCAGCCCATTGGCCTCTACCTAGCAGATCCCAATGGCACCAGCACTCCCATTTGTGACAACAAAATGTCTCCAGGTATTGCTAAATGTCCCTGAAGTGAGGGGAGCAAAATCATCCCTGGTTAAGAACCACTGGTGTAAAGTACACTCTGGGCTGCTTATCCTCCAGCTCAAAAGTTTTCACGACCTCTTCATTGCTTATGAAATTAAGTCTGAGTTCCTTAGGCTGATATCTAAGTTCTCTCTTCATCCTCAATCTTACAAGCACTTGTGCATGCGTACACACACATACACACAAAATCTGTAGGAACCAGACAGAGAGGTAGCACATCATGGGAATGGGGATATCTCACTTAATGTAATTCTGACATGATCTCAGCTTCTCACAGAGATCATTCCCTTCTCTTTCCCATACCTCCAGCTGGCCAAATACTTATTTGAACGCTTCTTAAAAAAAAAATAATGTACTACCCAAGTTGCCTTCTGCTTTCACCTGAGTACAAACATTTTGAAGAATACTACATGATGTATCTGGGGTCCTATATCCCATTAGAGGACCCCATCAACTTTAATATGTGACCCTGCATTAATCAATATGCATAAGTTTAAGGGTCTGCTATATGCATACCATTGTGTACTCAGTTGGGATTATAGCAACTACTGAAACATATTCTCTACCTTCAAGGAATTTAAATACTAGTGATTAATTAATTAAGAAAGTGTTATACTGGAGGCAAACACTGAGAGGTAGAGAACTTAAAAAGGAAGAAAAGAAGAAAAATTAATTGTGTCTTGGCAAGTACTATAGAAGATATAACAAGTATGCTGAGTCACGAAAGACATGTAAGGTGTTGATCTAACACTAAGAGTGGCCAGTCAACTCAGGCCTTGTGAGGAGCGTATCTACAGGTATGAAGGCAGAATAATGTTTTAAAGAGTTGCTGTTGTTCAGTGTTGGCTATATATGGTTTTTGCGGTATTACTCCCCTAATGTGAAAAAGAGACTTGAGTTAACAAAGCATTGCTGCCCAGGCTTGTCTTCTCTCTTAATCTGTATGCTGACCTTGCATATGATGCTTGTTATTGTTGGCTAGAACCTCTAGATATACTGCTGAAACATGGACAGAGAGGACACTATCTGAGCAGTGGGGTGGATGTGGGTGTAGAGGTGGCAATAATCAGGGAAGAATCCAGGTGTTTTTCTCAAAGGCATGTCCTGGCCACAACACACTTGACCCTCTTGTCATCCTAATGAGATTTTCAGCCCAGGAACAGCAAGCCAACTCAAGAGACTTAAAGAAAATGTTCAATGTACTACGGTTGTATTTAAGGCTAAAAACAACAACAAAAGAGCATTTTCTCTAGTGCAACATTGAGGGAAAGTCCATTAGCAGATATTTCCACTCTGGAAGCATTTTTCACATGCTCCTTAAATATTCTGCCAATGGTAGCTGCATGCATATTTTATCTGAATGAGTTGTTGACTGAAGTAGTGGAAGCTATATAGACAAAGCAAATAAAATCTAGAATTTATCAAGTCATTATTGTGTTTTCCTTATTTTCTTTAAATTTTCTTCAACATGCTTAGAATGAAAATAGACTTGTGCTTGCCAAGATCTTGCTCAGCTTAATTATGCCCAGATAAGAATTTGATGAATCTGTCTGGACACATCTTGGCCTAAAAGATATGAAGCTGTGGGTTCAGAGAGAAGAGGAATTTTGGTATCTTTTGGTTTTAGTTTTTTTATGGAAGATTTTCTCTATTGAGTATCTGCTTCAGAGAGCTATTTATTGGCTTCACAGAGGTTTCATCTGGTGTGAAGATTCTGAGTTATTAATAATGCCTTCTGGGAGTTTGGGGTAGATGAGGAAAGAAGGCCAAGTTTGATTAGTGATGTCTGTCATGGGCACAGGCTTAGGAGTGGTGGTGTACAGGTTAGATAACTGCGATGTCACTATGTTTCCTTCGTCCAGTGCCTAGACTCTAAGCTAGTCTTGGTCCTTTGTCTGTTTTCTAACCCAATGGTTGAAATTTGTCTTAATTTACCATTTGAAACTATAGAAAGAATTATAAGTGATATCCTATAGTTTTAAATGGTGATATTTTATAATTCCATGACTGTATCTTCTAAATGTGCACATTTCTTGCTAGTACTTGTCCATAGGTCAGTAGTTAACATGGGTGTATATGTATATCATTTTCTTTTTATTTTATTTTATTTTATTTTATTTATTTGATAGGCAGAGATCACAAGTAGGCAGAGAGGCAAGCAGAGAGAGAGGAGGAAGCAGGCTTCCTGCTGAGCAGAGAGCCCGATGTGGGGCTCGATCCCAGGACCCTGGGATCATGACCTGAGTTGAAGGCAGAGGCTTTAACCCACTGAGCCACCCAGGCGCCCCATGTATATCATTTTCTATGCTGCGTTTTCATGTGAATTAACATCCCAGACATTTCCATTCTGCCAAATAGTTTCCCAAGCTGTTATTTATTTATTTACTTATTAAAGATTTGTTTGTTAGAGAGAGCGCTGTACAGAGTGGCAGAGTGAGAGGGAATCTCAAGCAGACTCCAGGCTGTGCACGGAGCATGATGGGAAGCTCAGTCCCACAACCTTGAGATCATGACCCAAGCTGAAACCAAAGGTCGGATGCTTAACCAACTGTGTCATTCATGTGCCCCTATTTACTTATTTATTTTTTAATATTTTATTTATTTATTAAAGAGCACATGAGAGCATGGGGTCAGGGAGAGGAAGGGGCAAAAGGGAGGGGGGAAAGGAATGGAGAGAGAGAATCCCAAACAGACCTTCACTGAGCATGGAGCCTGTGACAGGGCTTGATCTCATAATCCTGAGATCGTGACTGCAGTCAATACCAAAAGTCAGATGCCAACCCACTGAGCCACCCAGGCACCAACCTCCCCACTGCCACACAGCTATTATTTAAGTAACTGACTTTCCACTTTCTGGTTGCTTTGTTACTAGGTAGGCCCAGCTAAAGAAGTTTTCGGGTGGTTTTACTTAGAATACAAACCAAAGCATATGAACTTTCCCTTTAGTTTTTGTTTCACTTGGTTTCTGGAATTCAGTGACACTTCATTAAAATAAGTGAAGAAAAAGAATTACCACATTAATTTTCAAGTGTACATAGTTTATATTTACATATTATATATTTGTATTTTATATTTATATAAATTTATATCCAATAGGTCAGAGCCCTATCCAATATAACAAGTACACATGTATTTATATAGTGATATATACAAACAGATAGATGTTTATAATTCTAAGTATCATGATCATCATTTAGGCTAATGTCATTTTCAAAGTTAAGAACCTTTCTGTATAAAACAAATATAACAGCTGCATTTACAGGTATTCTATTTTGTCTTCAACTCTAACGCATTTTTCAAGCCAGATTGACCTAAACACATCCCAAGCATACAGAACCCCTAGACTTAAAATACATATATTGGAGGGACACCTGACTAATTTGTCCATAGAGCATGCAACTCTGGATCTTGGGATTGTAAATTCGAGCCCCACCTTGGGTATAACGATTATTTAATATCTTTAAAATAATACATATTTGGACAATATCTTAATCTAAATGTAACTGGGCAGGTCCAGCCTTCCATAATCCATCATGTAGCTTCTACTCTCACCTGATTTCCACTATTCACTCCTGATAAACAGGCCTATTCACTGTACTGCAAACACTCAATGTCTGTTCATCTTTACTGCCTCTGCTTATGTTGCTTTCCCTGCCATGAAATCGTCCCTGTTCCGCCGTGCCTGTGAAGATCCTACTTGTGCTTGAAGTAGCAGGTCCTTCAAGAGATTTTCCTTGACTAACCT
The DNA here is from genome assembly GCF_964662115.1 of Mustela nivalis. Lineage (NCBI taxonomy): Eukaryota > Metazoa > Chordata > Mammalia > Carnivora > Mustelidae > Mustela > Mustela nivalis. The sequence goes on from NC_139040.1 coordinate 9,475,458, forward strand.
AACCTTTAGAAACTGTTCCCTTGTTTGCCTCACTGGAAATTTAACTTCGGTTACTTTTCAGTATTGATTATTTCTTTACAGGATCACAATCTTCTCAAGGGTAAGATAAAACCCAACCAACCAACTAGCCAAACTACAGTACCTTGCCCTGATTTGTGTTGCTAGTTTCTTGCTATCCGTGAACTCCAAACTCCCAGGTAAGATCAGCAACTACGCTTCCTGACACAAAATGGCAGTGCATTTCCTTCAACTGTTAGGAGTGTGCCTCAAGCTTGGCAAACCATCATTCTCCTACTTCAGACAGATTGTCATGTTTCTGGGTGGAGGTACTGCAGTTGCCTCTGTGTTGGCTGCTCTGTTCTCAGCCCTCTGGGGGATGATAGTCTTTCACTACCAAAAGCTGAATAGACCAAATCTAGGTTTTCTTACTTGCTTTGTAATGAAAGATCTGTCAATAAAATGCTGGCGCACTCAGGCAGCTTCACAGCTGTTATGGCGGCAATAGGCTAACATCACGCACAGCAACTATAATCATCAACATGGTAGCAGCATTGATTCTGCCAAATGCAGATAAAATTTACTGAAATGAACAGAACTGAAGAGTGCTGCCAACAGATTAGGGCTAAACAATTAGTTTTAGACCTGATATTCCCCCAGTGGAATTTCCCCTAATCTTTATCTGTATAATCTTCTATGTCGATGTCTCTTTTCTTGATGTACACTGATGCACTGTCAGCTACAGCTTTTCTTTTGCTATAAAACTAGTGCTCTGGGACATTGGTGTGGAGTTTGTATGAGTGCAGCTGAGGCTGACTGACTTGGGACAGAAAGCTGTAGGGAATGTTTGCCTACTCTTTTCAGAACAGCATGGATTTGACTTCTGGAGATCACGGCTATGAATGAGTGTAGACTCCCTCCCCTCATTGTTTCATAAGTTTCAGCAGAAGAACTGATGTGTTCCCAGCTCTTTCTACTTCCCTGAACCAACATTCTTGGTGGGACATGGTGGAGCATGAGAAAGGAGGGCCCCAAACAGGGACTTAGGAAAATGGAGGGAACCTCTCATTTTAGTGAGTGTTCCTTTTTTCTTGTATTTGAAATTTAATAATGTTTCATTGAGAAATCCTTATTATGCCAGCTCCTTGTTGAATATTTTTCTTTATAATGCATTGTGCAAAAAGCAATAGAGGGTACACCGAAAAGTAGAAGACCAGTTGCAGCCATATTTTATGGACTAGTAAAACGAAGGGGTTGGAGTACATCTTCCAGGGTCTCTCCTTTACTGTCATCGTAATGGAATATTTAAATATGGACAAGCTTTTGTTGTGAATTATAATAGAATCGCCATTAAGAGGAGGAATCTAGGTATATTCTGTACACTATTCCTCGGTGTATATACAAATACTACATTAGCATTTTTACTTGGTAACTTTGCCATGGTGGTGTATTGTATGAGTTAGCAAAGCTAGGAGTTATCAATCTTTGTAGTTAATATATAAGAATGGTTTTAGTTATATGAGTTGCATTCTGAGAGAAGTGAAAAAAATACATAATTTCCTTAGAGAGCCAGATGACCTAGAGACTTAGAGCATCTGGTGTCTTTGTTAGAAACCAGAGGCCTTAATTTAGATACATCCATATATAAGGTCCACAACTTATATGCTACCTAATTACATAATTATTGTATCATTTCATAGTATGGCATCTGATTAACTGGAAAGTGAAAAGAAAAATCATCAAAACTAAAAACATTAAAAGCATTTCACATAGTGACACCAAATGTTGAAACTGAATGAAAGAAATGAATATATAAGAAATCTAATTTTTATACAGTTCCTGCAGCTGATTTATACTTATTTCCAACTGTAGAATATAAGGAACGTTTTTTTAATTGGGAAAATAAAACAAAACGTGAAGAGATGAACAAAGCAGAGTTTAGAAGATGATGCACTATGAATTTCAGCAGTTTCTTTAGTGTTTATACTATTTACCTCATATGGCTTAAATAAACTTTGGCTAATGTCTGCCTTTCACTAGTTGTTAGATTGAGGTGACCCTGTGCTTAATGCCTCAGAGGTAAGTCATATGGGCATAGAATCAAAATTGTTTTACTGCTTCTGGATGGTAAAGGAAAAAAGTAATAGTGATATTTTTAAATCAAGAATATTCACACATAAAATTAACATAGGGTGCCTGGGTGGCTCAGTCATTAAGTGTCTGCCTTTGGCTCGGGTCATGATCCCAGTTCTTGGATTGAGTCCCACATAGGTCTGTGGGAAGCCTGCTTCTCCCTCTCCCACTCCCCCTGCTTGTGTTCTCTCTCTCACTATCTCTCTGTCAAATAAATAAACAAAATCTTTAAAAAAAAAAAAAAACTAAGTCTCATTTCCTGTAGTAGCCCACCGACCCCTTTCTCAAATAATATTTGCATGCTTACATATTCTTTGCAATAATAGACTCATCATGCCTTGAATTGGGAGTACAAACCCAGTTTCTGGAAGTTTCCAAATTCGGAACTCCTTACTATTTTCTTCACATAGTCAAATGATAAACCAGAGCGTGATGGAAGCATGAGAATAACCCCTGGGATGTATTTGTGAAACAGTCCTAGTTTTTCTGATGAAAGTAATGGGGTAGAAAGGGTTAAACTGCTGGCCTGAGGTCAGGCAGCCAGTGATTGGTAGAACCGGGACAATACCTCCTATTTGGCTTCAATGACAGAGTGCTTTTTTTTTTTTTTTTTTTGGTTACTGTATGTGACCTGGGTCTCCATGGAGCTCATATATTGACACATTTTAGTATTTCAACCAAACATCCGATTTGCCTGATTTATTACTTAATAAATTGATCTCCTTGGAGTTTGTATTGACCTAGCCTGGTTTCATAAATTCAGAGCAAAAGCCACATTTAGCTCTAGACGTACCTAAATTGGTTGGCTAGCCTAGCCAGATTCATCAACTACCATTTCAGTCTTCTAAGTTTTAACTCGGTGACCTGATCTAAGTGATTTGCTGTTCTTTATCATTTTGGAGTGATTTAATGATAGCTAACCTCAAAGTGAAGATGTGGTAAAATGTGTTGCAGTATCATTGCTTTATTGTGTATCAGTTCCTAAAAGACTGTTGGACTTCATAAACTACTTGGAGACATTTTTTTTTAAAGATTTTATTTATTTGATAGACAGAGATCACAAGTAGGCAGAGAGGCAGGCAGAGAGAGAGGAGGAAGCAGGCTCCCCGCTGAGCAGAGAGCCAGATGTGGGGCTCAATCCCAGGACCCTGAGACCATGACCTGAGCCGAAGGCAGAGGCTTTAACCCACTGAGCCACCCAGGCGCCCCGACTTGGAGACATTTTTAATTCTCAAGATACAAACCGAAAATAAGAGGTTCTTACAATGGGAAATTGCCAAATGTTTCTTGAAGTTATTGCAGAATTCACATTCATGTTAGTTCTTGAGTCGTATTTCTGAATCAAGGTCTCTAAATATTTAATATATGTACCTAAAATAATAGACAATATGTCCTTCAAGATTCTGTATGCAAGATGTGTAAGATTCATTGCTCATTCATTCAGGCAAGCAATAAAAATATACTCAGGACCTGACTATGTATGGTCAAGAAATTCCTTCTTTTCGACCTAATATCTGCATTAAAGAATGTTGTGAAACAGGAGATTGACCAGTCTATACTGTATAATTCATCTGTAAGCAATGGCTTTATTGCTCTAATACCCCAAGAAATATGTCGTCATATATAATGAAGGAATCTCTGAGGTGAGCTAATGAGGCACAATTTCTCATATGCAAACCCAGCAGGCAATTTTTTTATTTTGTTGTATCCAACAACATAGCACTTGCTTGAGTTTTAGCAAACAACTGTGTGTGTGTCTGTGTGTGTCCGTGTCTGTCTAACCAAAAATAAGTAAAAGTGCAATGTCGTCTGGCCGGCTGGTTATTTTGGACACTTTTGGTTGTATGATCTTCTGTTCTTGACAAAGTAAAGAAATAAATATATATTTTACTTATTTTTGAACTTCTGTCTTGTTCAGCCAGCTATACTTTCTGGAAAGTTCTCTGGGCTAGAAATGAAGGTTGTTTCCCTTCCCTCCCTTTTTTTCTCTTGTCTGTTTTAAGCAGCCTACTACCAGTCTCATACATTTTATAGTGTTTAATATTGACCCCTCCCCCACAAGTAATCACTTGTCTTTTCCTCAGGAAGATGAAGTATGGTGCAGTGGCAGGTGTTTGGAATTAGAAGTCAAACTAACTTCTAATTTACTATCTCTGCTAACACACACTAGCTGTTTGAATTTCTCTAGCTCTCATCTTCCTCAACTATAAAGAGTCTTACTGATAAACTAAATAAAATTGGGCACATTATTTAACTTCTCTTCACATCTGCATCTTCATCTATAAAATAAAATTCATCACACCACGGGTTGTTAGAGGAGTGAGTAGAATACATTTCTCCGATTGTGGAAAGTCCAAAATACCCTCCTGCTGTTTCTACAAACTCATGGGACCTTTCTTGGTCAACTCTGGCTTTGATATCTTGTTTCTACTGAATGAATGCAAGCCAGGGGTTGCTTCATTGTCCTATGTGCTTTGTCTGCATTCCATGACAAATCATTCGAGATGGGGGATTCACCCCTTTCCATGATTTCTTCAAAATGAAATGCATGTGCACGCATGTGCGTGTGAATGCACCCATACACACACAGAGTGTGGGTGTTGGACTTCACTGGAGGTCGCAATTACTGTGTGCTGGGCAATGGCCTACGTATTCCACATGAATCCATGCATTTAACCCTCATGACAAACCAATGAACTAGGTTCTGTTATCAGCCCCATTTTACAGACAAGGAAACTGAGCACAGGCAGCTGAACTCATGTTAGATACACAGTCAGTATGTACAATTGGATTTGATCCCAGGCCATTGAATTCTTGAGTTCATTCTCTTAATACTACATTATATATCTTATTTATGCCATAATAATAAAAATTCTCACTGATCAACAAAATGTATATAGATTTATAAGCTTGATGTACTCAGGATCTCTCATTCTCATTAAAAAGGACCTTTCATCCAAGTGTAAATGTTTGGGTTAATGAAGGTGTGTGGGTGTGTTTGTTTTGCAACTGAAGAATATTTTTGGTAGAAGAGACCATGAAAACCATGTATTGTCATCCTTTTCAATTTAGCTAATGTAAACTAATAGCCTTCTTTATGATCAGAACTAACACTTGTGTTATCTCATTGAATCTGTGCAACAACTCCATCCTTAGCTACAGTATTGTTGTGAGTTTGGAGGCTGATGTTATCCTAGAGTGTGTTAAGAGTACTGCAGGCAAGACCATTTCATCTCTCTCCTGTGGGACATGAGATTATCACTAGGCAGAAAGGCCAATGGTCATGAATTAGGACAGGAGAAAATAAGTAGGAAACAGGAGATTGAAGTCCCATTTGGAATTAGCTGTTGCTTTTCTCAGATGTGAAAACGCATCCGTTCTTAAATGTATCATCATTTGTACAGAGAAGTCGCATAGTGTGGAGGAGAAGAACATGGCCCCTGGACACAGATTGTCTGGCTGTGACTCCCACCTCTGCTCTACACTCTGGCTGAGTGGCCTTAGACAAGTCAATAAATCTCTCTGTGCCTCAGTTTCCTCAACTGCAAAATGAGAAAAATAGGGCCCACCTCATAAGGCTACTTTAGTGATTAAGGAGCTTAATATAGGCAGACTGCGTAGAACTGGGCCTCAGAGTGTTTTCTGAATGAAAAAAATATCATACCTGTTCTCTCAAATCTCCCTAGATAGTTATAAAACTTCAGTGTTTCCAGAATGCATTTATTAATGCATTATTATTTATTAATACATTAATGATGTCATGGGCTCATATTCTTTTTCCTTAATTAAAAAAACCTGATTTGATGAGTAGATCCAGAGACTAATCCATGGAGGCCTTGTTTTATCTCCAAAGGAAAAGCAGATAGTTTATGATTAACAGTTAAGAACAATGGAAACAAATGTAGAATTTTAAAATACAAGTATGAATGTATTTTAAAAATACTAATTCAACACAATTATCTTTTTTTTTTATGAAGGAGGGATGGTGGAGGGGCTAATTTAAGTAAACATTCAAAAGGGGGAAAATTGGGGAGGGAGTCTATTTCCCCAGCTGGGAAATGTCTGCAGATATAGGGAGTACATAGTCAGCAGATCTCTATTTTTATTCACGCAGCTTGCTCAGAAATACAGCGGCTGCAGTTTTCTCTCCTCTCTAATGTGAGCTGCAGCTCAGCTAGGAATCCTGGCAGTGGATGCCCATCCTTTCCTGTGCCTGAGTGGGCGGCGGGGAGCGCGCAGGTCAGCAGATTCTCATCCCGCTCTCCACTGTGGGAATTGGCCCAGTTAACAGAGGCAAACTGGGTTAGGTCTGGGTTGACGACATACTGCTACTATTTGAGTATGCTTCATGAACAGCAAGCCGAAGCCCTCTTGCAAAAATCATTGCGCAGTACCCTGGTTTCTTATTTGTCTTAGAAAGCAATCGTATTTATGAATGTTTTGTGTGTGAGCCAAGAGGTTCAAGACTTAAAATGCAGCGACGAGCACTTGACAGTTTATGATCCTTTTATGGACATGGTTACTTTTAACCACCTTCGCACTTTTCTCATCCTACCTGACCACCAGGAATGGCTCTGTTCTTCCCTCCCAATTTTTCATCTCCAAATCCTGAGGCCCTTCCCTGAAGTAAATGTTAGCACATTTCTCACATTTCTCCAGTGGCAAGTGATCATTCCTTTGCTAGAGCTCTGGAAGTCATGGCGTCTGGACCTGTTTTAGCACGTGGTGGCTTTCTACCATGCCTGCTTCCAGTTTATATTCTGTACGTATTTTATCTCCCATACCGGATGATAAACTTCTTGATACAGAAATACTGTGGGCTTCAGGAATGCCCACCATATAGCGTATACATAATGGATGTTGACAAATGAATGTATCAATAACATTTAATACTAAAAACCTAAGAATAAGGAAGATATTATTTTCATTTTCAATAAAGGGCAATAGTAACTACAGCTAACACTGATCAAAATGTACCAAACATTGATTGATGTGTTTTATGCGTGTCATCTCATTAAATCCTTATAATAGTACCCATTTTGTACAATTGTTATCATCAAGCCTGTTTTACAGACAGGGCAGTTGAAGTGTGTAATAGTTTTGCAGTTTGTGAAAGTAGTAATTTATAGAGCCAGCATTTGAACTTTAAGAAATCTGATCCAGCTCCTTCTCTTTTATTTTTTTTAAATTTTTTAAAAGATTTTATTTATTTATTTGATAGACAGAGATCACAAGTAGGCAGAGAGAGCAGGGGGGATGCAGAATCCCCACTGAGCAAAAAGCCCGATGCGGGGGTCAATCCCAGGGCCCCGAGATCATGACCTGAGCTGAAGGAAGAGGCTTAGCCCACTGAGCCACCCAGGCGCCCCCAGCTCCTTCTCTTTTAAAATTATTTTTTTCTTCTCCAAGTTTTTATTTAAATTCCAGTGAGTTACTATGCATACAGTGTTGTATTAGTTTCAGACGTACAATATAGTGATTTAACGGTTCCGCACATCACCCGGCGCTCATCAGGACAAGTGCCCTCCTTACTCCCCATGCCTTGTCCCCCCCCCCACCTCCCTTCTGGTAACCAACAGTGTGTTCTCTAGAGTTAAGAGTCTCTTTCTTGGTTTGCCTCTCTCTCTCGCTCATATTTCCCTTTTTGTTTGTTTGTTCTGTTTCTTAAATTCCACGTACAAGTGAAATCATACGGTATTTGTTTTTCTCTGCCTGACTTATTTCACTTAGCGGAGTCCTGTCTACTTCCATCCACATCATTGCATCTTCTCTTTTAATCCTCACATTTCATTTCATAGCAAGTCAGTATAGGTAATTAGATTTGAACACAGGACTTCTAATTCCATGTCCAGAACATTTCCTGTAAGTACCTAGTGTCTCGCACATAGCAGATAGTTTAATTGTTTGACTCTACTAAAAGCCTCCCCCTCATTCCTGACACCTCTGGCAGGATTTCCTGGTTTTGTAGACCAGCGCTTTGTCGTCTTCCCTGGTCCACTGTTAACCAGTGAGCCATGTCATGAGCTTGAGAATAAAAGTAGACACTGTCTCCAAGATACAAAACAAAATGCCTGGTCTGTGTGCCCCTGAAACCGAGAGCTTCATAGATCACCCTGTATACTGATTTTCATTTGGAAAAGTCCCGTAGATCCAGAACAGATAGGGACATTTAACATCACCAACCTGATTGAGTGGTACGTAACTCTAGCTACGTATAAGAATGGCCTCCAACGTGTGTAAAAATACAAATTCCTGGGCTTCACTAGTATTTAGTCAGAACTTATGTCCCAGTTCATATCACCAGCCAACTGATCACCAACCAGATGATATTGCTGAGTCCCCAATTTAAGTAAAGTAGCTACGTTATGACATGAATTACTATTTAATAAATAAGGTGCATTACTCTTAATAAACTATACTACACAGACATAGACTAGAAATTCTTTTTACTAATCCAATGACTATATTGTAGATGTTTTATTTGTTGAAATTACATAAATTAGAAAGAAATTTTTTAAAGTATATATCAGGATCAGAGAGCAGAAATCAAAAAGGCATTGAGAAAAGTATGAAAGAAAATTATTTGGAGCAATGAATAAAAAGTTGGGGAAAAAAGATAAAATACCAGGAAAATAAATAGGAAATTAATTCAGAACTACAACTTGCAGTAGAATACAGAATAGATAAATCCCCGGTGGAATAGTGTAATAAGATACCTTCTACATACACATAAAACTTACCTATTGAATTTTAAGAAAAAAAAATGGACAAGATAAACCCCAGTTATTTATTTTTCAAAAAATACAGTTTCTGCCTATTCAGGAACATGGCTATGTAATTTCATTATTTAATGTTGGGACACACTTGTGGAAAATTATCCACCTCAGATATAAGGTTTAACTTTAAAAGGGTAGGAAGTTTCCAAAAATATATTTACATGAATTCTTCCAAATGATGCAGGGCAAGACATCAATAGATCCTGGTTAATTTATTCTACTTTGAAGGATTTAATATTTTTTTTCTCTATTTCACACTCTGTGGATTGAAAAAATCAATTGAAGATAATTGGGTGCATATTTTTAGAAAATGAACAAAATAAACTGCACATCAATAGTGGGCTTCAGTATTCAGAATTGAAGTTGGCTATAGAACAGAGACAACTTGTGAGGGAAAACTGGGCATAATTTAAGAATATAATAGTCATGATTTAACCTTTTTTTACTGACAGCTTTATTGAAATAATTCACATACCACAGACTCACCCATTTAAATTATGTAATTGTTTTTTAGTATATTCATAGGGTGCCACCATTGCACAATCCATTTTGGAACCTTTTTTGTCACTCCAAAAAAGAAATCCGTACTCACTATTTCCCACAATTCTTATCTCACTGACATAAGCAGCTGTATTAGTCTGCTTAGGATGCCATAACAAAATGCTGTCAACTAGGTGGCTTCAATGATAGGAACTTTTTTCCTCACATTTCTGGAGGCTAGAAGTCAAGGCTCTGGCTGTTTGAGTTTCTGGCGAGCATTCTCTTCCTGTCTTGCCGAAGTCTTCTCCTCACTATGTCTTCACAAGGCTTTTCCTTCATGTGTGAGCATGGAGGAAAAAGAGCTGGGGACAGAGGAGAACTCTGGCATCACTACTTCCTCTAAAGATGACGAATTCTGACAGATAAGGGCCCACCCTTATGACCTCGTTTAACCTTGATGATTTCCTTAGAGACCGCATCTCCAAATACAGCCACACTAGTGGTTAGGTGTTTGTGTTGCCACCAAATATTTGTTATTCAGTCCACGACATTATGCCTTGGCCCCTCAGAATGCCTGTCTTTATTAATTAACTAATGTATAGTTAACATACAATGTTACATTAGTTTCAGGTGTAGAGTTTTGACACATTTTTCATTATGTTATGTTAACAGGTATAGCTACCGTCTGTTGCGTCATACCACTCTTATGATATTGACTGTCTTTATGCTCTGCTTTTTTTTTTTTTTAAAGATTTTATTTACTTATTTGACAGAGATCACAAGTAGACAGAGAGGCAGGCAGAGAGAGAGAGGGAAGCAGACTCCCCGCTGAGCAGAGAGCCCGATGTGGGGCTCTATCCCAGGACCCTGAGATCATGACCTGAGCCGAAGGCAGCGGCTTAACCCACTGAGCCACCCAGGCGCCCCTATGCTCTGCTTTTTATTCCCATGATTTGCTCATTCGATAACCGGAGAGCTGTATGGCCCTCTCCCCTTCACCCATTTTGCCCAATCCCACATTCCCCTTCTCTCTGGCAAGTATCAGTTTGTTCTCTGTATTTATAGTTCTGATTCTGCTTTTCATTTGTTAATTCTGGTTTTTTTTTAGATTCCATTTATGAATGGAATCGTATAGTAGTTGTTTTTCTTAGTCTGACTTATTTCAGTACAATGATACCCTCTAGGTCCATCCATGTTGATGCTCATAAATGAGACTCATCCTTTTATGGCTGCGTGATACTCCATTGTCTATATACCTACATTTTCCTTATCCGTTCTTCTATTGATGAACACTTGCTTTTATGTTTGCTATTGTAAATAATGCTGCAATAAACATGAGGGGGTGCATTTATCTTTTGGAGTTAGAATTTTTTATTTCCCAGGGTGAATACCCAATAGTGGAACCATTGGATCATACAGTATTTCTTTTTTTAATTTTTTGAGGAACCTCCATACTTTTTTCCACAGTGGCTGTACCAATTTACACTCCCAACAGTAGTATATGAGGGTTCCTTTTTCTCCACATCCTCACCAACACTTGGTGTTTCTTGTGTTTTTTCTTTCAGCCATTCTGACAAGTGTGAAATAACGTCTCATTGTGGTTTTGATTTGCATTTTCTTAGTAATCAGTGATGTTGAGTATCTTTTCATGTGTCTTTTGGCCATCTGGATGTCTTTGGAGAGAAACTCTATTCAGGTCCTCCGCCCATTTTTTAAATTGGATTGCTCTTGGGTGTTCAGTTGTATAAGTTCTTTATATATTTTGGATATTAACCCATTGTTGGATAAGTCATTTGTATATATCTTCTCCCATTCAGTAGGGTTTTTTGTTTGTTTTCTTGATGATATCCTTTGCTGTGCAGAAGCTTTTTGTTATGATGTAGCCCTAATAGTTTATTTTTGCTTTTGCTTCCCTTGTCTCAGGAGACTGATCTAGAAAATGTTGCTCTGGCTGATATCAGAGAAATTATTCGGTTCTCTTATAGGATTTTTATGCTTTCAGGGCTTTTAATGTTTAGGGTTTTAATCCATGTTGAGTTTATTTTTGTATATGGTGTCAGGAAATAGTCCAGGCTCATTCCTTTACATGTAGCTCTCCAGTTTTTCCAGCACTATTTACTGAAAATATGGTCTCTTCCCTCCTCTTGCCTTTTTTGTCCTAGATTAATGGATCATATAATCATGGGTTTATTTCTGGGTTCTCTATCCTGTTCTGTTGACCTATGTGTTTATTTTTGTGCCAGTAACATACTCCTTTGGTTACTATAGCTTGATTATATACCTTGAAGTCTGAAACTGTGATGCTTCTGACTTTGTTCTTTCTTAGGATTGCTTTGGCTATTTGGGATCTTCTATAGCTCTATACAAATTTTAGTATTATTCGTTCTAGTTCTGTGAAAAATGCTGTTGGTATTTTGATTGGCATCACACTGAATTTATAGATTGCACCACATTGCATCTATAGATTGCTATAATATGAACATTTGACAATATTAATTTTTCTGATCCATGAGCGTGGAGTATCTTTCCACTTGTTTTATCTTCAATTTCTTTCATCATTGTTTTAGACTTTCAGAGTATAGGATGTTCACCTCTTTGGTTTAGTTTATTCCTAGGTATTTTATTCTTTTTGATGCAATTGTAAGCACTGTTTTTTAAAAATTTCTCTTTCTGCTACTTTGATATTAGTGTATAGAAACACTACTTATTTCTGCATATTAATTTTGTATCTAGCCACTTCACCAATCACTTATTCTAGTAGTTTTTCGGTAGAGTTTTTAGGATTTTCTATATATAGTATCATGTCATCTGCAAATAGTGACAGTTTAACTTTTATTTTTAACCAATATAGATGCCTCTCATTTCTTTTTCATATTTATTTGCTATAGCTAGGACTTCAAGTATTATGTTGAGTAAAAGTGGAGCAAGTGAACAGTCTTGTCTTCTTCCTGACCTTAGAGAGAAAGCTCTCCGTTTTTTATCACTGACGATAATTTTAGCTGTGGGTTTTCATATATGGCCTTTATTATGTTGAGGTTTGCTCCCTCCAACTCCATTTTGTTGAGGGTATTTTTTATATAGGTGTTGGATATTGTTAAATTCTTTTTCTGCATCTATTATGATGATCCTATGATTTTTATCCTTTGTATGATGTTGATTGATTTCTGAATATTGAACCATCCTTACATCTCAGGAATAAATACTGTGGCGGATAACTTTTTAATATATTGCTGTATGTGGTCTGCTAATATTTTGTTGAAGATCTTTGTATCTTTGTCTGTCAGGGTATTGGCCTGGAGTTGTGGGGGGGTGGTGGGTATTTGTTTTTGTTTTTGGTTTTGGTGGTGTGTTTGTCTGGTTCTGGTATTAGTGTAATGTGGATCTTGTAGAATGTATTTGGAATCTTTCCTCTTATTTTTAAGAGTAGTTTGAGGAGAATAGATAGTAACTCTTCTTTAAATGCCTAGTAGAATTCATTTTTGAAGTGATCTGGTTATGGACTTTTATTTTTGGTAGTTTTTGGTTACCAATTCAAATTTATTACTTGTAATCAATCTGTTCAGATTTTCTATTTTTTCTTAGCTCAGCTTTAGAAGATTGTTTGTTTCTAGAAATTTATACATTTCCTCTAGGTTGTCTAGTTTGTTGGCACATAACTTTTTGTAGTATTCTCATAATCCTTCATATTTCTGTGGTATAGGTTGTTACTTTTCCTCTCTTGTTTCTGGTTTTATTTACTTAGGTCCTTTCTCTTTTTTTCTGATGAGTCTGGCTCAGGGTTTGTCAGTTTTGTCTTTTCAGAGAACCAATTCTTGGTGTCATTAATTTTTTTTCTATTGTTCTTTTAGTCACTATATCATTTCTTTCTTTTTTTTTTTTTTTTTTTTAATTTGACAGACAGAGATCACAAGCAGGCAGAGAGGCAGGCAGAGAGAGGAAGGGAAGCAGGCTCCCTGCTGAGCAGAGAGCCCAATGCGGGGCTCCATCCCAGGACCCTGAGATCATGACCTGAGCCGAAGGCAGAGGCCTTATCCCACTGAGCCACCCAGGTGCCCCTATATCATTTATTTCTGCTCTGATCTTTATTATTTCCTTAGAAACTCACCTTGGGCTTTGTTTTTTCTTCTTTTCCTAGTTCCTTTGGGCATAAGGTGAAATTGAGTTCTTTCTTGTTTCTTGAGGTAGGCCCATATTGTTATATATTTCCCTTTTAGAACTGCTTTCATGTGCCACAGAGATTTTGGACCATTGTATTTTCATGTATTTTATTTCTTCTTTGATTGTTTCAGTGACCCATTGGTTTTTTAGTATTATGTTGTATAACCTCCGTGTGTTTGTGATTTTTTTTCCCAGTTTCACTCTTATTTATTTCTAGTTTAATATGGTTGTGGTAGGAAAACTTTCATGGTATGATTTCAATCTTTTCAAATTTATCAAGACTTGGGGTGCCTGGGTGACTCAGTTGGTTGAGCAGCTGACTCTGGGTTTCACCTCAGGTCATGATCTTGGAGTCATAGGATCCAGCCCCACATTGGGCTTTGTGTTCAGTGCAGAGTCTGCTTATCCCTCTCCCCCCCCCCACTCACTTGCTTGCTCTCTCTCCCTCTAAAACAAATGAATAAATCTTTAAAAAAATAAATCTTAAAAAATTTAACTAGGCCTGTTTTATGGCCTGATATGTGATGTATCTTAGAGAATATTTTATATGCACTTGAAAAGAAGAACATGTATTATTGTTTTTGGTATATATCTGTTATGTCCATCTGGTCCAATCTGTCATTCAAAGACACTGTTGCCTTATCGATTTTCTGTCTGGATGATAAATCCATTGATGTAAGTGGAGTGTTAAATTCTCCTACTGTTGGGGTACCTGGGTGTCTCAGTGGGTTAAGCCTCTGCTTTTGGTGCAGGTCATGATCTCAGGGTCCTGGGATCGAGCCGCGCATCGGGCTCTCTGCTCAGTGGCGAGCCTGTTCCCCCTCTCCCTCTGCCTGTCTCTCTGCCTACTTGTGATCTCTCTCTCTGTGTCAAATAAATAAATAAAATCTTTTTTAAAAAATCTACTATTATTCTATTACCGTCAGTTTCTTTCTGTTTCATTTAATATTTGCTTTAGTGTTGCGTACACAGATATTTATAATTTTATTTCCGCTTGTTGTGAGTTTGGAGGCTGATGTTATCCTAGAGTGTGTTAAGAGTACTGTCGCACGCAGGCAAGACCATTTCATCTCTCTCCTGTGGGACATGAGATTATCACTAGGCAGAAAGGCCAATGTCATGAATTAGGACATCCCTTTATCACTATGTAATTCTTTCTTTGTCTCTGTTACAGTCTTTGTTTTACAGTGTATTTTGTCTGATATATGTATTGCTACCCTGTCTTTTCTTTTTCCACTTCCATTTGCATGGTGGTTGTTTTTCTATCCCTTCACTTTCAGTCTTTCTGTGTCTTTAGGTCTGAGGCAAGTCACTTGTAGGCTGCATTGGTTTTGTGGGGGGTTTTATCCCCCTCCTTTAATGCATTCAGTGATTCTGTCTTTTGATTAGAGTATTTAGGCCATTTACACTTAAAGTCATTATTGATAGGTATGTATTTATTGTCATTTAAAAAGTTTATTTTCTTGTTTTTGTTCTTCTTTGTTCCTTTCTTCTATTGCTTTTTGTGATCAGTGAGTATCTATAAGATTTTATTTATTTATTTATTTATTGAAAGATTTTATTTATTTATTTGAGAGAGAGAGATCACAAGTAGGCAGAGAGACAGGCAGAGGGAAAGGGGGAAGCAGGCTCGCCGCTGAGCAGAGAGCCCGATGCGGGGCTCGATCCCAGGGACCCTGAGACCATGACCTGAGCCGAAGGTAGAGGCTTTAACCCACTGAGCCACACAGGCACCCCAGTGAGTATCTATATATCTTTAGTGTTTTGTTTGGCTTTTTTTTAATTTATTTTTTTCTCTTTATTTTTTATCTACCATAGATTTGGGGTTTGTTGCTACCATGAGGTTCATCTATAACCTCCTTAGTAAATATCAGTCCATATTAATCTGATGGTCATTTAAGTTAAAATACATTCTTAAAAACAGAAAAAAAGAAACCTATTCTTTTCCGCTTCTCTTCCCTTTTTATTTTCTTCTCCACATTTTATGTATATGCTGTTATATTTTACATCTTTTTATTCATATTTTTCTTATGTCTGATTGTAGCCATTTCTTTTCCACTTGAAGCAGTCCCCTTAACAGTTACTGTAAAGCTGGTTTAGTGGTGATAAACTTCCTTTATCTTGTTTGGGAAACTCCTTGGAGTTTGAAGTCTGAAGCGTGCTGGGGATTCTTGGTTGTAGATTTTTTCCTTTTGGCACTTTGAATATATCATGCCACTCTTTTCTGGCTAGCAGAGTTTATGATGAAAAATCAGCTGGTAGCCTTATGGGTTGTCCCTTGTGGGTAATTTTTCATTTCTCTTTTACTGCTTTTAAGATTCTCTCTTTAACCTTTGGCATTTTAATTATTCTGTGCTGTGTGTGAACCTCCTTGGGTTCATCTTATTTGGAACTCTCTGTGCTTCTTATACTTGGATATCCATTTCCCCTCTTAGATTAGGGGTATTTTCAGTTATTATTTTTTCATTTAAGTTTTCTACACCTGTCTCTCTTCTTCTTGGACCCCCTATAATGCAAATGCAAATGTTTGTTCACTTGATATTATCCAAGAGATCTCTTAGTCTATCCTCATCTTTAAAAATTCTTTTCTGTCTTTGCTGTTCACCTTCTGTGCTTTTCGTCACCCTCTCTTCTAGAGCACTGATACATTCTTTTGCATCCTCTAACGTACTGTTGATTCCTCTAATGTTTTTCATTTATTGTATTCTTCAATTCTGACTGATTATTTTTAATATTTTCTCTTTATTGAAGGGCTCACTGAGTTCTTTCATTCTTCAGCCCACTGAGTTGATGACCTTAATTATCAGACATACTGCTTTTCTCTGTTTCATTAGTTCTTTTTCTGAGGTTTTTTTTTTTTTTTTAATTCTTTCTTTTGGAGCATATTCCTTTATCTCCCCATTTTGCTTGACTTTCTGTGTTTATTTCTGTGGATTAGGCAAACAGCTACTTCTCCCAAAGTTGAAGGAGTGGTCTTGTGTATTGAGTCCCCTATGCAGACTGGGTGTGCTTGGTTACCTTTGCTGGCTGGCTGGAGCTGTGGCTGTTGATGCTAGCTATGCTTTTAAACTGTGGCATGTCTCTTTTTCTCTTGCTGTTCTATATTTGGTTGTTCAGTGGCTGTTCTGTCAGCCCTCAGTTCTTCTTCAGGGGAAATTGCTTTATTAAATATAATTTGGGCATGCCTGGGTGGCTCAGTCAGTTAAGCATCTGCCTTTGGCTTAGGTCACGGTCCCAGGGTCCTTGGATCAAGCCCCACATCAGGATTCCTGCTAAGTGGGGAGCCTGCTTCTCTCTCTCCCTCTGCCACTTCCCCTGCTTGTGTGCTCTCTCTCTCTCTCTCTGTCAAATAAATAAATAAAATATTTTTTGAAAAAGTATAATTTGGTGTGTCCCTTGGAGAAGAGGAGTTCACAGTCTATGTTGCCATCTTGAACCAGAATTCATGCATGTTTCATGCAATATACATTCTTTCCATCTCAACAGCCTTCCAGATTTTAACTCATTCCAGCACCAACTCTAAAGTCCAAAGTCTCATGTAAATATCATCTAGATCAGATATGTTAAGACTCAAGGTATAATCCATACCAAGAAAAAATTGCTCTCCAACTGTGAACCTGCAAAGCCAGACAAGTTTTGTGATTGCAAGATAAAACTGTGGGATGGTCATATGTTGGACATTCCCATTTTAAAAGGGAGAGAAAGGGGTGACAGATCACAAGCACTAAAAATTTTAACAAGGCCTACTCCATTAGATTTTCAGGCTATAGAATAATCCTCTCTGGTTCCATTTTCTGCCCTCCAGATCCATTGTGGTGGCAGAATTGCCCCCCAAAGCCCTGCAGTGTAGCTATTCCCCTTCAGCTCTGTGGGTTGGCCCCACAAGCCTCTGGGTGGGGGTCACCTTGCTCTTTGAAACTGAGAAGGTCCCACCTTCTGAAATTTCTGAGACTGAGTAAACAGTTTTGCCTCCTGAGCCTATGATGGGAAGAGAAGCTCTCTGATGATTTCTCGGTCTCCTTCACAGTCATCCTTCCTTCTTCCTTATTTAAGGATAAAGGATGTTCTTAACTGAGTAACTGTTACCTTGTCCTATTCCCCTTGGTCCAAACAAACGGTGTATTTCCTGGTAAAATCTCTTCTCCATCCCTGACTTCTAATGAAATGTGTGATTCATACCCATCTCAATCTCCTTATCAAATAGTTGTTCAGCCACACCCTTAGAGTTCCACTGAAACCTGCTTCTTTTCCTTTGCAATATGGACAGACTACAGATTTTCCAAATCTTAAATTCTGGTTTATTTTTGCTTAACAGTTCTTCAATTTGTCTCTCTTCTGGTGTTTTACTCTAAGTGGTAAGTAAAAACCAAGCCACACCTTTAACATTTTGATTAGAGATCTCCTCAGGTAAATACCCAATTTCATCTCTTACACGTTATACCTTCCGCAAAACCCTAGAACACAATTCAGCAAAGTTCTTTGCTGCTTTGTAATAAGGATCATCTTTCCTCCAGTTTCTAGTAAGCTGTTCCTCATTTCTGTGAGACCTCATCAGAATGGTCTTTTGCATCCATACTTCTACCAGTATGATAGTATGAAGATACATACATACTCTACGAAGACAGATACTTTCTCTCCACCTCTTTTCTTTCTGAATTTTCACCAGAATTACCTGTAATATCTGAATTTCTACCAACAGTTCCTTCATGGCAATATTGGCTTTTATTAGCTTGCGCTTCAAGATTCCTACAGCCTCTGTGCATTACTCGGTTCTAAAGCCGCTTCCGCCTTTTTAAGTGTTTGTTGCAGCAGCCGCCCATTCTCAGTACCAAAATCTGTATCCATCCGCTTGAGGTTCCATAACTAAGTACCATGGACTGAATAGCTTGAACAGTAGAAATTTACTTTCTCACAGTTCTGCAGACTAGAAATCCAAGGTTCCGGACAGTTTGGTTTCTAATGAGGACTCTCTTCCTGTCTTTATTTTTTTTAAAGATTTTATTTATTTGATAGACAGAGATCACAAGTAGGCAGAGAGAGAGGCACGGGGGCAGGGGGGGGTGCGCTGCAGACTCCCTGCTGAACAGAGAGCCCAACACGGGATGCAATCCCAGGACCCCAAAATCACAACCGGAGCCGAAGGCAGAGGCCTAACCCACTGAGCCACCCAGGCGCCCCTCTTCCTGTCTTTAAGATGTCACCTTTTCACTGTGTCCTCCCTTGTCTTTTCTTTGGTGTAAGAGTGCAGAGAAAGAGGGTGAGTGTTCTGGTCTCCTGTATTAAGATACGTATTTTGACAGATCAAGGCACCCTTATGGCTCCATTTGACTTCCTACAGAGAGGCCCCTTCTCTAAATATAGGCACAGTGGGTGTGTGGGCTATAACGTGAACTTTGGAGGAACACAAACACTGAATCCATAACAACCATTAATTTATATTTTGTCTGTATGGATTTATCTGTTCTGTACATTTTATATAAATGGAATTATGCAATATATGTTTTTTTGTGACTGGCTTCTTTCACTTAGCATGTTTTCAAGATTCATCCAGATTTGTAGTACATATAAGTAACTTATTGTTTTTATTGCTGAATATTACATTGTGTGGATATACTACATTTTATTCATTCATCACTTGATGGACTTTTGGGTTGTTACAACTTTTTGGCTATTATGAGTAATGTATGTATGAATATTCACGGACGTTTTTGTGTGTGTGGATGTTTGTTTGCATTTCTTTTGGATCCACCTAACAATGAAATTGTTACATTGTATCATAACTCTGTAATTAATACTTGAGAAACCACAGACTGCTTTCCACAATGTTAACACCATATTACATTCCTACCATCAGTATAGGGAGGCTCCAAATGTTCCATATCCTCACCAACAGTTGTTACTATCTGGCTTTTTAATTGCAGTCATCCTGGTATGTGTGAAATGGTATCTCATTATGGTTTTAAATAGCACTGATAATAAAATTGAGAATCTTTTAATGTGATTCTGACTATTTGACATTATTTTTAGAGAAATGTCAATTCGGATCCATTGCCTATTTTTCCATTGGGTTATTTGTCTTTTTGTTATTGAGTGGTGTGAGTTCTTTATATTTTCTAGATATACATCTCTTATATTTTGGAAAATTCTTCTCTCATTCTGTGTGCAGTGTTTTTATTTTGTATGATGGTGTGCTTTGAAACACAAAAGTTATTGATAAAACATTTATGTTTTTATTCCCCTTAATATGCTTTACTGCAAAAGTAAAACTAATTGCTTAATCTGAAGTCACAAAGATTTGTACCTTTGTTGTCTTTGAAGAATTTTATACTTTTGGCATTTAAATGTAGGTAGTTGACCTGCTTGGAGTTAATTTTTGTATATAGTATGAGGAATCCAAATACATTCTTTGAATGGCTATCCAATTGTCACAACACCATTTATTGAAGAGACCATTTCCCCCATTTAATGGTCTTGGCACTTTTATTGAAAATCAACTTACTAGAAACATACAGGTTTATTTCTGGACATTCTGTTCTATTCCATGAACCTATATGTCCCTCCTTAGGCCAGTACCACAGTTTTTATTTGTATAATTTTATAGTAAGTTTTAAAATAAGGAAGTGTCATCCCTCAAACTTTGTTCACTTTTTTCCCAATATTATTTTGGCTATTTTGGTTCCTTTGTTTATCTGTATAAATTTAGGTATCAGCTTGTCAATTTCTGCCAAAAGGCAACTGGGATTTTGATAAGGATTACATTGAAATTGTAGATTGAGGAGTACTGCCAGCTTAACAATATTAAGTCTTCTAATTTTTGAATATGGGGTGCTTTTCCATTTACTTAGATCATCTTCAGTTTTCTTCAATGATAGTTTGGAGTTTTCAGTGTCCAAGTTTTGATACACTTAAAATTTTTTCCCTGAATATTCTTTTCTTTCTGATGCTTTAGACATGGAATTGTTTTCTTAATTTCATCTACATACAACTTTTATATGTTGATCGTGTCTCTTGTAGCCTTGTTGACTCATTTATTACCTCTAAGAGTTTATGTGTGTTCATTTGTTTGTTTATGTGTGTATGGATGTGTGCTTGTATGTTTGTATTCCTTAGGATTTTCTATATACAGTACCATGTCATCTGTAAATAAAGATAGTTTTATTTTTTTCTTTCAAACCCAGGTACTCTTTTATTTTTTTTCTTGACTCGTTTGCCCTACCTAAAACCTCTAGTAGAATATTGAATAGAAGGGGCAAAAGTGGCCATCCCATCTTCTTCCTAAACTGAGAGGGAAAGGTATGTTTGCTGTGGCTTTTTTGTATATGCTTTTTTAAAAAATCAGTTTGAGGAAATTTTCTTCTATTTCTTTCCCTAGTTTTGTGAATTTTGTCAAGCTGTTTTTCTGTGTCCATTGAGATGATCAATTATTTTTTGTTCTTTATTCTGTTAAAATGGTGCATTACATTCATTCCCTTTTCTTTTCTTTTTTTCCATCTGAATAGGATGGTTTTAATGTGAGAACACTTGACAATTGAAGAGAGTATATTTTGCTGCCTATAAAATTTAAAGATTAAGAAACAATCGATTTCAACCTGTTTGTATTTTTGAAACTAAAATACAATCCCTGTGGATAGCACATAGTTGCAACTATTTTTTTGGTTTGGTTTGTTCCTCCCTGACAATATCTGCCTTTTGATTGGGTGGTTTAATATATTCACATTAATATTGTTATTGATATGCCTGGCTACAAATCTACCATTCTACTTTTATGTTTTGTATAGATCTCAAATATTTTTCCCTGTGTTCCTCTTTCCTACTTTTTTTTGGACTAAGTGAATATTTTCTAGTGTAATATTTTAATTCTTTTAAATAATTGTTTTACTTTTAGTCATTTTCTTAATGGGCACTAACTCCAGTGACATATATAAACATTCCTTTATAGCTCTATTCATGCTTCCTCATTTTTTGTACTATTATTCTTACACATATTGCATTCATATATGTTACAAACCCAACAATACATTGTTATAATAGTCATATAATTTTATATATATATATATATATATTTTTTAACCTAGTAAAAAGCTGAAAAACAGAAAGGAGAACAAGTATATATTTATAAAATTTGTTACATAATCTTATTTATGATTGTTGATTCTCTTCACTTGTTTTTGTGAATTCAGGTTACTGTCTGGTATAGCTTCCTTACCGTAAAACAACTTTGTTCCCAAAACCCCTTTTGTGGGACACCTGGGTGGCTCAGTCAGTTAAGTGTCCAACTCTTGATTTCAGGTTAGGTGATGATCTCAGTGTAGTGGGATTGAGCCTCACATTGGGCACAGTGCTCAGACCAGAGTTTGTTGGAGACTCTCTCTCTCCTTTCTTTTAACGGCAGCTTTGAAATTTATATAGTACAGTATTATTGTCTAAAATCACTATGCTGTACATTAGAGCCCCAAGACTAATTTATCTACTAGTTGCAAGTGTGTACCCTCTAACAGCATATCCCCAAACACCCCATCCCCTAGGCTCTGGTAGCCACCATTCTACTCTCTATTTTTATGAGTCCAGCCTTTTTTGATTCTACGTATAAGTGACACCATGCAGTATTTGTCTTTCTCTGTATGACTTCTCTCACTTAACATAATGCCCTCAAGATTTATCCATAGTCTTCAAATGTCAGGATTTCCTTCTTTCTTGTGGCTGAATAATATTTCGTTGCATGTATACACAACAACTCCTTTATCCATTCATCTGTTGACAACACTTAACGCTGTTTCTCTATCTTGGTTGTTATGAATAATGCTGCAGAGTGGATGAAGGTGTGGCTGTAGCCCTGAAGGTATTGAGGTTTCCCGTAGAATTGGTAGGGAGAATTTTGGATGAGGCACTCCCAGAGGCTCATGGATGGACTTCCTCCTGAGGTCCTGAGTACAATCAGCAGGAACCTGTGTTCCTTTAATATGCTTTGATATTATTATCTGCCTTTTTCCTCATCTTTTCCCAGCTGCCAGTCATGGAGGTTTCTCCTTAGTACTCTCGGTGTTGCTGGAGGTAACAGTTTTCCCCAGTCTTGTCCTACAGAGCTGGGATAGTCCTGGAACTCACTCACTGCTTTCCTTTCCCCCAGTGGCGGAGGTCTCCTCTTCTAGGTAGTTCATACCCATGCTATGTAGACTTGCGGAAGGGATGGTGTTGGCCAAGTTCCTCGCACTGTCTCTTTTGCACCCAAACTTGTATTTTTTGCTCCAGTAGTATGCTGGAATTTTCCTTTGGAAAGACTGGAAGGCAGGAAAGCTTCTGCAAATCCTCTTTCATTTGTGAATATTGCCCAAGTCTGTGTACTCTAGGTTTTTTTTCCCAGCTGAAGTGACAGGTTGGGGCAGGTTTGCTGGCTGTGCTAGTTGCCAGCCCATTTCCATATCTATTTGCCTATTTATACGTGGATACAAGAGTCAGTAAGACTCCACCTGGGTCCCTTTTCATAATTTGCTGAATCCCACAGCTCCCACAAAGGCACTTATGTTCATGGTTGAATGTCTAATTCATTGTTTAAGAGGGACAGACTAAAAGGAGAAACATAGACCACCACCATGATGCTGATGTTACCATTCACCCTCCTTCCTTGACTTTTTTTAAAAAATTTATTTATCTTGGAGAATTTGCATGCAAATATGGAGAGGGGCAGAGGGAGATGGAGAGAATCTCAAAAAATGCGGGGCTCAATCTCATGGCCCTGAGATCATGACCTGAATTGAAATCAAGAGCTGGATGCATAACCAACTGAGCCACACAGGTGCACCATTCCTTCCTTGACTTCTTTAAACATGTTTTCCTTTCGTTCTTTAAACATAATTGTAATGACTACTTCTAATTCTCTCTTCAATTTGACATCTAGGCCCTCTGAAATACATTTTCTTTTGCCTGTTTTTTTTTTTTCTCTGTATATGAATCACACTCATTTCTTTGCATATCTTTTCATTTGTTTTCAAAAACTGGATCTATAGGTAATATCTTATAGTGATTCTAGATACTGATTCTCCTTGTATTCAGAGGCTTCTTTTTGTTAATGGTTGCTGGTTCAACTATGTAGGCAAAATCTAGCATTCAAATGACGCTCATATGATCTAGTGAATTTTCTTCATTTGGAGGAAACCATGGTGACATTTTACAATATTATGGCAAAACATTTATACAAAGTGCAAACATCAGTGCCTTATAATACTATGTAATACTTTGAAGTTTAGATACCAAATGAAATAGTAAAAAATAATAGAATATGAATGAAATAATTTTGAACAATGTTATAAATGTTAGGTATCTAATTATTTTCTTTATAATACATTATTATAATCCCTATTAAGCAGATAATATTTTTTGTTAAATTTGTGTATTTTCCAATAGCAAATATTTTCATGTGTATATTTTTGTAATTTTTTTTTTGTCCAGGGAATAACATAGCTGGAGAAAGATAATATACATGTTTTAGGACTACCTACAAAGACTAAATCTAGGTAAACATTATTTGAGAGACTAGGGATATAATAACTTCTCAATTATGTATAGAAAACAATGGATTTTAATAAATTATGCTTGGAAAAATACCTAGATTATAAAGTATTCTGTGCACTTTTTACTTGGAGTGAATAATACATCTAATTCCATTTGACACCACCAATTTTTAAAATATCCAGAAACTAAACAATACTACTTGTTATCAGTGAGATGTGGGAATGCACTGAAAAACTTTTATCCCATTTAAATTTGAAGCCTTTGGCAAATATTCAATGAGAAAATAAAGGTGATGTCATCATGCCACTAACACTTCAATTAGAGGCTATGTGCCGTGCTTTTTTAGATACTTTAAAAAAAATATTTATCTACTTATTTTAGAAAGAGCATGGGAAGGGGCAGAGGGAGAGGGAGAGAGAAATCCCAGCAGACTCCTTGCTGAGCGTAGAGCCAACACGGGGCTTGATCTCAAGACCCTGAGATCACGACCTGAGCTGAAACCAAAAGTTAGATGCTTAGCCAACTGTACCGCCCAGGGACTGCTACTTTTTTAGACACTTTTGATTCTATTAATACTGATACACATTTCAGATAGCAAGCCAAAAGTATGCTTTTGAAAATATCTAGTTTTAAATGTGTTTATTCAGTACTAATTTGTTATGGTGTTCTATAAAGTTAATCTTATAAGGACAATTATGCAGGAACCAAAAATCTACATAGGTAATTTTCATGGTTTTAAAAGTTTCTTTCAAGATTTTAAAAGTTGTTTGAAGAAAACATAGCTTAAGATGTTGTTGGAAATACATTACTGATGCTAAGAATTGATAGTCATTTGATATCAATACCAACATTTCCATTATAGAAAATTCTAGAAAATGAAGGAATAAAGTTAGCTTGATTGTAAATTTCACAACTGGCCCATCTATAGTCTAAATTAAATATAAATATCAATTTATTTTTCCATATTAGATACAATAATCTTTAAAAGAGGTTTATGATAACAAGAGAATAATAGCTTTTTCAGTGCTATAAATGACATATATAATTTGAAGAAGATGACAACCTCTGCAACTATGTAAAAATTTATTAAAATTGCTTTGCACAATAAGAATGAAGCACTGATTGGACATTGATATAAGAGTAAATTATTCTGAAAACTTCAGGTTGTTTTCTAAAATCCAGTGTTACTCCTACTAACATATCACATTTTTGCAGCGATAATTTACCAGGTGTATTTCTAAACATTTAAACTCCTCTGCATATATTTAACTTTGTTACTATTAGTAGACAGAAGAGAACGTAGTCCCTCAAAATTTAAATTTATTAAAAACAACTTAAAGTTTATGAGGTCATAAGGAACATAATATCACTACTGACCACTTCTAGTAAAAATAAGACTTAGGAACAAGAAATAGTGGGGGCTTGGGGCTTTTTCAATTTTGTTTTATTTAAATTCAAGTTATTTATCATATAGTATATTATTAATTTCAGGGTAGAATTTAGTGATTTAGCAGTTGTCTGTAACACCCAGTGCTCACTCCATCAAGTTACCCCATCCCACCTCCCTCCAGCAACCCTCAGTTTGTTTCCTAGAGTTAATAGTCCCTTATGGTTTAACTCCCTTTCTGTTTTTATCCTATTATATTTTTTGAAAATTTTAATTATATTATGTTACATTATTGGATTTTTCCTTTCCTTCCCCTGTGTTCATCAGTTTTGTTTCTTAAATTCCACACATGAGTGAAATCATATGGTATTTGTCTTTCTCTGATGGACTTATTTTGCTTAGCATAATATTCTCTAGTTCTATCCACATCGTTGGAAATGGCAAGATTTCATTTTTTATGGCCACGTAATATTCCATAGTTTGTGTGTTGTGTTGTGTGTGTGTGTGTGTGTAATGTCTACTTTATCCATTCGATGGATATCTGAGCTCTTTCCATAGTTTGGCTATTGTGGACATTGGGATGCCTGTGCAAGAAATAGTTCATATTATCGGTATTTAACATGAATATTTTGTTTGAGGAATGAGTAACTTTTTCTAATAGGCTACTGGCATCTCTCCTTTTCTCCCACAGTGACTTTGCAGACCTGAAAGGTTGGTTTGTTAGGGGCTTTCAGCAGATAGGAAAATGAAATTCCCATTTAGAGACAATGTGGCCCAGGAGGAAGAGCCTAGGCTTTGAGATAATACAGGACAAAATTTTAAGGCCAGGGCCTTAGTGCATTTGCTAATTGTTGGTGTCTAGGCAAGTCATTTCACCTCCATGAAATTATTCTTCTTTCTCATAAAAGGTGGAAAATAAAACTGTTTATCTCCTAGAGTAATGCATACTGGAGCATTAAATAGGAAATTGTATGCAACACATTTACCACTGGCACAAATAAGTGCTTAAATAAATTTTAAGCAGCCATTTATGAGACACTTAAAGGTGGCTACTGGGCAGGCTATACTCAGAAGGCAACTTGTTGAGAAATGAACCCCTTATAAAACTTGATCTACCTGGGAAATGTGGAGACCTAGGCAGAATTCAGACATAGAGTTATTAAAAAAAAAAAAAAAAGGAGACATTGAGGGGGGTGAGATCTTTGCCACCCTAAATGTGGTCTATGGGTCAACAGCACCAGCATCACCTGGGGGCTTCTTAATAATGCAGACTATTGGATCCCACCCCAGACTTACTAAGTCAGAATCTGTATTATAACCAGATCCCCAGAATATTCATATGCACATGAAAGTTTGAGACACACTGGAGTAGAGAAGCTGAACTGTATTCTGACACTGAGTAGGTACCAAAGTTGAAGAAAGTCTGCATGCTTCCATATTCGGGGCTTAACTGTGTCCAACTGCATTCAAAGTGCAATGGTATTGCCATTGGTTACTCTGTGCTGCTTCTCTGTGGCTGAGGATGCCATTGGAAAAACTACAGAGTCAACAATTCTGCTTAATGCCATGGACAATCTCTACTCAGACGAGATCGGGCACGTTCAGGGTGGTATGGCCAAATAACAGTGTAGATGGACAGGCATTTGCTGGTAGTCACAGTTAAACAGACTTACAAGCTAAATAGCTCAAAATCTACAAATTAATAATCCTAGGATCTTCAATGCTACAGGTCACTACAGCCATGTCTATTCCATCCTGACTACAGCCATGTCTATTTCATCCTGAGAAATGAACAATCCATTGCAAGGGCTTGACAATCAGCCCTGTTAGACTTTAGAACAGTTAGTCTGATACCTCAACACTATAAAAGACATTATTTTGTAAGATTATAGAAATGGGGTTTGAAAAAAGGAAAGACTGAGCAACCCAAATTGGGCAACAAATCAAAACAATGATCTAATAGTAGGGAATCCAGTGCTGCAAATACAGATAATGAGCTACCTGCTTATAATGAGGATAAACTGTCTCAAACCAGGAACAGTCTTAGAACTTTAGAATTATATGTTGTGGAATGTTAGTGGATCTACTGTTTCATACTGTACACAAGATTCTAAAGAAGAAAAATGACCCAGACCAGAAACCATATTTTCAAGTTAACACCTTTACCTGGCCACCCATCAGTGAAATACAACCACTGCCATGCTTTTACTTCAGAGTCTCTGAATTGCTTTCTTCCCTGAGTGAAGTGATTGGAGGGAAGAATATTTTTTACAGGGTGAGGTTGTCGTTAGTACTGTTCACCAATTTTCTTTCTTTGGTATACATGGTCAGATTGTACGTCCTGACCCTCATGTGGTTGGGTGGAAATGTGCCTCCCTTGCTGAGGAATTTAATTGCAGGGGCCAGACCCTCTGATCTCTTTTCCCTTTGGCAAGGTATTTGGTAACTTTTGAGGTGCTGGATGCCCTATCACACTGGTTCCATGAATGAGTACAATGAAGAGAACCCCTTGCCAACCTGTAATGATCAGACAGCAAAAGCAAGATATATGTTTATTTTAAAATTTTATATTAAGCCAAGAAGATTTTGAATTGTTTGTTACTGTATCATATCATGGCCTTTGGTAATGGAGAAACCAAGGAAAATATTCCTTATAATAACACCTCAATAACGGGAGAGGTATGATTAGGCAACCAGAAAAAATAGGTAAATTCCTAGGAACATGTAACCCCCAAAACTGATTCAGGATGACATAGAAAATTTGAACAAACCAATTACCAGCAATGAAATTGAGTCCGTAATCAAAAAACTCCCAACGAACATTTAAAAAACAGTCAATACCTATTTTTCTTAAACTTAAAAAATAAAAGAGGAAGGAAAACTGCCAAGTTTATTCTGAATGCAGCATTACCCTGATACCAAAACCAGATAAAGACACTACAAAAAACGGAGAACTGAAGGCCATTATCTCTGATGAACACAGAGGCAAAAAAATTCTCAACAAAATACTGGCAAACTGAATCCAATAATACATTTTAAAAAATCATTCACCACAGTCAAGTGGAATTTATTCCTGGGATGTAAGGGTAGGGTAGTTCAGTATTCATAAAATAATCAACATGATACATCAACAAGAGAAAGGATTAAAACCATATGATCATTTCAACAGATGCTGAAAAAGCATTTGACAAAGTACAACATCCATTCATGATAAAAACCCTCCCAAAGTAGGTTTAGAGGGAACATACCTCAAGATATAGTAAAGGCCATATACAAAAAACCCACAGCTAACATACTCAATGGGAAAAATCTGAGAATTTTTCCCCTAAGATCAGGAATGAGACAAAGATGTCCACTCTCATGCTTAGCGAAATAAGTCAAGCAAAGAAAGACAACTATCATATGATCTCCCTGATATGAGGAAGTGGTGATGCAACATGGGGGCTTAAGTGGGTAGGAGAAGAATAAATGAAACAAGATGGGATTGGGAGGGAGACAAACCATAAGTGACTCTTAATCTCACAAAACAAACTGAGGGTTGCTGGGGGGAGGGGTTTGGGAGAAGGGGGTGGGATTATGGACATTGGGGAGGGTATGTGCTTTGGTGAGTGCTGTGAAGTGTGTAAACCTGGTGATTCACAGACCTGTACCCCTGGGGATAAAAATATATGTTTATAAAAAAACAGAACAAAACATATTACTGAATGTCTTGGCTGCAGCAATCAGAAAAGAAAAAGAAATAAAAAGCATTCAAATTGGTAAGAAAGAAGTGGAACTTTCACTATTTTCAGATGACATGATATTCAGTATAAAAAAAATCCTAAAGAGTCCACCAAAAATGTGTAAGAACTGACAAATGAATTCAGTAAGGATGCAGTATACAAAATCATTATACAGAAATCCATTCTGTTTCTATACACTAACAATGAAATAGCAGGAAAAAAAAATAAGAAAACGGTCTTATTTAGAATTGTACCCAAAATAATAGTACCTAGGAATGAACTTAACCAAAGAGGTGAAAGACCTGTGTACTCTGAAAACTATGAAGTACTCATGAAAGAAATTGAGGAAGACACAAAGAAATGGAAAGACATTCCATGCTCATGGATTGGAAGAACAATATTGTTAAAATGTCCATACTACCCGAAGCAATCTACACATTTAATGCAATCCCTATCAAAATAACAATGGCACTTTTCACAGAAATAGAACAAATAATCCTAAAATTTGTATGAAACCACAAAATACCCCAAATAGCCAAAGCAGTCTTGAAAAAGAACAACAAAACTGGAGGTATCACAATCCCAGATTTGAAGTTATACTACTTAGCTGTAGTAATCAAAACAGTATGATTCTGGCACAAAAATAGACACCTAGATCAATAGAATGGAATAGAGAACCCAGAAATAAACCCACGACTATATGGCCAATTAATCTTCAACAAAGGGGGCAAGAATATTCAGTGAATAAAGTCTCTTCAACAAAGTATGTTGAGGAAATTGGACAGCTACATGCCAGAGAATGAAACTGAATCACTTTCTTAGACCATTCATAAAAATAAACTCAAAATGGTTTAAAGACCTAAATGTGAGACCTGAAATCATAAAAATCCTAGAAGAGAGCACAGGCAGTAATTTCTCTAACATCAGCCATAGCACCATTTTTCTAGCTATGTCTGTTGAGGCAAGGAGGGAAAAAAAATAAAGTATTGGGACTACATCTAAATAAAAATCTTCTGAATAACAAAGAAAACAATCAACAAAACTAAGTGACAACCTACAAAATGGGAAAATATATTTGCAAATAGCATATTCAATAAAAGGTTAGTATCTAAAATATATACAGAATTTATGTAACTCAACACCAAAAACCAAATAATCAAATTAAAAAATAGGCAGAGGACCTGAATAGCTATTTCTTTAAAGAAGACATCCAGGTGGCCAACAGACACGTGAAAAGAAACTCAACATCATTCATCATCAGGGAAATGCAAATCCTAACCACAATGAGATATCACTCCCCACCTATCAGAATGGCTAAAATCTAAAACAGAAGAAACAAGCATTGGTGAGGATGTGGAGAAAAAGGGCATTCATGCACAGTAGGTTGTAATGCAAACTGGTACAGCCACTGTGGAAAACAGGATGGAAATTCCTCAAAAAATTAAAAATAGAACTACCATGTGATCCAGTAATTCCTCTACTGGTTTTACCCAAAGAATATGAAGACACAAATTTTAAAAGATACATGCACGCTTATGTTTATTGCAGCATTATTTACAATAGCCAAGGCATGGAAGCAGCCCATGTGTCCACTGATAGATGGATAAAGAAAATGTGGGGGGGGGGTGTAGTGAAATATTACTCAGCTCTAAAAATGAATGAAATCGTCATTTGCAACACGAATGGATCTAGAGGGTATAATGCTAAGTGAAATAAGTCAGAGAAAGGCACATACCATATGATTTCACTCCCATGTGAATTTAAGAAACTAACAAAGAAAAAGATGAAAAACATGGGTGTCTAGGTGGCTCAGTTATGTGTAGTTCTACCTTTGGCTCAGGTCATCATCCCAAGGTTCTGGGATTGGGCCCTGCCATCAGGCTCCCTTCTCTGTGGGGAGTCTGCTTCTCCCTTTGCCCCTCTCCCCCGTTGTGTTCTCCTTCTCAGATAAATAAGTAAAATGTCTTTTAAAAAGGGGAGGAAGGGAGCCCCTGGGTGGCTCAGTGGGTTAAAGCCTCTGCCTTCGGCTCAGGTCATGATCCCAGAGTCCTGGGATCGAGTCCTGCATCGGGCTCTCTGCTTGGCGGGGAGCCTGCTTCTCCCACCCCCCCCCCCCCCGCCTGCCTCTCTGCCTATTTGTGATCTCTGTCTGTCAAATAAATAAAATCTTTTTTTAAAAAAGGGGTGGGGAGAAGAAGGGAGGAAGGACAAACTGACGGTTAAGATGACACCATGATGAGCACTGAGTAATGTACGGAATTGTTGTATACAATTGTATATTGTACACCTGAAACTGCTATAACACTTAATTATAGTGGAATTAAAATTTTAAAAATTTAAAAGGCAACAAAATAATGGGAGAGGGATGGATGATTTTCCTTCTAGAAAGTTGGCCCATAGGACCAGCGCTACTAATTAGCAAAGAGGGTTTCCTACCAAGCTCTAAATAACCTGAGTCTGAAAGACCATGAATTTTCTTGCCTTCCTACAGATGAAGAACAATTCCAATTCTAATAGAATAAGAGAAAAAGGGGTTAAGTTAAAAGGTCAGTTCTGCTTTTGGTTGTACTATAATTAAAGAGATTAGAGAAGAAGTTACACCAAATTGTGTAATGAGAAGACAAAAATTAGCTAACCAGAACATGTCAATGTTGGGAAAGTTCATCAAGAAGACCTCACCACCTGTTGACCTGTCAGCTGGGCACGGGTGATCAGAGGCTTTACATCACCTCCCGTGTCCTTGGAATGCAGGGTTTTGCTTGACTTTCCATCTCCCTGAGGCTACTTCAAGGATGTACCCTTGAGATAGCGATGGGGTATTGAGAACACCTACACAGTATACTTGACTGAATCCAGTTAAGGCTTTTCTCTATATAAACTTCTAAGATTTGGCAGGCAGGTGTGGCGATCTGTTCATCTTGCTGCCACCCAAGAGACGCCTCCTACCACCCTAGAGTGGCCAGCTTCTTCCCTTTTTTTCATTTTTTAAGATATTATTTATTTGACAGCGTAAGCAGAGAGAGCAGCAGGGGGAGAGGGAGAAGCAGGCTCCCCGCTGAGCAGGGAGCCTGATGACATGAGGCTTGATCCCAGGACCCCGGGATCTAGACCCGAGCAGATGGCAGACAGGTAACCTGCTGAGTCACCCAGGTACCCCCCCCCCCCCCGCTTTCTTCTGCTTCTCTGTGCCCTCCAGTTTCACATTACAACTAGGAAGCTCTTGAGGAGGTTATGAACCAACAACCGTGTATGGGGTGTGTGTGTGTCCGTGTGTGTGTGTGTGTATGCATGCACACACAATTTATTTTAAGAATTTGGTTTGTGTGATGTTGTGGTGTGGTGTGGCAATGTTGAAATCCATACATGGGCAGTGGGCTCAAAACTCAGGTAAGAGTTGATGCTGCCGTCTTGAGGCAGAATTTCTTCTCTGGGAAGAAGTTTTTCTTCTTAATACCTTCAACTCATTGAATGAGATACGTCTACATTATTGAGGGCAATTTCCCTGTTTGGAATAATTAGGGGAAAGATTGCAACTTTATAAATTTCATAAAAAATTCATGATCGGGGTGATTTTTCTTTAGTAACTTGATTTTTAAAAAACAAACAAAACTGAGGGGGCATCTGGGTAGCTCAGTGGGTTAAGCGTCTGCCTTCAGCACAGGTCATGATCCCAGCGCCCCACATGGGGCTCCCTGCTCAGTGGGGAAAATGCTTTTCCCTCTGTCCCTCCCCACCTTGTGTTCTCTTTCGATCTCTATCATTCTTTGTGCCCCCCTACCACTGATCTGCTCTAGGTAGACCAAAATTCTGGCCATTTCCTTCTTTTAGCATGTTCTTTTGGGATTCCAGAATTTAAGCTTGCTTCTCTGTTCCCTGTATCCTCTTTTCCCCAGAGCAAGCTCCTTGTTCAAGGTACATCTATTCAGCACAGCATTTCCCATGCCCACAGACCACCAATCATTCTTCTATTTTCCCAAAACACTTTATAGCCAGTTCTATTAGAATATAATCAACTTATAGTTGTTTTTTTGCTTTTATTCCTTTTTGACAAAATGATGAAATTTTTGAGGTAAAGGTCTATGATATTCCTAGCCTTTAGCAAGTGGCTGGTACACAGCTGTTGCTCTAGAAACATTTGTAGGAAAAAACATCTGCTCCCCCCAAAAAAAGACTCTGATAAATATAGCATTCTGTCATATATTCTCTTCTAAGACCTTTAAGTTCCCTTCCAAAACTATTATTCTATGATTATTAGACTATTTTGTTACATTTATCCATTGTATTTAATGGTGTCCCAGTCTTTACATCTGGCTTCTTGATGTTTTTAGATACAGTAGCTCACCAGTGAATATCATATAACCGTGGCATCTAAGTAGAAATTGCTGTTTTTTATCCTGTGAAACTTTCACTTTTCCATGGTTTAGAAATCAAGAGCAGTTACTTACACAAACACAAAAACAGACAAGATTAAAATGGGGAATCCAGATATTTTCTTTTATTCTCCATGGCATTGTATTGATTCACTTTTCCACTTCCAAGGGTCTGTATCAAGTATCTACTAGGAAAATATCTACAAATAAACATATATATGCACATACATACATAAAATTAGGCTGATAGTTAAGTTTAGAAAGGTAGGACTTGACATATACTTACAATGGAAACATTGTTTTTAAAGATTTTTTTATTTGAAGGGGAGAGACAGTGTGAGAGACAGAGCATGCACACGCACGCGCGCACGGAGTCACAAGTGGGGGAAGGGCAGAGGGAAAGGAAGAAGCAGGCTCCATAGTAGGATGCTTGGGATCGTGACCTGAGCTGAAGACGGACTTTTAACCAACTGAGCCACCCAGGCACCCTGTTTTGTTTTTGTTTTTGTTTTTGTTTTTCTAAGTAGGAATTTTTAAACTCAGAGACTCTGAATCAGATTTAAAGTCCTACTTTGTAAATTAGAGGGAAACATTATCTTTAGTCTTGCAAATATATTATAAATATGTTGCTGTATAATGTCCAGTGATACTTAGTATTAAAGAATGTGTCAGTCAGAAATGTCGGTCATAATTTTATCTCCAGTATAAATTTTGGCACATAGTAAGAATGTAATATCTTTCAAAGGCAAAGGAGTCTGTTTTCTAGTCTTGAAAAAAAGATTTTAAAATATGTATATTTTAACTGGTTTTTTTTTACTTTTTTTTTAGAATTTTTTGAAGATTTTTTTTTTATTTATTTTCAGCATAACAGTATTCATTATTTTTGCACCACTCCCAGTGCTCCATGCAATCCGTGCCCTCTATAATACCCACCACCTGGTACCCCAACCTCCCACCCCCCTGCCACTCCAAAACCCTCAGGTTGTTTTTCAGAGTCCATAGTCTCTCATGGTTCACCTCCCCTTCCAATTTCCCCCAACTCCCTTCTCCTCTCTAAGACCCTTTGTCCT
Organism: Mustela nivalis; assembly: GCF_964662115.1. NCBI lineage: Eukaryota > Metazoa > Chordata > Mammalia > Carnivora > Mustelidae > Mustela > Mustela nivalis. The sequence continues at coordinate 9,510,060 of NC_139040.1, forward strand.
CCATGATATTTGTTATGCTCCACAAATAAGTGAAACTGTATGATAATTGACTCTCTCTGCTTGACTTATTTCACTCAGCATAATCTCTTCCAGTCCCATCCATGTTGCTACAAAAGTTGGGTATTCGTCCTTTCTGATGGAGACGTAATACTCCATAGTGTATATGGACCACATCTTCCTTATCCATTCATCCATTGAAGGGCATCTTGATTCTTTCCACAGTTTGGCAACCGTGACCATTGCTGCTATAAACAATCTGAAATGTTTTAAAAGTTCTTAATGTCAGGATCCTACCTATGATTTTATTATCCTACATGTGAAGGGAATTTGCATGTGAGTGAGTAATCATTCATCTATCCATTGATTTTGAAGGGCCAGATACCCTATATGTTGTCTGGATATTTTCTCCTTCTCTCTGTCTCTTTTAATTTGCTGTTGTTTATGGAATCTCTATGTTTAAAATGTCTTAAAAGAACCTAGGTATTGATTTCTTTATTTTAAAATTTTGACATGCTTTAGCTTTATTATTCATTCATTATAATGTGTACCAGTGTTAATTTTGCCTCCTTTTGTATTATGCCTCTATCAAAAAGGATGAATACCCAACTTATGTAGCAACATGGGCGGGACTGGAAGAGATTATGCTGAGTGAAATAAGTCAAGCAGAGAGAGTCAATTATTATATGGCTTCACTTATTTGTGGAGCATAACAAATAACATGGAGGACAAGGGGAGATGGAGAGGAGAAGGGAGTTGGGGGAAATTGGAAGGGGAGGTGAACCATGAGAGACTATGGACTCTGAAAAACAATCTGAGGGTCTTGAACGGGCGGGGGGTAGGAGGTTGGGGTACCAGGTGGTAGGTATTAGGGAGGGCATGGATTGCATGGAGCACTGAGTGTGGTGCAAAAACAGTGAATACTGTTACGCTGAAAATAAATAAATAAATAAATAAATAAATAAATAAATAGTTTTGCCTTATTAAAAAAAAAATTGAAAGTAAAATATCAGTCAATCAATCAATCAATTGAAAGTTCCAGAGAGAAGTTATGCATTACTTGTAACAGGAATACTGATTCAAATATAGTTTAATGTTGAACAACATGAAGTTTGATAATATTAGCAGATATTTTTGCTGAATAAAGTATAGTACTATAAATGCAAAAAAAAAAAAGAATGTAATATCTAAAGGTTTTAATTAATATAGTTTTCTATGTCTACAAGAAAATGGGAGATCCACAACTCATCAGTGACTCATTTAAAATATTGTTCTTTTTTTTTTAAAGATTTATTTATTTGACAGAGATCACAAGTAGGCAGAGAGGCAGGCAGAGAGAGAGAGAGAGGGAAGCAGTCTCCCTGCTGAGCAGAGAGCCTGATGTGGGACTCGATCCCAGGACCCTGAGATCATGACCTGAGCCAAAGGCAGAGGCTTAACCCACTGAGCCACCCAGGCGCCCCTAAAATATGTATCTTTCACTACGTGGCCCACCTGTTCTGAAAGTACTGGCATCACAGATATGAAGCCGTTATCAGATGGGGAAAAGTTCGAGTGCTTGCTTAACTATTGAGGGAGAAGATCTCCAAAGTCATGGTAGTACATATTCCAGGTCTTAAAAAAAAAAAAATCAGGCCGGGTGGGAACTACTATACACATTAGTCATGCAGAATAAAATTCCTCTCTATAACAGTCATTAAAGCACTTCATAAAGATTTCATTTTTCTTCCTTCTAGGCTCATGGTTGGGCTGTACTTCTCCATCCCTTTTGAAGATAGGCACAGCTAAGTGACCTGCTTTAGTCAGTGAAATATGAGCTTCCACTCAGCATTCCTATGAGCTCTTCCACGTTTCACTACGTTTCCTTTTCTCACTCTAGAAGGAAGGAGATGGAACCTTCTTTAGCCTGTGTTGCTATGTGAGGATACTGTAGAGCAGATGTGCTCTACATCCCTACCCCTGACCAATTTAAGATGGACCTGGAGTGTAAGCCAGAAATAAGCCTTTGTTCTTTAAGCCACCGAGGTTTATAGGCCCTTTTGCACGGCTGCATAACCTAGCCCATCCTGACTGATAGAATAGTAGATCCCCTGACTGCACTGCCAGCCTCTTGAGCGTGTAGCAGAGAAACAAATAGAGTCCTGATCAGATGATAAGGAATATGGATTAAATCCACTAATGTTTGCCATAAAAAAACAATTTTACAGTGGTTTGAAATGAGCTTTCAATAGATGAGAGTCCAAAAAAGAAGCTTACCTAAGTCTTAAAGGCCACTCTGGGCAAGTTGAAGATGATTAAATGTTATTGAGAATTAGGCTCCCCAGTTGTGATTCCAAATATTCCCAGAGACCAAGCCTGAGCAAATTGTAGATCAACCATGAATGTCTGTTTACAGTCAAATATAGTAACTTCTGGAGTGTTTGTCCTTCTGTGCTATGACATGGCCATCCAAGAGCTTCCAAGAGCTGTAAAAAACCCTTTAAAAAATGAAGGAAAGGACCTTCCATTTATCGGTCAGCTACTCTATATGAAGCATTGGTTTTCTACATACACTTTCTCGTATCAGTACCACAATAAGTGTCAGGTGGCTATTGTTACCTGCACTTATCAGATGAGGAGGCAGAGGCCTTTTCCACTAAAATTCAGTATGGCAAGTAACTCTCAAGCACTTAGCCTCCTGGGGCACTGTCAGAAGTACTACTTGCTCCTAATAGGGTCACCAAACAGTTGGTATAATGAGCCATGGATATAAATAAAGGCGTAATAGTATAAGCTAACGTAGGCTATGGTTTCTACATATTTTGTATGTAATGAACATCACATACATCCCTTGGCAGAAGTCAGTGAGAACTGGGGTGGTTTAGAAGGCAAGGGGGAAGTTGCTGTTAGCCTTGATAGAGGGTTAAAGGGAAAGGAATGGGTGGGGGGGAATGGAAGGGTGGGGAATGACCAAAAAAGAAAAAAAAAATCATGGAGGTAGAAATGCATATAACACATCTGGGAAATAGCACAAATCTGCCGGAAGCAGATGTTTTCTTTCAATTAATTGATAGTGGATTAGTGAAAACAGTGAACGTTCAATTTAGAAGGAATTGTGAAACCCTTCTCTATTCCAATGAACTACCAAGTTAGAGCCATTCTACCAAGTCCAGAGAAGCACTCCAGGGTCTGTATGAATACTAACACCAATGATTTCCTGCACTGCTATCCATCATAAACCCTGGTGAGCTTGTTAGAAATCGTATGTTCCTATCAAATATTGCAGACCCGCTGAAACGGTCTTTTAGGATGGAGCGTAGGTAAAGCCAGAGAGAGAGACACAAGTGGGACCCTTTGTGGGCTAATACATTTTTTTACTTCTTAAAACTGGTATTTTATGTTTTCAGCATTTATTTAGTGGAGCATGGGGAAGGATAAAGAAAGTCTGATGATTATCATCCTAAGAGAGACTGTCATGACCCCGAGGCATATATCCTCCTCCTCTTAAAGGAAGTTCTGCAACTATTTAGAAAGCTTGAGTGACCAAAGCTTGAGTGACCAAGCTTGAGTTGACCATATATTGACATTTGAAGATGTTCTTGCATACTCACCTACCCACCTACTATGAGAGGTGTTCCAAAATATTTGTTTCAACCGTACAAAGTAGCCTGTCTCAGTTCCAGTAAACGAAACTCTGTCTCCTTACATTCTCTGTGATGTTCTAACACCTAAGAGTATCCCTTATAGACTGATATTTTGGGATATTTGGGATACTTTGGGGTCATGACATTTTAATCTGGTTCTGGACTGATAATGTGTTTTCTTTTAAACAAATTCTCTATGGCATTCCTTGTGCAAAGCCAGGGCCCAGAGCACATGGTAGAGTGCCTGCTGCTCTCACAAGTAACCCACAGTTGATGGGCTTTAATTTGAAGAATGTTCTTTTCTTCTTTTAGTATTCCTCCTATAGCAACGCTGACTTCACAGGCTTGTAGCTTGAGCCAATCCCATAGGAATCCACACTCAGAAAGACCTCATACTTGATTTAAGGTTTTGCTCTCAGTACCTCGAAGTTCTTTATTTTGCTTTTATTTCACACTGACCCCTTATGTAAGAAGTCCTACAGACAACAGGATTTCACATGTGCTCCATCATCTGGATGTTGTGGTTTTTTTGCTAAGTCATTCTAGTGTGACTCCTGTCTTCCCTGTTATGGAAAATAAATTCCTATCAGTCTTGTGGCAGCGGACCACAGTGTTGAGTTAGACTGGATTTGCAGATACGATGACATCCTGTTCCATGCCCAACTTCTTCTATACCCCACAGCTGAAGGAATTTGGTCCCATTTTCAGACTTATCATCCCAGGCTATGTTCCTCTTCAGTGAAAATTCAGAGTCCCATGTAACGTTTTCAAAGTGACTCGGGCCTGCTTGTTCACGTACAGCTCTTAGGTTCTTTCTAATAGATAACAATAGAGAGCAATATTTCGAAGTAAGTGAAGGTTAACCACCGCCCCAAAGCCTTCCTTCCAGATTATAAGGGAAGCTTATCTTGGACCAAATTCTGCCAATACATCAGTATTTGTTAAATATCTGCTAACAAACGAACACAGATCCGTTCATACAATCTGTTTTGTGAGCTCAGCGAAGTCTCAATTACCTGGGTTTTTGTATCCTCTGCCCACGTCTTCCCTAAAAGTTCACTGGAAGCTGATGCAGTTTTATTCTAGAGCAATGATCTAATGAGGACCCATTGTAATTAGTTAAAACCGAGGCACTTTAATGTGGGACTTTGGTTGCACAGCTGATAGGATAGCTGAGAGACCAAACAGGGTAGTACGGCAACCCAGGCATTAATACAGGGAAAATATCTTTAACCTCCTGGGCTGCGTGGATGAGATGGTGTTACTGGTAGGACCTGGATTCAGGACCAGAGAGTCACTCGGGGAAGGTACAGACCCCATTCAATTCTTAAACCCTTCTCATGTATATGTACGCATTGTCTGTAAAATAGTGTATCCAGTCCACAAATCCTGAATACAACTCATTTCAGCAGTGAGAGCCCATTTCTAATCGCTGTTATGCTAATTAGCCAAGCCTCTGGTGCTGCTCCTGGATAAAGATGCCCGAAGTGCTGAAGCCGTCACCTGTGGAGCATGGGCTTCCTGATTAGAGTGTCAGCTGGCAAATATCTGGGGTGTGAATTTTTAATTAGGATTACTAACTGCCGCCAAAGTGTAACCTAAAAAACAAATATATATGTCACTATTTATGTTGACGTATTTGAAAGTGAATTAAAAGCCATGACAGTACCCCCTCTCCCGAACTCTATTTCTTCTGTCTCAGGGCCCCTTACTTCTTTCCCACAGTCCTTTCTACCCTGTCCTGCTACCTGCAACCAGAACTCCCTGGCGTCTCCTCTTTGCTGACCTGCGGCTTCTCCACACAATGGTGGCTGGCAGATGCCTTCAAAAGATTTTTCTGCACAGCTGCACACACTGGTGTTCCTTCTTTCCAGATCTTTCCGGTGCTCTCTGCCTGCCTAGGTCATGGCCCAGCTCCCCTCTGAGTACTTTGCCAGACCTCGTGCTCTTTGTGCGCGAACCATGGAGAAATAACATCTAAGGATTCATATTTACAGAAAGCAAACCCCACCACAGCCAGAAACCGAACAATGAAGAGACTCTTAGAAAAAAAGGAAAATCGGGCGCCTGGGTGGCTCAGCTGTTTAAGTGTCTTGATTGCAAGTCAGGTTGTGTGTGATCTGTAGGGTCATGGGATTGAGCCACATCAGGATCAGCGGCGGAGTCTGCTTGAGATTCTCGCTTACCTTCGTCCTCTGCCTCTCCCCACCCAGGGTCAGTCTCTCTCTCTCTCTCTCCCAAAATAATAAATAAATCTCACAAACAAAACAAAACAAAACCATAACGAACACTGGGTATTATATAAGACTGATGAATCACATCAAACAAATAATACATTATATGTTAAGTAATTGAATAATACATTATATGTTAAGTATATAATACTTACATACATTATATGTTAAGTAATTGAATTTAAATTAAAAAAAAGAAAAGAAAATCTGACAAAGTCTTGGGAAACTTGACTGTACCTTTCTTGGTTTTTGACTGATCAAATAGTCAAACACAGAAAATCTGAATTATGTAGCTAATGGGACTGAGGGAATGGAGAAATATCACACTGTACTCTATAGATAATACAAGAAACCTTACATACTAAACAGCTATTACAAGTAGTTACATAAGGTTACTTGTGTTAATCTGTTTGTAAGGTAATTTGATTGGTAACTTCAGAAATGAAGAATGTAGAGGCACCTCAGCGGCTCAGTTGGTTAAGGGTCCGACTCTTGGTCATGACCTCATGGGTCACTCAACACACAGTCAGCTTGGGATTCTCTCTCTCTCCCCTTCTGCCCCCCCCCCCCGCCGCCAAATAAATCTTTTTTTTAAAAATGCAGAATGTAGACAAGGACATTTTCTAGCTGTAGTAACAATCAAACAAAAATTGATACAAATTTAAACAGTATCAAAACCCTGTGGAAACGTAAAAGGACATGTACCTAAATAATTCTTGTGTCAATAGACTAATCTTACATTCAGTCTTCATATCAAGTCCTCTGGGAATCATGAACGCTATATTTAAAGGTAAATTCTTCTCTTTTATTGGTAAAAGTTGGTAAAAAAAAATTTATTCCCAGTTCTCCTTTGACTTGAAATTTACCTAGTTTTCACGTTACATTGTTATGCTTGCTCTTGTTATCTTTGTGTTTGCTGGTAACTCTTATCTGAAAAATGTCTCCTTTTGGATTAGTTTTTTTTTTTTTTAATACATACAGTGTTAAATTCTATATTTTACCTAAAATGAGGGCATTTGAATTTTAATGTAACTTAATGATTTAATTATTCCAGAATTTCAGTATAAATAGGTGCTAAGCCCCAAATATTACAGTATTGAGTTGTAGGAAAGGTTAGGAAACTTATCTTGAAGTTGTGTATACATAGTAAGACATGGTTTTTAATTATTTATTGATCAATAAAATTCAAAGTTTTCTAAAGATATTTGTTGACACTTTATGTGAAATTAGATGAAATCAAGTCAGTAATTGTTTTTACTGTTGCAGTTATGATTATTAATTAGGCCTAGCTTTGGAGACTAAATGAAGGGAGAAATACGCAAGCTACTACCCACCACAGACCATCCATTGGTCTACTTGATTTGTATGACTTGGGCATTATGTTTGTATACTTCTCTTCATTCTGTTTTCCTGGACTATGTTTCTTTGGACTTTTTGCTTTGGAGATTTGGAAAATGCTTATTTTTCTCTGCATTGCTATTTTTCAAAAACATATATCAACCAGTATATTCCCTAAGGCTCATACTGAAAAAAGCACATGAAATTCTACTTCACACATGTGATCATAATAATAGCTAACATTCATTAAACACTTATCTGTACCATATATTGTTCTTCCTAACTCTCATATTTCTCAGTTCTATTTGTTCAATTTTATTTGTTTATATTATACTGCTGCATCATACTACTGTCATTGCAATAACAACCATCCAATGGAAGGGAGCTAACAGTGTGATCTCTATAATGTTTTGAGTGAGCTTCAGATAACTGTTAGACTTTTATTCTCTGACTCAGCTTGCACCTGGATCCTGCCAAGACCCATGTTGATTAAATAGTGAGCACACATAGACCCGCGGCTCCATCAGTCATTTCTTTTTGATACTGTCTTCCAGGTAGACCTATTTCCTTCCTATTCAGAGCTCTTGGCACTCCTGCTGCTCCATTTTACTACTGCATTTAGTCTCTCTCTAGGATAATTCATATTGTGCCAATCAACCTTTACTAGCACTGGTTGGGTTTTATATTTACTCACAGGACATTGTCTGTTTCAGTTATCCTTTTTAACCTTGACATTTGTCTGATCATATCAAATCACTACATCCTTCCTAAATTTGTTAGTACATCTGTTATATTAGTCCATTAAAGATCACCATAGCTTGAAAGGGATTTCTTTTTCCATAAATTGTATTATATCATGATATCCTTCCCACTGGCAGGACTATTCACATCTTCCAGTGTCACTGAAATCTGGCTAGAGCAGCATCTAGACATCTTGACTTCTTTCTCTGTGCCTTTTTTGCATTGTCCCACTCTCCCAAGGAAGCTTCTAGCCTCTTTGTCTCTTTTCTATGTGGCAATATGATAAAAAAGAAAAAAGGTAAAAAAAAAATCTTATGCTTTTCTACCAATATTATTATTACTACAGTAACTATAATACCTATAGTTCATCCAACCCATGTGCCAGACACAACTTCTAAGCACGATATGTGTAGTTGGGGTTCTTTAGTTTGTGACAGAAAACTAACCTTACTTAGAATAAGTTAAAAAAAAGAATTTGCTGGCTCATGGGGTTGAGAGACACCCAAGTTGATCTTTCTATAGGAATGACTCTATCTATATGGCTCAAATGAAAGAAATCAATCTGTGCCTTTCTTTATTTCACAGGTAAATTTTCTACTTTATTACTTTCAGTATTAGGAAAGTCACACCTTTTTATTGGAAAATGTGGCAAAGATGGCCACTAGAAACATCACATGTGTATCTCTGTAGAGTGCCTTATAAATGGGAACCTCAAAAAAAAAAAAAAAAAGTTGGCTCTGTTTGGATTATGGATAAACATAGATGTAGATATCTGAACCAAACACTATGGTAGGGAGGTCAGTATTCTTAGTGGCCAGGCCTGGATCACATGCCCACAGGAAGGCAGGTTAAGTCCATCTCAAATTAAATGAAATGCACTCCAGCAGGAAAGAAGCGTTCTTTCTGTTATAAGAAGGAAAAGGGGGATGTTAGGAGGGTCCAAGCACAGATATCCATTGTATCATTTATTAATCCAATCTAATTTAATATGTGTGGCAGCCCTATGAAACGGATATTATTATTACTTTTACAGATAAAGAAACAGAGACCCATAGGTTGGCTAGCAATCACATGTTCATGAGAGGAAGCACTGGGATTTGGCTTTTGGACTAGGCCTTGACCATTTCCCATCAGTCCTTTTGTTTTCCTGATTATCCCTTTAGACAAATTCTAAAGTGTTACTAATTCCAACTACTGTCCTCAAAACTCTGCTGCCTCTTTCCTTCTCTCAAAAGATTCAGTGGCCTGCTACTTCTCGATAAAAGCAGAAGTTACTAGTAGTAATTTCTCCAATATTTTGTCACCTCACCAAGAGACAGCTATAACTGCATGCATCCTTTCTTCAAGCTCTCATCCAGTGTGAGGCCCATCTCGCATCAGTATTCGAGGTTCTACTCCCTCCTCGTTTCTCAGCGTATTTACTCGGTCATCCCCTCTCTTCTCTGTCTTCAACCTCACTACTGGCTGCCACTCATTAGCATTTAAACTCAGATGTGCAAAATCCCCCTTCACTTCATGACCCCGTCCGGCTATAGTCCTCTAGTCCTCTTTATATGATTTTTCTGAGCTAGAATTCTTTAGTTTTCTCTACTCACTGACTCTTTCACTCCCTTCCTCTGCAGTCGTCTTCTGCTCCCATAACTTTGCCAACAACAGTCAATATTAAGATTATCAATGACAGGCGTGTTGATAAAGCCAGTGGGTTTCTTTTAGACCTTATTCTACTTGATGTCTCTATTGCTTTAAACTCAGTTTATCATATTCTTTTTGAAGAAGTTCCTCAAACATCTGTACTGAGCTAACACTTTATTCTCACTTTTCCCATCCTCTCTAGGCTATCTCATATATGCAGTGCATTTCACTTACCGTCTAAGGACTGATGACTCCTGAATTTAGATGCCCACCCTCTTTGATGCCTGTCTTAGAATTCTAGGCCTCTATCTCCAACTGCGGGTTCACTATATCCAGTTGGATGCTTCAAAATCCCTTCTGCTCTATCATATTCAATACTCAACTCTGGTTGTCCCCCGTAACCCGAGTGCTTCCTTAACCTTGCCCCTTTCGTTATATGACACCTCTATCGTGTTCCTAAAGCCAGAAAGCGCTGTTAGGCTAGACTCCTTTCTCTCTCTCCCCAACTACATTTAATGTATCAGCAAATCTTGTCAATTCTAAAGGAAAATCATATCTTGAAATTCTCTGCTTCCCTCATCTTTCTTTCTATGTCTATAGTATAAGTCACTGTGTTCTCTTACCTCATCTGTCACAATACTTCACTGGCTCCTTGTTTCTGTTGTTCGGCCATACAGACTGTTCTCCATATACCAGTAGCCAAATGATCTTTCTCAAATCTCATCTTGTCATTCCTCTGCTTAAATTCTTTTGGTCCCACTTACCCTACTGCCATCCAGGGGTCTATAGTCTGGAAAGGCCCTCTGAAATCTCACCGCTGTCTGTTTTCCCCAACCCCCCCAACCCAGCCATTTCTCTAGCCTTCTCTTTCACCGCGCTTCTCCTTTGCCTCTGAATTCAGCCAGACTGAAATCCTTAATGTTCCTTTCATAAGCTCTATTTTGCTTCCAAAGATCCTTCCCTATGCCTTAAAGATACTATTAGGTGTCCACGTGACGTGTATCCAGATGCCCTTGTGCTTAAGGTACGCTATTATGTTGCAGTTTCTTATGATAGTAGTCAGAGCTGGACAGGAAAACAGATTCCATTGCATGTATTTTAAGACAGAGATTCAACACGGGAAATTAGGTGCTTATGATTCAACTGGAAGAGCTGGACAAAAGAAGGTCAAGGAGCCTCGCACTAGATCTGGGTTCAGCTCTAGCTTTGAGGAATTAAGGAGTGGCTGCTTGCTTCCTCTAATCCGGTTCACGGCTTCTCTCCTGTCAGGACATGACAGCAGGGAACTGTCGAACATGGTGACAAGCGCCATGCAGCACTGAGGTGGGTTCCTCCTGTGGAAACGCCTTCAGGCTGCTCCAGAATCTTAAAGCCAGGCATAGGCCTGCTGCTCCAGAGAAAGGGTAGTGTGGCTTCCACTTCTCTTTTGCCTTACAAATGTCAAATTATGGTGCATATTGGCAGAACCTAAGCTGTACCTTGAACCCTTCTGGCTAGGGAGTTTGGGAAATGTAGTTTCTAGTCTTCTAGTTCCTACTAGGGACCCGTAGAGAAGGGGGTGAAGATGGTGCCTAGTTCTAGTATTCACCACAACCATTCTTTTATCTGGTATCCTATCAAAACTCCGAGCTCCATGAGAGTGAGGACTCTGGTTCCCTATTATTTCAACTCTGGACCCATCCGAATGAATGCCTGACCCAATGAACATTGATGTCATGGAAGAATAATGAGTTCTTTACACCTCAAAGATATATTAGGGACATCATTGCTGATAAAATGAAAGTTAATTACAGTCCAGATTCTGTCATAAGAATATAAAGCTTTCTAGGACTTATTGTTATACTGATATTTTTATGCACTGTTATGTTCAGACACTGTGCTAAGTCTCTTTACCTGAATGACTTCATTTAATCCTTAAAATAGCTCTTGAAGTAGATTGTGTGATTATCACAATTTTATAGATGGGGAAATTAAGGCTCAGAGATTAAGTCGATTATCCAAGCTCATTAAGTTTCTAAAGGGATAAACTGTGTTTGAAACCCAGGGATGTCTCATTCCAAAGCCCGTGAGCCATTCTCCACTGTAGCATCTCCCCTGAGAGAAGTAGGATTTCCTGGGACTCTGGGATGCATTCATGACCTTTTGACTCAAAAGCCAGTGTCCCTTCCGAATTCTTCACTGCATCAATTTAAATGACTTCTCTTGCATAACAAAGAGGCTTTTTTAGATCTTCTTCAAAAAGAACAAAGTCTATCTGGCAGCTGCCCCTTTAGTAGCAGGAAGTGATGACAACCCCACTTAAAAGGGCACCCGGGTGGGTCTGTCAGTTAAGTGTCCGACTCTCCCCGTTTCATCCCAGGTCGAGATCTCAGGGTTGTAAGGTCGAGCCTGCGTGGGGCTGTGCGCTCAGGGTGGAGTCGGCTTCGGATTCTTTTTGTCCCTCCCTCTCCCTCCTCCTCTGTTTCTCCCCTGACCCCGGGTTGTCGGTGCTCTCCCTCCCTCTAAAATAAATAGAATAAACAAAGCATTTTTTAAAAAATGAAAAAATTCAGGGTGCCTGGGTGGCTCAGTCAGTTAAGAGACTGCCTTCGCTTTTGTTTCCTTGGCCTTTGGAGACTTACCTTGAAGTTGCTGTGGCTGATGTCGAAGAGGTTACTGCCTGTGTTCTCCTCTAGGATTCTGATGGATTCCTGCCTCACGTTGAGGTCTTTCATCCATTTTGAGTTTCTCTTTGTGTACGGTGTAAGAGAATGGTCGAGTTTCGTTCTTCTGCATATAGCTGTCCAGTTTTCCCAGCACCATTTATTGAAGAGACTGTCTTTCTTCCACTGGATATTTTTTCCTGCTTTGTTGAAGATTAGTTGACCATAGAGTTGAGGGTCCATATCTGGGCTCTCTACTCTGTTCCACTGGTCCCATTTGCAAGGACATGGATGCAACTAGAGGGGATTACGCTAAGCAAAATAAGTCAATCAGAGATAGAATTGTCCTATGATCTTACTCATACGAGGAATTTGAGAGGCAGGGTGGGAGGTTGTGGAGGAAGGGAGGGAAAAATGAAAAGAGATGCCATTGGGGAGGAAGACAAACCATAAGAGACTCTTGGTCTCAGGAAACAAACTGAGGGTTGCTGGGGGGAGAGGGGAGGGATGAGGAGGATGGGGGATGGACATTGGGGAGGGGATGTGCTATGGTGAGTGCTGGGAAGTGTGCAAGCCTGATGGATCACAGACCTGTAACCCTGAAACAAGTAATACATTATATGTTAATAAATAAATAAATAAGAGACTGCCTTCTGCACAGGTCATGATCCCGGAGTCCTGGGAAAGAGTCCCACATCCTGCTCCCTGCTCAGTGGGGAAACTGTTTCTCCCTCTCCTTCTTCCTCTGCCTGCCACTCCCCCTGCTCGTGTGCTCTCGCACTCTCCCTCTCTCTCTGTGTCAAATAAATGAAATATCTTTTGAAAAAAATTAGAGAGTTGCCAGACAAAATATGGGATACCTAGTTATATTGAATTTCTGATACAGAACCAGTATTTTTTTAGTGTAATATATCCCACATGTTGCATGGAACATACGTACACCAAAAAAATTCATTTTTTATTTAAAATTCAAACTTTATTGATTGCCTTATTTTTTTAATTTATTTTTTATTTATTTTCAGCATAACAGTATTCATTATTTTTGCACCACACCCAGTGCTCCATGCAATCCGTGCCCTCTCTAATACCCACCACCTGGTACCCCGACCTCCCTACCTCCCACCCCCCGCCCCTTCAAAACCCTCAGATTGTTTTTCAGAGTCCATAGTCTCTCATGATTCACCTCCCCTTCCAATTTCCCCCAACTCCCTTATCCTGCCTTATGTTTTTGTTTGTAATCTCTAGAACTTCCCTTATTAGAAGCCACATTAATAAATGTAATAACTTCATTTACTGGACATTGCAGCTTGCATAGCACTTTTTCCACCTTTAACTTATTTAACATACACAACAAACTTTGAGAAGTAAATTGCTTACTCTGTAAATACAACCAAGGACGCTGGGCTCAGAATAGTTAAGAAATTTGCCCATTTCCCTACAGCTCATGGGAGGTGGAGCTAGAGTATAAATCCAGTGTGTCTCAGTCCACGTTATATTTTCTCTCCTCAGTACCCTGCACAATCCAGCTCAAGCATCACCTTCTTTGGGAAACCTACCCAGACTACTCCCTATCCAAAGGTGAATTTATTCCTCACTCTTTTATGCTGCCATGGATGTTTGAACATGTTGTTATTATGCGATGCAGCACATTGCTCTGTAAGGGTTATGTTTTTCTCTCTGCCAGAACTAAAATTCTTAAAATAGTGTGGTAGGCAGAATAATGACCCCCACAAAGGTGCTCTTATCCTAATCCCTGAAAACTGTGAGTGTGTTACCTTATATGGCAAAAGGGACTTTGCAGATGTGATTAAGGGTAAGGGCCTTAAAATAGAGGAATTATCCTGGTTTATCCAGATGGGCCCAGTCTACTGACTTGAGTCCTTACAATTGAAGAATCCATCCTGGCTGTGGTCAGGGAGAGATGACATGACAATAGTAGAAGAAGGGTTAGAAATCTTCAACTTTGCTGACCTTGAAGATAGATAAAATGGGCCAGGAGCCAAGAAATAAATGCAGACTCCCTCCAAAAGCTGAAAAAAGGCAAGGGCATAGATTTTCCTGTAGAACTACCAGAAAGGAACACAGCCCTATTGACAACTTGATTTTAGCCCAGTGAGACCCATTTTGGACTTCTCAGTTCCATAAGATTATACATTTGTGTTTTAGGCTGCCCAAGTTTGTGGTAATTGAAGCAATAAGAAACTAAAAGGAGTAAGGTACCACCTCTTAGTCACTGCTATTTTTCTAACTAAAATAGTAAGCAAGCGTAAGCACATAAGTGCTGAAACTGTTTTCTTGCATGGATAAATGAAAACTAGAACATACTGCTTCATGATCAGAGCGTTAGGAAGCGAGAGCCACCCAGCTAGGGTATGGGGAAGAAAAATGATCTCTACTTATCTTCCCTGAGCTAATGAGAGTAAATGATCTTCTGTATTACTTGGCCCAATGATCATAAATCTAGAAAAGGAATAGCAATAAACGATGACTCCAGAGTAAGCCTTTGTATCTTCCTAGTTGTATCTGTGATCATGAATGGAAATCTCACCCACAGTTGCTGCAGTGATAAAAACAGCTAAAATTTCTTGAATTACTGTTTTAACAGTTGTCAACTTTAGTGTATGTATAAAATGACCTGGGACACATGTTCATGGTTGCATATTCCTGGGTCCAGTCTCTAGAGATTCCGAGTCAGAGATGGATCCCAGGTGACTCTGTGGGCCATACCACAAAGGAGATATACAATAACACAACATGTTATATAACGTAACCTAATAACATATATGTGTCAGGATAACTGATGCCGTCTTCTTAGTCTTACCTTATTGTTCCAGTGAGCACTCTGTGGAGTACGTCTTTGGTCCTAAAAACAACTCTGAAACCAAATCTCATTCCTAAGTAAGAGAGAGAGCAAAGGTGAAAGGAATCATTTCCATTATTTTAATGGCATTTCTCATCATGAAAGTATCCAGAGGTCAAGGTAATCTAAAATGAAATACACAGGGGGCGCCTGGGTGGCTCCGTGGGTTAAGCCTCTGCCTTTGGCTCAGGTCATGATCTCAGGGTCCTGGGATCAATTCCCACATCCGCTCTCTGCTCAGCGGGGAGCCTGCTTCCTCCTCTCTCTCTGCCTGCCTCTCTGCCTGCGTGTGATCTCTGTCTGCCAAATAAATAAATAAAATCTTTTAAAAAAAGATAAAATACACAAACACATTTCAGGAATTCTTTATTGAGTAGACTGGCCATAGAACCATCAAACGCAGGAAGAACTTCTCAGAGGAGTCCACTGTGGCATCTTCAAATCAGGAAAATATAAAGGAGGAAATTTCTGTCTTTTTTTGTTAAACTGAAGAAATGAGAATTTTAACCTACAACCAACCATTGGAAATAAAAACCACAAGTTCTGGAGAAATGTTCCCAACTGATCATTTATAACGGTGATCTTTTTTCCCCCTTAAAAATGTAGCACATAACTAAAACTAAAAAAGAGCTTTGAATACCCAGAAAGATAAAGAAGAAAACGAACATTTCCCATAATTTCCCCGCCTAAAGATAAGCTATGACCAATGCTTTGGTTATGCATGTGTATCCTAGCTATTTGAGATTATACTGTATATGCAATTTAATATCATGCTTTTTCTTTCCAGTTAACGTTCTATCTGCACCCCCGCTATGGCCAACTTATTGTAATGAGATTGATTTTGTTAAATTATTCTCTTTAAAAGAATGGAGAGATTCAGAAATCTTAAGAGTCCAAAAACCAACTTCATGCTCAACACCTCTGCATATTATTCTTGAAGAGAAGCAATTAGGTCTTCCTAGAATGCCAGAGGCATCAAGGCACCTGCAGCTACTGACTGCTAATCATATTAGACAGAAGTTAATTTTGAGGTAACTTGCCCTCTGGCTCCCCACGTGTCAGGCAGTGCGGTGGCTCTTTTATTTGCAGTGGCATTCAAGTGGGCAGTGCCATGTTTAGAGAATAATGTGCATTCCAGGCCTGCCATTCTCAACTGATTGCAAAGCTTTGTTGGAAAAGACAGAATTCTAGAATGTTCAGACCATAAATCACATTGGTGGAAATTGTCTTTCTCTAAAAGTTTATGGTGTGGTGCAGTGCCATTTTTCTTTTGGAGTTGAATTTGACTGAATTCCACTTGTCATCGCTAAGAAATATTTTATTTTCATTTTCAATTCAGTCATAAACTGCTGAAAATATTCCCTCCAGAGGTAAATTAGGGTGTAGTAATAGCACAACTGAGTCTTAGCAGTAAAAAATATTCACTATACATTAAATATACATGGGTATAGTTTGAACAAATGTGATTGTCAACATTGTGCCCATCTTAATGCAAAATTGAAATCTTATGTGATTTGCCTAGTCTTTTGGATCTATTGCTAAAGGAAAAAACCTTTCATTCGCTTCTTAGGCTAATGAAACAAGTTACCAGGTTGGAGATAGGAGACCAAGTCAAGAAGGCCAAGTTCTCCCTCCTCTGAGCATCTTTTTATCTAAACACACTGGAAGTTGTTAATTCATCTGGTTTGGTCCACTTTGGTGGATACTCGCAGAAACCTTAGTGCTCGATACTCCTTTTACTTTTCTAAACTGGTAACTTGTTCTAAGTTGCACAATCAAAGGCTATATTTCTGGTGAATAGACCCAGAAAACTATGTTGTTTATGTAAGATTTCAATCTAAGGCAAGTGATGTTAATAATCTTATATTTGAGTTTTCTTGCTAATTTTTTAATATGGTAGCATTAAAATGCAGAGGACATTATAGAGTTTTCAAGGTATTGGTATGAGAGAGGTGCTTATATGAAGAGGTGCTTATAAACTAACTATAAATATTAATTGGATTTTACTCCAAGAAACACTGAGAATATGAGGAATGGTTTCTGGTTTCCATTCGGCCACTAATAAGCTGTGTGAGCTTGAGTGAACCACTTTACTTGCTTGTGTTGGAGAGAAAAATGATAATGAACTATATCATTGTGGTACAGCAATCAGAGAAAATATAGGCTTGCACCAAAAGTCAGAATTAAAAATAGAATGGCAATGGAAAAAATCAGTCAATTTAACCCCAAGTGGTGTCTATAAGGTAGAAGGAGAAAAAAAAAAACAAAACAAAAACTGGTCATTTGCACAGTTTTGCTCACAGAAATGAAGTAGAGTTTGCAGCACTCCCATGCTAAACAACTAGCATGAGTTTATCACTCAGGAAGGATTGCAGCAGACTCCTGAACAAGGTGGCTCTAGAATGTTCAGCCACACCCTGTAGTCTTATGGCCTAATGGCCAAAGGGGGAACCTGTACGGGCCTAATTTTATCAAGGAAGCAGCACCATGGCTCTGTCCCGAGAGTGACACCAACTGCCCTGGGAACCTGGGTGGAATCGAAAGAAAAAGGACAAGAAGACATTGAATAACTGTAGTGTTTGTCTTTTGGGGAAACTTTAAATGTATTTCTTCTCCCACTGACTCTGCTCATGTCCATGTGATTGATAAATCATGTGCTGGTGTGGCCAGTCTACCTTATCAGTTCAGCTGGTCTGTTTACTTTGCAAAGGCTACAGGGAAAAGGGAAAAGGGGCCGTTATGCCTTCTCGGTGCCCTTCCTTTGTGATTTGATCTGGGATGTGTGCAACATAAGCAGTACTTTCAAGCCAAGCCTGTGAAGTAATGACCTTGGTTTGGGTCTTGCTCCCTCTACTGATGAACTTTGTGATCCTGGACAAGTTTCCTACTTCCTCTGAACCTCAATTTTGTCATCTGTAAAATAAGGATAATGATGGGTTCTCTATCTTGTCATTATTATACATGAAAAGATTAGCAGGAATTTGTCTAGGTTCACAAAACGAGGCCTGGTTGAGCCAGAGCTGGCTGGCTTCATGCCTGTGATCATGGAAGTGACCTAACCTGTTCAAGATTGCAGAGCTGTTTGGCAATGAAACTGGGTATAGCAGAAACTGCTACGGTCTACTTAAAAGACATTCTCCTTCACTTTCTTACTGAAGAATCATTTTCCCCCAGTGTAGAATTGTGGTCAGTTATAAATTCAGCTCTCTGGGGGTTCCTTAAAGTTTTGGTTACTATATATGAGACCTACTTCTGTCCAGTAATCAGAAATATACCAAGTGGGTTTTCCACTAAAGCTAGCTATCTTGATAAAAAGGGCCAGACTCAGTTTACATATATCCTTCCTCAGGCTAAGCCATGGAAATAATACCTAGAGGTGGAACAGCCACTTTTCAAACCACCCTGTTTTCAGAAAGGAAAAAGCCAAATGCTAAAGATGGCAGAGGTAGAGATGAGCGCTGGAAGGAGCCTTTGTGATAAAGCTTTATCAGCCTGCATGATGAATTTCCTGACTTAGTTGCATTAAAAAAAAAAAATCGCTGTTTCCTTAAGTTACTATAGTCTAGTCTCTCTTACAGCTAAACCCAATTCTGACTGATATATTAAGATTCAAACCTACAGAAATTTATTCAGCACATATTTTCTGGTGAGGTCCCTAGAGACAAAGCTCCGCTCATACTATTTCTCATCTTGTTTATTTGTAATAGTTACCATTCTGTCCTTGGTCTTAACCATCAGCTCCTCAGGGACAAAATGCTTGGAACCCAGAATGATGTACAGCCAATACCTATGATTTAAGGATTGGGAAATTGGGGCCTAGAGAGAGGTTATTTCGTGGTGGAACAGAGGCTGTTGCTGAGGACTTTTGATGTTCAGTCTTAACTCTCTTAGCATTAAGGTCCTACAGGACAAACCAGGATGGTTTGAAACTACTCATAAGGTACTGGGCATTAGGGCCAGTTGTAAATGTTTAGACAGTAAAAGGAATATTTCCCAGGGCGCCTGGATGGCTCCGTCAGTTAAGTGTCTGCCTTCGGATCAGGTCATGATCCTGGGGTCCTGGGATTGAGCCTCAAGGCAGCGGGCTCCCTGCTCAGAGGAGAGTCTGCTTCTCACTCTCCCTCTGTCCTGCCACCCTGCGTGTTCTCTCTCTCTCACTCGCTCGCTCAAAAAAATAAAATCTTAAAAAAAAAAAAAGAAAGAAAAAACCATTTTCCTATTTTATAATTTTTCCCTGAATATTTTTGCTACTTGCCATATAGTATCTGCAAAATGGGCATACCAGCGCGTCTGTTGTAGCATTGTTGCTAGGATCTAAGGAGTTAATATATGTAAAGCTCTTGAAACAGTCCTGGAATATAGGCTAACTGAAATATTAGACCTTAGAGATGAATTGTTTTTAACTCTGAAGTGTGAGTGTTTTCAATTTCTTATTCTCAGAATACTTGAAATGACTAAAACACAAGTTCCATAGTCAGGCAGAATTGAGTTCTAGACTGTCGCCTAGGAACAGAGCGACATTGGGAAAAGCACTCAGTGCTCCAAATCTTGATATCGTCGTCTGTAAAAAAGGATCCTTTTGGTAGCTAGCTCACTGAGTTATGTGGAGTAACTGATGTATTTTATGTGAGCGTACAGCTTAGTTGGGCGCTAACTACACATAGCTATTGTGATCCTAAGGTGACTTGTTACTTAGAGCCTATCTTCTAATAGACCTTCAGGGCTTTTTGCTTCTTTTTTTTTTTTCCTCATTGATCTCTAAGCTTGGACTGCATGTCCATCACCTTCATTTACCTTGGGTAGCCTGTCCTTCTGTTAGCTATCTTTTTTTATTTCTTTTTTTGTTTTTAAAGATTGTATTTATCTGACACACAGAGAGAGAGACGACGAGAGAGGGGATACAAGCAGGGGGAGGAGGACAGGGAGAACAGGTCTCCCGCTGAGTAGGGAGCGTGGTGTGGAGCTTGGTCCTAGGACCCTGGGATCATGACATGAGCCAAAGGCAGATGCTCAATGACTGAGCTAACCAGGCACCCCTTTTTAAAAAATTTCTTGATAACTTTTCCTTTGTGTGATGATTAAATTTTATGTATCAACTTGGCTAGGTTATGGTGGCCAGTAGGTTGGTTAAATACTTGCCCAGATATTACTGTGAAGATAGTTAAAAGGCATGCTTAAATTTACCATCAGTTAACTTTGAGTTAAGGACATTATCATCAATGACATAGGTGGGCATCATCTAATCAGTTGAAGACATTAAGAGCACAAAGGCTTCCTGGAATTCTGGAGGCTTCCTGGAATTCTGGAATTCTGAGGCTTCCTGGAATTCTGCCTTAGTTAAGACTTCCTGAATTAAGACTATGACATAGAAATTCTACCTTGGGTTTGGCAGGTGGCAGGAGGGTGTGGGGAGAAATCCTGCCTCACTGTCCATTCCGCTTGCCAACCCTGTAGAATTCAGACTCAAGATTTGGACAACAAGTCTTGCATGGGTTTCTAGCCTGCCCTACAGATTCTGGACTTGCCATCACCCACAAATGCATGAGCCAACTCCTGAATGCAAATCCCATCATATAATACAATAGAAAATCTAGGACGAAATCTTACTAGTTATTGGTTCTGTTTCTCTGGAGAGCCCTGATAAACCTTGCCCCCTGTACAAAATGGGGTCCTAGAAAAAACAGATCTCTACTTATTTTAGAAACTCCATGGAGAACCTCATCGTAACTTCTGACATTTCTTCTGACTAATGGGAGAGGAGCAGCTCCGTAGGAAAACTGGCTGATGTTTTTGTGTTTCTGTTTTGAAAGCCAGCCCTTCATTCTCCTCTCACAGTCAATTTACTGTTCCCTACAGCCTTTCACTTTAAATTTACCACTTCTCTCCACACACCTCTTGGGAGTTTCCACTCCAGTACGTCTCTTTTTTTCTTCCCCACTTCTCCTTGCGGCTCTCTTGTCGTAACCACTCATTAATCATGGAAATCATTTTACAGCTCGGGCTGGGAGGAACCTCATGGCCACTGGATATAGCACAGTGAGAGCCCAATGTCAGATCTGGACGCCACGCGCTTTACCCCAGTTGTTATTCACCACAGACCTTCTATCCCCTAGATGATTTTCAGGAAGCCAGAGATTTGATAACAATCTGCAGGCATGTGGGGAGGCTCAAAGAATGACATGAAGGGCTCCTGGGAGTCTCTAAGATGTGACTAAAGCATACGCCTGTCCCCTCATGACAGCAGAAGCAGCTACGTGCCCTAAGTGGACAAAGTGCTTGATTACTTACCCAGAGATATTAGTGTCCTAAGAAGAGCTCATATCTACTCCAGAAGGTACAGCTCAGGGAAGTCAATTAATTAAAGTAGTTTTCCAGCTGATAGATTGATGCATTACCATGGTTTCAGCAAAGCACAGATTAGAAGCATATTGTGTCTGATGGCCCGGTCATCGCTCAGTGTTGACTGTAATTTGCTAGAGAAGGAGACTCAAAATAAGAACTAAACCTAGAAAGAGTTGTGGCAAGGGACTTAACGAATGCTGAGGAAGGCTTTATTGAACACAGACTATATGCCAAGTTAAGTGAGTTACTCCCGTCACTTCATTTAAGACCCAGATGTCCTTTAAGATAGATTTTAGTATTTCCCTGATTTTATGAAAAAGGAAATAGGCTCAGAGGGGTTGCATTACTTTCCCAAGGACTTACGGCTAGTTAGTGGCAGAGCGGGCAGGGAAAATTGAGCAATAGTAATAGGTATGTTCGACCACCCCCCCAAACCCCGCCATGCACACACACTTAGCCTGTTGAATTTCTGCTGGCCCAGTGACTTTTCCCGTGTCCTCTTAGCACCCTTGACCTTTTTTTTTTTTTTTAATTTGGTTTTTTAAAAGATTTTATTGAGAGAGAGAGTGCATGTGAGCAGGAGGAGGGACAGAGAAAGAGGGAGAAAGAGTCCCAGGCAGACTCCACACTGAACACAGAACCCAACATGGGGCTTGATCTCGTGACCCCGAGAACATGACCTGAGCCAAAATCGAGAATTGGACACTCACCTGCCTGAGCTACCTGGGTGCCCCTCACACCTGGCCTCCTCCTTCTGTAGTCCATCACACATCAGGAGGCCTTTCTCTGTTTTCATGATGATGTATTATACTTTGTTGATCTCTCATGCTTTTGTGACAATTCCAACTGCTAAAGGATGCAATCAAATCACAGTGCTAACAAGACATGTGTATTTGCAGCCCACCCGTGGTGGGTAGGGTACACTCCATCACAATGAAGGTGTGAGAAAGGTTTCTGTTTTGTTCCTTGGTTGCCATCGCAGCTGATGAAGTATAAGACCTTGGAAGCACAACTGCTTTGATCCCAGCTTCTCTGTAGCTGATCCTGCCAGGCGGCTTTGAAGTGAAGCAAGCCACGGTTCCCTGTGGGTAGGGTATGGGAAGTGCTAGAAGGAGTGGGGAGTTCATGGGGCCCGTTAAGTGGCTGTTGCTAGGATCCAGGTGTGACATTTGATGAGAACTTCAAGTAAGGCAGAGGAAATGGACATGAAAACAAGGGGGCAGATAGGATCTATTCTAAATGGTTAAAATCCACAGGATATGGAAACCTTTCGAAAGTGGGGGAACTTTAGGATGAGTCATTAACTTCTGGTTTTTGAGATGAGTGGATAGTGGTGTCTTTCACAGATGGAAAACACAGTAATAGGAGCAGAGGCTTCAGTTTCGTCTTGCAGTGTTCTCCTGGCAACCCATGGTAGGCAGGGAAACCAAGCAGAGGAAATCAAAAAAGGTACAGAGGTTAAAAAAAAAAAAAAAAATTAACAAGGCCTGTCTCTAAAACAGCAAGTGGATTGGTTTCATTGAAGTGCAGAATGCATATAGAGGGAGAAGTGGGAGATGAGGTTGGGGAGGAGGTACCTAAGGATTAGGTCAAAAAGGTCTTTTGAAACCATGTTAAGGAGTTTTGCTATCATCCTTAGGGGAAATGGAAGATTGCGAATAGGTTTTAAGCAGGGAAGTGACTTGATTGTAAAGATTTTCACTTTAGAAAATCTCTCCAGTACAGAGGATATGGCACGAGAATGGGTTAATGACAAAACAAGAGGAGATGTTAAAGTAGCTCAGCTGGGAGATGGTGGTGATTAGGACTAGAATAGTGGTGATAGAGGCTGCAAAAAGTTGATGGAAGGAGAGAGATTTTAAAGATAGACAGGGCAGTGTATCTGGATGGCTTGGTCAGTTAAATGTCCACCTCTTGATTTCGGCTCAGGGTCATGATCTCGGTCAGGTTCATGAGACCAATCCCACATCGGGCACTGCTCTGGTGTGGAACCTTCTTAAGATGCTCTTTCTTCCTCTGTCCCTCCCACTCTGCTCACCCACGTGCATGTGTGTGTGCTCTCTCTCTCAAAATAAAGAAAGATACAATGGGCCAGACTTGCCGATGACTTAGGTGTGGAGGATACAAAAACTAGGGAATCTAGGCTAACTACTAGCCTTGATGTTGGTTTAAGTGAAATTTCACTTTTACCCTTATCACTCTGGAAAACATTGTTTTATTTCTTCCTATTAATACAATTATTTCCTCAGAAAATTGTGAATGCATATAACTTTTTGTTTTGGAGGCTACTCTGTGCTATTTAAACCCATCAGTATTTACTTGTTTCTGTAATAAACAAGGATAAAAGGGTAGTGCTTGGAATCAAGTCCACATGTAACTTTGGTTGTCTAAAGGCAGTAAAAGGAAAGGGCCCTTGACAGGGAATAAAGATATATGTGCTCTTCATCTGACTTACTTTAGCCCTTTGAGACCTCATTTATTTTTTCTATCGTCAATAATAACCAAACAACACAGAAAAGTGTGTGTGTGTGTGTGTGTGTGTGTGTGCTCGTGTGTGCTGTTGGCACCAGGCTAAGACTAGAACTCTAAAATCCCCCTTGCCATAAATGTGTTGTCTTAATCAGATGCATGGAAAATAGGTCTTTGTATCTTGTCTCACTTCAGTTTCTGCTTTATGACATTAAGAATTCCAATAACATCAGATCTCTGAAGTAAAGTTATTTATTTAACATTTTGTGATCATCTCCAGCAGTTTGTCTCTTCTACTCTTATCCATTCACTTTCTGAATTTTCGATAAATACTAAACACCAAGAAGTGGGGACCTGGCACTCTTTTCATAACCTGCTTGGGATGTAAATGGCACACATGTAGTGATGAAAACTTGACATAATGCATTAGCTATGATTGCCCCTCATTTTCCACCCAGTTCAAATATTTGTTCTTCTTTTGGGTAGTACCCCATATCAAAAGACTTTGAAACATTTAAGAGTTCTGGGTAGGATGATTGGATTATTTTGAGAATCCTATTCAAATAGTGAACCACTTTCCTTGCAAATGCATTACCCTGGTAATGCTGGTAAATATAGGTAATTCACACTTGTATGGAAGGAACAGTTCTTTGAACTTTATTTCACATGGCCTCTCAGCTCCATGTGGAAAGTAATTTAGTGCTACTGCAATAGGCAAACAAAGACAGCCTATTTGGTTGTTACAAATTGATCATCCAAAAGATTTTGATAAATCACCGCCACCTGTGTGTCATGGAAATACTGAATGCTGAATATGTTTAAGCTATTAAATAATTCACTGAAGGGGCGCCTGGGTGGCTCAGCTAGTTAAGCGGCTGCCTTGGGCTCTGGTCATAATCCCAGGGTTCTGGGATCAAGCCCCGCATCGGGCTCCCTGCTCAGCGGAGAGCCTGCTTCTCCCTCTCTCTCTGCCTGCTGCTCTGCCTACTTGTGATCTCTATCTATCAAATAAATAAATAAAATCTATTAAAAATCACTGAAATTAAAAAATCACTGAAATATATGTTGTATGCTATTGCTAATATGAATTTTGAACTAGCTCTGACCAAAGAACAAGTATATATTCTTTTTCATCTCTTACAGCTTGTCTCCAGGTGATGTTTTATTGTCAGAGTGAACCATGTATAAGATTAAAAAGTATAGAGCTACCTAATTTTCTTTTTAAGAAACTGAAAATTATTTAGAATATAATTTTAATTTTAAGCCCATAGCTCTTAGATAATGAAAGTTAGGTCAAACACTTAAATATGACTTAGAATCGAAGCAACTAGCAATACCATAGTAGTGATGCACATGCTCTAGGCTGTAAGACAGTGGTGACAATTTAGGCAAGATAAAGCTTATAGAAGACTTGAACTGTCAGTTTCCGAGTGGATAAATTTAATGGGAAAAAAATTAATGTAACCTGAAAGTGCTGCGTAAGAAGGTAGGTCAATATTCCACTGAAAGACATTAAGGTAGTTGTGATTGGGATCTTCAAATAAAATTCTAAAACAAAGAATGGATGGGTGGATGGATGGATGAATGAATACATAATCTCAGGCATTTGAATGTCATGAAAGTGTGCTAACAGACAACTGATGGAGAAACTGGTGGGAAATACAGAAGTACGATCAGTCTTGACATTATTCAAAATAGTGGTAAAATATCGTCAGTAAGAGCCACATGGCTCAGAGGGAAATGCATACTCTCATTTATAGTTCAGGGAAGTCGCAGGCTTGGATTTGAATTGATACTAAAAACATCTTGGAAACACCTGACTTAATTTGTAGCAAAACTAAGGCACTCTTTTCATCTCATGCCAGTAGTTTTTGAGATTTATCTGGGATATTGTCTACCCAGTATAAGTTCTTTGAGTAAGTGGATTGCTAAAATTAATCTTCCTGAAGCACTTTGGATACACTCCTATCTGTGATATACAACTTGGAATATAGGAAGGAAATAAATGGATGATAGATAAATAGATAGATACATACATGCATACATACATGCATACGTACATGCATACATGCATACACAGATAGCCATCCCAGGGATTAGCTGGCTCCCTCTGCTCCTTCCCATCATCTCAGAACAGGCTTGAAGCACAGTCTGTACCTAGTAAATAGACCCATGGTTTCCTCAAGATTTATGTGGCTTCCTTTTACATGGTTCCCTCTGACTTTGTATCCTTTCTTGTTGACTTGGTTCTGCTTCAAGATCATCTCCTCACACTCCTTGTGCTGTCTGTGATGGACACTGGAGCATCCCAGACGTGGAATTTAGCCGTGGAATTTCCACGTAAGCTTTTGTGTGTTTAGCAGGTCTTCCGGGTTTTCTGGGGAAGTCATAGGATGTGTTTATTGTAACAAAGCAGACAATCTAAAATGGTATACTTAAACATCCCTAATTTTAACCCTCCTTTGGCCACTTGAGTTGGGGTGGTAATGTGGGCGGTTTTTCATTGTCTTTTCTTCAGTTTGGTGAAAGGTGACAAGCAGGGGCATTTGGTTTCTTCTCCACGGTTATTCCTTCTCACCAGTGAGACAGAACAGGACAGGCCCCAGCAGCTCCCTATGTGAATACCAGAGTAATTATTTCATAAGGGAAAATTGCTTTGACACACATGTTTTTAGTTCATATGCATTTTTTTCAAGAATGCAACCTTTTTTATAAGATACCGTAAGTATGTGTTTATGTGCATTTAAAAAACACATCTCATTAAACCCAAGCAGAGCAACATAAATGACTCACAAAGATAAGATTTAAGAGCAGCTATCCATACTTTTTCACCTTTTATATTTAGACTAGCTAGAAATTATTCTGTTCCACTGTTGTGGTTTCCCACATTTATTTTCTGTGGTTTCCTTACTTATTCATCAATTTTCTATTTTCATATCTACTAATTTTGGCTTTTTATCTTATTATTTACTCATTCTCGTCTTGGATACAGTTTCTCTTTTTCTAACCTCAGTTAAATGGTTGTTTTCACTTAGTTTCTCTTAGCTAATAAGAAAAGTATTAAATCCCATCAATTTTAATATAGAATATTTTATATATTATTTTTAAATATTACATAATTATGGCTTTTATTAACTTTTTGACATAATATATTTTCAAAACAGTATTTTTCAAATCTAAGCAGTTTAATTTTGTTGTTTGTTGGTGAATGTTAATTTTTACTTCTGTTACACCATGGTCAGATAATACAGCTGTACAATTTCTGAGATTAGAAGTGAGGTATTTTCCTAGCTCAGTATTGATCTATTTTTATAAAATGTTCCATATGGATTTGGCCAAAAAGCTGTATTTTCTATTTATTTGTCATGTAGTATGCTATGCAGCTATTAAATTAACCTTATTAATGTTATTACTTGTATTTTCCATAATTTTAATTTTTTGCATAATTGGTCTGAAATGTCTGAAATAGATGTATTAAAATCTTACATGGATTATGTTTTTGTCAATTTCTTCTTATATTTTTAAAAATATTTTACTTATTTGTCAGAGAGGGCACAAGCAGGGCAAGCAGCAGGCAGAGGGAGAAGCCGGCTCTCCACTGAGCAAGGAGCCCTGTGTGGGACTTGATCCCAGACCTTGGATCATGACCTGAGCTGAAGGCAGTTGCTTAACCGACTAAGCCACCTAGGCATCTCTCTTCTTGTATTTTTGACATAATTTATCCTTATGTGCCTTGGTACAGTCGTGTCCAAATACATAAAGATTTGTGATTTAACCTTTTCATTAATATCTTTGCTTATGTGATGCATTGACGTTAAATTCTAATTTTTCTTTTTTTTTTTTAATTTATTTATTTGACAGACAGAGATCACAAGTAGGCAGAGAGGCAGGCAGAGAGAGAGGAGGAAGCAGGCTCTCCGCTGTGCAGAGAGCCCAATACGGAGCTCGATCCCAGGACCCCGGGATCACGACCTGAGCCGAAGGCAGAGGCTTTGACCCACCGAGCCACCCAGGTGCCCCTCTAATTTTTCTTATAATAATGTGAACCCTACTGTTTCAGGTCTCGTGCAGAAAAATGGTGGTGACAAAGAAACTGAAAAACCTAGTTTTATTGAAATAAGTAAGGGCATGCAAGATTTATTTACACTGAGATGCTACTATTTATACTCAGACAATCCATGTCAGGTTCCTGGCATTGGAGGCCTGCAGGGATGGGGGAAGTAGAGATCTTAATAATCTGAAGGTACCAGAGGGAAGGGCCAGGGTATTTGTAGGCACCGCACCTACTCTTACCTCAAAGTATGGAGAAGACAGGTGTGTTACAGATTTCCATAGAAATTAACCAGTGGCAGAGAGAGTGATTTATCATGGCTCTCCTGAATTATGGAGCCTAACAAGTTCTGAGATCTGCAGAGCAAGTCAGCAAGCTGGAGACCCAAAAGAGCCAATAATGTAGATCCAGTCCAAGTCCAAACACCTAAGAACGAGGAGAGCCGATAGTGAAGTACCAGTCAGAAGGCTGGCACACTTGAAAACTAGGAGGAGTCAATGTTTCAGTTCTGTGGCAAAAGCAGGAAAAAGTAGATATCCCAGTTCAGAGGAACAGGAGGAATTTTTTCCTCTGTGAAGGGTGAGCCTTTTTTTTCTATTCAGGCCTTCAGCTAATTGGTGAGGTCCACCCGCATTAGAGAGGGCAGTCTACTTAGTTTACCAATTTAAATATTAATCTCATCCAAAAAACTACCGTTATAGACAAACCCAGAAATAATGTTAAACCACTTGGGCATCCTGTGACCCCTCCCAAGTTGATACATAAAAATTATCACGACAGGAATAAGCAGGATAGTAATAACTTTTTTGTTGTTTGTTTTTTTACCCAAGGAGGTACTGTGATTTATTCATGAAGATTTAGAATAATGGGGAGGAAAATGGTTGACATACAATGTTACATTAGTTAACACACAATGTTGTGTGTTACTTTAATTTCCGGTATACACATAGTGATTGGACAAGTCCGTATGTTATGCTGTGCTCACAGTGTAGCTACCATTTGTCACCATGCAAGGCCATTACAGTACCATTGACTATATACCCTAGTATATATGTCCTTTTAAACTCTGCGACTTACTTATTTTATAAGTGGGAAGTTTGTGCCTTTTAATCCCCTTCATCCATGTTGCTCATTCCCCTGCCCCATCCTCTTCGGCAACCATCAGTTTGTTCTCTGTATATATGGGTGTGTTTCAGGATAGCAATAACTTCTGAGGGAACACCTTCTGGTTTCTGGGGGAATGGCAGTATATGGGGGGGTGAAACATGATAAGGAAACAGAAATGTAGCGGTCACTTTAACCAAGAATCCAGCAGCTTAAGCAGAATCCAAATAATTAAGCCACAAAGATTGCATTGTATAGATGATACCAGTCACAGCTCTTTATCAGCCTTTATCACTTTATTACTGCTCCTTATCACAGCTTAGGGACTCAGAGTATACTCTGTGGTTCACTATTTTGAGATTGTTGTAAGACAGCCATTTCCTAGCTGAATGTATCAGGAAGGAGAATCTCCCCTTGGTTTTCCAGAGATGGCTGGGGCTGGAAAATGCTATAAAAAAGGATACTAACCATTTTTTCTAGGAAGAAGTGTTGAAAAAAATCACAGTCATCACACAACAGGAGGTGAGCTGAGAAACAGACCAGCTTTGCCAAGGCAAGGGCCTTCTCACCCTGCTACCTGAGTGGAGAATGTCATGGTTCAAGTTCTGGGTCCTACAAAAAGTACCTTGAGTAGAACAAGTAGATATTTCCAAAGCAAGCAGGTTCTACCCTTTCATGCAAAACTAAGAGTTGGGGAGAAAATTGTGGGCAAGGGAATTAAAAGATTTTATTGGTTTTGGGTGGAGTATAGAGGGTTGCTATTTGAGGCAGAAAGGGATTGAGAGGTTGCAGTATATAAGGTTAATGTACAAAAGTCAGTCACTTTCCTGTATACTGGCAGTGAACAAGTAGAATTTGAAGTTAAAATCATTATACTACTTATATTAGTACACATACAAAAACTGAAATACATAGGTATAAATCTAACTAAATCTATATATATATGTATCTATATGAAATCTATATGAGAGAAACTACAACATTTTGATGAAAGAAAATAAAGAAAAACTAAGTTAGTAGAAAGATACTCCATGTCCATGGATAGGAAGACTCAATATTATCAAGATGTCAGTTCTTTCCAATTTGATCTGTAAATTTAGTGCAATCTCAGTCAAAATCCCAGCAAGTTATTTTGCTGATGTTGGCAAACTTAACTGTAAGGTTTATATGGAAAGACAAATACCCAGTTAGAAGACAAATACTACCCAACATCAAGACTTGATTACTGTTGCTTTATACTAAGACAGTATGGTGTTGGCAAAAGGAAAGACAAATAGATTATGCAATACGCTGGAGAGCCCAGAAACAAACCAATTTAAATGGTTGACAAAAGGGGTCCCTGGGTGGCTCAGTGGGTTAAAGCCTCTGCCTTCAGCTCAGGTCATGATCCTAGGGTCCTGGAATTGAACCCCACATCAGACTCTCTGCTTAGCAGGGAACCTGCTTCCTCCTTGCTCTCTCTCTCTCTCTCTCTCTCTCTGCCTGCCTTTCTCCCTACTTGTGGTCTCTGTCTGTCAAATAAATAAATAAAATCTTTTTTTAAGAAAGTTGACAAAGGAACAAAAGAAATACAATAGAGCAAAGATAGTCCTTTCAACAAATGATGCTGGACCAAGTGGACATCCGATGCAGAAAGAAAAAAAATCCATACACAGACCTCACACCCTTCATAAAAATTAACACCAAATGAATCATAGACCTCAAAAACTACAAAACTCCTGATAAATTACATACGAGAAAGTACAGATGACTTTGGGTTTGGCAATGATTCTTTAGACCCAGTGGCAAAGTCTCAATCCATGAAAGATAGAATTGATAAACTGGACTTTATTAAAATTAAAATCTTCTTCTCTGTGAAAGATACTGTCAAGAAAATGAAAAGACAAACCACAGACTGGGAGAAAATATTTGCATATCTGATAAGGGACTATTAGCTAAAATATAGAAACACTTTTAAAACTCAACAATGAGGAAATAACCATTCCTTTAAAAGTGGACGAAAGACCTTAACTGATACCTCACCAAAGAAAATATGCAGATGGCATATAAACATATGAGAAGGTGTTCGACATCCTACTTCATCAGGGAAATACAAGTTAAAACAATGAATTACCAGTACACGCTTATTAGAGTGGCAAAAATCCAGAACACTGACATTATTAAACACTGGCAAGAATGTGGAGCAGTAGGAACGCTCAGTCGTTGCTGGTGGAAATTCAAAATGGTCCAGCTAGTTTGAAAGACATTTTAGTGGTTGTTCAACAAAACAAAACATTCTCTTGCCATAGAATCCAGCAGGAACGTTTATAGCAGTTTTATTCATAATTGCCCAAACATGGAGACAACCAAGATGTCCCTAATGTTGGTTGGTGGATGGATAAATAAACTATGGTACATTCAGACGATGGAATACTATTCAATGCTAAAAAAGAAGTGAGCTATCAAGCCAAGAAAGGACATGGACAAACTTTAAATGCATATTACCAAGTGAAAGAAGCCAGCTTGAAAAGGGTCCGTACTGTATGATTCCAACAATATGAATTTCTGGAAGAGACAAAGAACTATGTAGACAGTAAAGTGTTTCGTGGTTTTCTGGGGTGAGAGGGGAATGAATAATGAATGAAAAAGTAGAGCACAGAAGATCTTTAGGGCAGTGGAACAACTCTGCATGCTACTCTAATGGTGGGTACGCAGCCTTCTATCCATGTCCAGACCCACAGCATACGTAACACCAAGAGTGAACTATAATGTAAACTACAGACTTTAGATGGTCATGATACGTGAATGTGGGTTGATCAGTTGTAACAAATGCATCACTCTGGGCTGAGACGCTGGTAGTGCGGGAGGCTATGATGTGTGGGGATGGACTGTATATGGAAATTTTCTGTGCCTTATCAACACTGCTGTGAGCCTAAAACTACCCTAAGACCTACGCCTATGAAAATTTTTAAAAAGATTTTATTTATTTATTTGACAGACAGAGATCACAAGTAGGCAGAGAGGCAGGCAGAGAGAGAGGAAGGGAAGCAGGCTCCCCACTGAGCAGAGAACCCGAGGCGGGGCTCGATCCCAGGACCCTGAGATCATGACCTGAGCTGAAGGCAGAGGCTTAACCCACTGAGCCACCCAGGTGCCACATGCCCATGAAAATTTTTTTTAAATTATTCAGACAGTCCTGTGACTGTCAGAATAATGGGGGTGGTAGATTTAAAGGTAAATATTTGCTTCCATTTACTAAGACTTTTACTTTTTGGCTGTAGGAATTGTGGGGGAATCCAGCACTATGAGATGGCAGAAAATGGGAAGCATGGACCACAGAGCTTCTGTTGCCCACTTGGGCCACCTCACCATTTTTTTCTTGGTTCTAGCGCAGAGAGGAATCAAGAGTATATACATTGTGCCATTTTCGCATTTCCAGATTTCCTCCCTCCCTTCCTTTCCTTTCTCGTGACAGCTTGAAGAAGGGGAACTGTTGACAGAGTCCTTAAGACATCCACGCTGTAGCGCCTCCTGAAAAAAAGGACCTCAAAATTCTGAGCTTTCTTTCTCTTACTCCTCTGCCTCTCAGTTCACGTCCTACCTAGCAGAGCTTACTGTTAAGTTTTCTGCCTCTTCATTCTCAGGCTGTTGTGGAGAGCGATTGCAACAAAGTATGATTATCGGAACTGAAATACAATTTCCTTTGGTGAGCTCTCTGGGTGGGTGTCTAAATTTTTCTCTACCATCTTCCTGTATCTGTGTGCTTTACCGATTCTTTTCTTGAGGGAGTTCACAATTTCCCCCCTTTTCCAGCAATCAACACTCTTTTTTCAGTGCACAGTTATTAAGTAACTACTCTGCGCCATACATCATTCTAGATGCTGAGAATACAAAGACTAATAAATTGGATCCTTGCCAGTGGGGACCTGGGTCTTATGAAAGATTAAATAAATTCCTTCCCAATATTGCTTTTGGAAGCCAGAATTTATTTTTCACAACTGGCATGACCAAACTCTTAGTTTTCTAGCTTCACTTATAATTTCTTACACCCCCCTCCAAACTGTATATATGGGAATTCAGAAAATGTACTTGAAGGTCTCAAAACAATTATTCTTTCTAAAACAAGACCATGGGCATTTCTTCAGCTAGAGAGTAATTCAAATTCCAAATTTTGAGGGCCCAGAATTTTAATTACTACAAACTAAAATGTCTTTCTCTCCCAATATTGTCCTTATAAAACCTTTTGGTACTTTTGTTTCCAAAATGTTGGCAGTTTAATTATGAACTCAATTGAAATATTAGAGACATAGCCTTTCATGTGTTAGAGATTCAGTCTGGAATGGTGAATTTAAAGAAACATGATTCTATAAATCTAAGGAGAAGTCATGAATCACTGTTAGTTTAATTTGCAACACATGCATGATATAACAATACTTTTAATAATAAACCATGCTTGTACTGTATACCAGATACCATCCTGGGTGTCTGTTATCCCCTTTAATTATCACAGCAAGCCTGCAAGACATCCCAGTTTTACAGATTGAATAGCTGTGAAGGAAATTTGTTCAAGCAGTGTCATTTTTCACAGGAAAAGTTATTTTATTCTGCACTGTCTCTTACATAATGATGACCGTATTATTGATGCTAATCTGCTACATCCAAGGTAATGGGAAATTTTATGAAATAGGTAGAAAAATGATATTTGGATACGAACAGATTTTTTTTTGTTTTTGTTTTTATATTTTTTTTTTATTTTCATGGTGTATGCAATAGCTACTGAGGAATTTATGGTGTACCAGCCATGAACTATCTAAAAGAAAACAAATGCTTGATAGAATATTCTGGTTTTTTTTCATTGAATTACATAACAAGATCTAGCAGTTGATCTAAATCTGAACAACATTTAAAACTATCTTTAACAACTGTTAATGTGATCTTACATATTTATTAGTCTTGGTGCCAGTCACAGCCACTCCTAATATTGCTGGCCTCCATTCGTAATGGAAAGAAAGGCGGAATCGCAGTTAAAGTTTAGTGGAAACCAACATGGAAATGTTCCTAAGTTTATAAACACATGCTGATCTAACAGAAGTTATTGTGTAGAGGTTTCATGACGGAAGAGCTCATCGAGGGTAGTCTAGAGACCCAGGTTAACTTTCTCATCGAGCTCATTCTTTTACAAATACAAGTTTTTCCACCTGGGAATGAAATCTTTCCTTTTTAAAACTTCTTAATTTTTTTTTTAAATTTTGGGTTACTATTCCTAAGATATTTGCAGAATTCTTGCCTTCATCTTTCTGATTTCCAGGAGAGTATTATAATGCACTTTGAAAACTTATATATGTATCTGTTGATTCATACTGTCAATAAAAATGAGAAATATTACAGTGAACCATATAAATTTCTTTTCATGAAGTTTGAAATTAGACAATTTTTAAAAATTTAACCTTATGTCCTCACTTATATCTGGAAATGGAAGACACAACAAATAATTTAACATTTCTCATACATTTCCTGTAAGTTCTCAGTTGTGCGTTTAACATGCTCAGCAGCAGAGTTACTGGGGAAACTGAAATTTGTAACAGCTTATTTTTGTTCAAGACACAATTTCTGTTATGCTTGATAGGCACTCATTGTAAACTTGCCATCTGTACATTTTGACGTCTGTGAGTTAATGTTTTTCACTTAACATTTCACAGTGGCATTATTTACTTTAGTTATATTATGAAAGTTTAGGGAGCCTGACTGTCTCAGTTGGCGGAGCGTGTGACTCTTGATCTTGGGATTATGGGTTCGAGCCCCCTATTGGGTGTAGAGGTTACTTAAAAATAAAATCTTTCAAAAAAAAAAAAAAAGTTTAAATTGCAGTCTCTTTTTCCAGTTCACCAAGTTTTCCAACATGCATCTTTTCTGTATGCCAGACATATTTCTGGCAGTGGTTTGTTTCTCATGATGTCTTAAGGCATCTTCTTTCAACGCCAATAGACTTTATTTGTATAGTAAATGCTTATGCCCAGGCCTCTTAGGGTTTATTATTTTGCCATTCTCAACGTGAGGCTTATATCCTGTGGTCTGTCATGCTCTAGGCGACATTCACTCCAAGGGATGCCATGATAAATTAGCACAAACTAGGTGGCTTAACCAATGAAAATTTGCCTTCTCACAGTCCCAGAGGCTAGAAGTGTGGAATCAAGGTGTCTGCAATGCCGTGTTCCTTCTGAAGGCTCTAGGGAAGAATCCTTCTTGGCTTTTTCTAGCTTCCTTGTCATTCCTTGGCTTGCGGCCGTATCCACTCCAGTCTCTGCCTCAGTTGTAACATGGCCTTTTTCCTTATAAGGACATCAGCCACTGGAACAGGCTCACCTAACATAGCATGACCTCATTTTAACTTTACTGCATCTGGAAAGGCCCTGTTTCTAAAGAAAGTCACACTTCCAAGGGTTCAAACTTAAATAGTTCTTTTCTTCAGTTAAAAAACTATATTTTCCTGGGGCAAGTTTCACACAATATAAAACTAACCATTTAAAAGTGTATAATTTAGCAGCATTTGGTACATTAATGATGTGTAACCACCACTTCTGTCTTGTTCAAAGATGTTTCCATTACTCCAAAGTAAAACCCCTTACTTATTAAGCGGTTTCTCCCAAGTCCCCCTTACCCAACCCCTGGAAACACCAATCTGCTTTCGTGGCTAGGGATATATCTGTACTGGATATTTTACATAGAAGGAATCATACAGCATGTGATTTCTTGCATTTGGCTTCTTTCACTTAACCCGGTATTTTTCAAGTTTTAAAGTTCACATTACGGCACGAATCAATACATCATTTTTCTGGCTGAATAATATCCATTGTATACTGTGCTTCTTTCTGTTTCTCCATTCATCTGTTGATGGACATTTAAGCTGTTTGCCCCTCTCAGCTGTTATGAATAGTGCTGCCGTGCCCATGTGTGTACATATACTTGAGTTCCTGTTTTCAATTCATTTGAGTGGGTTGCAAGGTCATATGGTATATTCTATGTTTGACTTTTTGAGGAATTGTCAAACTGTTTTCCACAGCCGCTGAACCATTTTACCTTCCCACCAGCAATGAACTAGGGCTCCAGTTTTTCCACATCCTCATCAACACTTAAGTTTTGGTATTGTTTGTTTTTAAATTACAAGCACGCTAATGGATGTGGAGTGGTACCTCATTGTTGTTATGATTTGTGATTCCCTGATGAGTAGCGATGCTGAGCATCTTTTCACATATCTCCTGGAAGCATGGATAAATGGATAAATGGATAAATGTCTGTTTAGATCCTTTGCCCGTTTAAAAAATTTGATGGTTTTCTTTTTTTTTTTTTTTTTGGTCTTTCTGTTGTTTTGCTGTAAGTTCTTTGTATGTTATGGATTGTTGTTTTTTCTTATATTGCTCATGATTTTTGTGTCATTTTTAGGACTCCATTGCCAAATCCAAAATTGTGAAGATTTACCCCTAGGTTTTCTCCTAAGAACATCCTTTTTTTTCTTTCTTTCTTTTTTGTTTTTAGGATTTGTTTATTTATTTATTGGTGGGGAGGGGCAGAGGGAGAGGGAGAGAGAGAGAGAGAATCTCAAGTAGACCTACAGGGGCTCAGTCTCAGGAACCTGAGACTGTGACCTGAGCCAAAATCAAGTTGGATCCTTCACCGACTGAGCCCCCCAGGTGCCCCAAGAACAAATGTTTTAAGAGAAACATGTTTCAGCCCACAGTGAATCCAAATGTCATGACCATATTTGAGCCAATAAGAAGGGTGAAAAGTATAAAGAGAGGGTATGTTCCATACCTTGAAATGTGTAATCTAGAATGAAACATAACACTTTTGCTTGCATCCCATCGACCAGTACTTAATCTTAGTTTAGAGTTGTGCTCCCTAAGAGGGAAGATCAGTAAGGTACAATTGAGCTTTATGCTTACATGCTCAAGTAAAACTTCTATTACTATGTAAGAAGGGGAGAATAGATACACATGAAAATCTCACAATCTTTGCTGTTGTTAATTGAATTCTTTGAGGTCACACTTTTTTGATCCAACATTTTTCAGACCTTGCTCTCATGTCAGATGAATATTTCTCTGGGGAACTTTGAGGTCTGTCTGGTCCCTACTCCCTTACTTTTTCGGTCTGGATAACTAAAATTATCCTTTAGTCCTTGGGATGAAATAACATAGTCAGAATGACTAAATGTTGATCCTTTTGTGTCCATTTTTTAAGTATGGTATGATATTTTCATCCACAAATTCTAATTTTTAAATGTTTTCATTACATTTCTCCTTCTGTTTATTGGGAATTCTGCTTCAAAGATAACAGCTATGTTTGGTTTTCATCTGTGACTGCTCAGCTACTTGTTATTTTTACACTGTGTATTAGTTCAATAACGATGTTTTAGTCCTTGATTGTTTCCCTGGCTTCGTACCATTCCTTTTCATTTTACGTTTCATTCTGATGTTTTATCTCATTTGGAGCTCTTAATTTATTGTGACATCCTAGTTAATCAATATGGTGGCAAACGTTTTCTGAGTAGATTATTTCCTTTTGAGCAAAATCTTTATCTGTTTTGCTTGCTATTTTTTTATTTCTCTGTAGAATGATTATGTAGATGCCATAACACTTTATTTTAACCTTAATTATACTAGAAATGAACAGCGTTA
Source organism: Mustela nivalis (assembly GCF_964662115.1). NCBI lineage: Eukaryota > Metazoa > Chordata > Mammalia > Carnivora > Mustelidae > Mustela > Mustela nivalis. Next base: position 9,547,744 of record NC_139040.1, read on the forward strand.
ACCAGTCCATTTATTTCTGCTGGTGTATTTCAAATGAATTTTTCTTGCCTCCCATTCCATTGTGGTGGGGGGGGGGTGGTATTCTATGAGGGCTGAGTTTCCTCTAGACTCTGGGAGTGAGTGCAGGAAAAGGAAGGCATCAGCGGGGGCTCTAAGTAGAAATGGTGGCCCGGCTTCGGCTTTGTCTCATCTTCTAAGTTCCTGTTGAATGTCCTGGAACCTTTCCTATAGGTTTCCAGTGAGTGAGAGCTTACCATGTCAGGTAGCTTACTCTGTTCATTATGAAGTATCAGGCCTTAGCTTGTGTCAGACCCCACCAGATTTATTTTCCCCTTGAAAGTAGAGCATGGGCTTGAAGTAAGGACTCCGTGCACTGGAAGGAGATATTAAGTGTTTTCAGATACCATTTGCTACACCCGCTCTTCCTCCTCACTCTCCCTCTTCTCCCGCTGTCCCTCCTCTGGTTTTCTGTTGGACCAAATTTCTGTTTACTCCTCATGATAATCCGTTCTGACTTTTTACGGTCCTTCTGCTTTTCCGCTTCAACTCTCCTCTCAGCAGGGAATTGAGAATCATCGCAAATTCTAGCAGTTTTTCTGGACTGTAGTTAGAGGAGGAGGGGTTCACGGGTGGGCCTTTTAAATAATCAAACTCTCTGCATCTTTGTCCACGTTGGCCTATGAATTCTTACCATCAGCCGCACTCTGAATTGAGGGCAGGTTGTGAAATTTCTCAGGATTATGTTTATTCTCCTCTCACTCTGGAATGTTTCTGTGGAGGGGAACTTGACCTTGTGTGGACCGTCACTAAATTGGGTAGAACAGATCATTAAAATTTTTTTTTTTAAAATTGCGGCGGTGCCTGGGTGGCTCAGTCGGTTAAGCATCTGCTTTGGGCTCAGGTCATGATCCCACGATCCTGGGATTGAGCCTGGCATTGGGCTCCCTGCTCAGTGGGAAGTCTGCTTCTTCCTTTCCCTCTGCCCCTTGCTCCCCACTTTGTGCATGTGCCTCTCTCTCTCTCTCTCTCTCTCTCTCTCTCGCATGTGCTCTCCCTCCTTCAAATAAATCGATAAAATCTTAAAAGACAAACAAGTTTTCTGTTGACTTGCCCTCATACCCTTCCTTTGTTCGATTACTTCTTAGTCACATGGCCACATTGTAATTCTGCACTAGTAAGGAAGAAAAGATAGTGAACAGATTGGATAGATGATAAATAGTGCCTACCAGGACCTAAAGTTAACAGGCCCTTATCCTTTTAGTGAGTGATCTTTATGGACTCCCAATAGCATCTGCATTTTCCTAATCATATCTTCAGCTTTCTCTTTGTGAAAGATTTGTAGAAAGATACATTCTTTTTTCACCTATCAGGTAAGAAAGATTCAAGAAGAAAAGGAACACTCAGTGACAGCTAGGATATGGAAAGGGGGGAAAAAAGCAATCTACTCATGCAGAGCTGCTGGGAATATACATTAAAACAAAACTTTCCAGAAGTATATCTGGCAACATGTATCAAAAACCTTTTAAAATGTGCATATTCTTTGAATTAAACATTTCACTTGCAGACATGTATCTTAAGGGGATAATTGAGCATGTGTGCAAAAAACGTTGCAAGGATGGGTCATTACAGTGTTTTATTTAATACTAAAGAGTATGAAGCTAATAATCAAGGTGGGTTAAAGACATGCACATCTACAGTGTGATTTTATACAATGTTAAAGAAGATGACCTAGACTCTAAAGTTATTTGCCATTTATTGAGCATTATGTGATTTGCCTATTTTAATTAATAATGCCCTGAGCTTTGTGAGGAGGTAATGTTATCAGCCCCATCTTAGAAATGAAGATATAGAGGATTAGAGATATTCACTTTCCCAGAGTCCTGCGATAGTTAAGTGACAAAAAGAAGATGTGAGTAAAGATTTAAATCCTGTGGTCTTGGAGCACCTGGGCAGCTCAGTCAGTTAAGCAGCCGGCTCTCGATTTCAGCTCAGGTCATGAGCTCAGGGTCCTGGGATCCAGCCCTGTATCAGGCTCTGTGCTCAGCAAGGGTCTTCTAGAGAATTCTTTTTCTCCCTCTGCCCCTCCCCCCATTCACGTGTGCATGCTCTCATCCTAAAAAAATTAAAAATAAAATAAAAAACAAAAAAAAAACCTCATTCCTCATTGTGGAATTAATTGACATACAATAAACCACATGTATTACAATCATATAATTTGGTAAGTTATAACTTATGCGTAAACCTATAAAATGATCACCACTATCAAGAGAGTAAACGCAGTTATCACCTACAAAAGTTTCCTTTTGTCTTTTTGTGATTCTTCTTTCTTTTCCTTTGTATCTCTGATGAATTTCTTTTGCCCCTCAGTCAGAAGTGATCAGGCTATATATACATGGGTCTGTTTCCGGAATCTGTCTTTTGCTCCATTAATCCATTTTTCTATATTTACACCAGTACTATCTTGAAACATGTACCTTTATACCATTTGAAACCAAATAATGGCAGTCTTTCCACTTTATTCCTCTTTTTCAAAGTTGTCTTGTCTATTTGGGTCCTTTACATTTCTATATAAATTATAGAATCAACTTAACTTCTATGGTAAAGCCTGCTGGAACTGGAATGTGATCACATTGGATCTATAATCAATTTGGGAGGAAGGGACATGTTAATGGTATTGAATCATCCCATCCATGCATTTCTTTAGGCCTCTCTCCATTTGTTTAGGTCTTATTTAATAAATCCTAGCACTGTAGTTCGGTGTACAGGATTTCACATCTTTGTCATTCAGATTTATCATTAGGCATTTTCATCATTTTGATGCTCTGGTAAATAGTACTGTGTTTTAAAACTCAGTTTCCAGCTATTCTTCATTGATATATAGAAATATAACTGATTTTTATGTATTAACATTTTATGCTGCAACTTTGCTAAGCTCACTTGTTTTGGTAGCTTTTTGGTGATTCCATTGGATTTTTTTCTTTTTCTTAAGATTTTTTAAATTTATGTATTAGAGAGAGAGAGCACAGGTGGGGGGTAGGGGTAGGAGGAGAAGGAGAAGCAGACTCCCTGCTGAGCAGGGAACCCCATGTGGGGCTCCATCCCAGGACCTTAGGATCATGACCTGAGCCGAAGGCAGATGCTTAACCTACTGAGCCCCCCAGGTGCCCCTCCATTGGATTTTCTATGTAGATGATCATGTTGTCTGTGAATAAAGATAGTTTTATATCTTTTCCAAAATAAATTTCATTTATTTCTTTTTCCTGTCTTCCTGTACTGGCTAGACTTGCTGGCACAATGTTGAATAGAGCTGGGAAAGTGGAAATCCTTTTCCTGTTATACTAATATTAGAGGAAAAGGATTCAGTCTTTCACTTTTCACTATAATTTTAGCTACAGGTTTTTCATAGATGCCTTTATCAAGCTGGAAAAGCTACTTTCTACTGTTAGTTTGCTGACTGTTCTTATCATGAGTTTTGGATTTAGTCAAATGTATCTTCTGCCTTTATTGATTATATGTTTGGACATACAATTATTGTGTTTAAAAATTTGTTAATATATATTATATATATATATTATATATATATATGTATAATTGATGATATTTGAATATTTAACCAACTCTGCATTCCTTGAGGAAACCCTGGTTGGTCATGGTGTATTATCCATTGTATATATTAATTCACTCTCTGTCTTATTCTGGATGGCTTCACTTGTTAGGTCTTCAAACACGCAAGCCTTTCTAGATTTCATGTCCAATCTGTCATCTCAAATACTTTGGGTTTTTCTCTTAAAACTTCTACATCACCCTTTTGTGTCTTTTATGTTCCTACTTAACATTTTGAACGTATAGACTATAGTTACGGTAACTTTAAACATCTTTAGTGACTCAAATGTTTGTGTAAGTTCTGAGTCAGCCTCCATACCTCAGGGTTGTTTGAATTCCTCTTTAGTTAGGTTAAACATTATTTTAGATTGTTAAGAGTCAGTCTGTATCTTATAAATTGTCATTCCATGTCTTTTCCCCATTTTTCCTATCAGATTTGGTGTCCTTTGTCCCATTATGTTTAAGCTTCTCATGTATTATTTAATTAATTTATTTATTGAGAGAGCACGAGCAGGAAGGGGCAGAGGAAGAGAGAGAAAGTAGGTTCTATGCCCAGTGTAGAGCCTGATGGAGGGCTTGATCCCACAACCTTGAGATCATGACCTGAGCCAAAATCAAGAGTCAGATACTTAACAGACTGAGCTACCCAGCTGCCTCAAAGTCTTCATATAGATTTTTAATGATACTATTAGCCCTTTATCTGTGATATGTGTTAAATATTTTTGCAATTTTGTCAGTTTTTTTCTGAGCTTATGGTATATTTATTAGTGCCTTTAAAAAATATTTTAAGCAGTATAATGTATCACTGAGTGTTCAGTGAGTGAGCAACCAGTAGCCTCCAGAAAGGGATCGATCCATTGGAAACCCAGAAAAGATCCACTAACAGAAAAGGACATCTGCCCAGGTGAAGACCACAAGCTGGCTGGAACTGCTATTAGAATTAGGAACATGTAGGGGCCCCTGGGTGGCTCAGTGGGTTAAAGCCTCTGCCTTCAGCTCTGGTCATGATCGCAGGGTCCTGGGATCGAGCCCCACATCGGGCTCTCTACTTGGCAGGGAGCCTGCTTCCTCCTCTCTCTCTGCCTGACTCTCTACTTGTGATCTCTGTCTGTCAAATAAATAAATAAAATCTTTAAAAAAAAATTGGGAACATGTGATCTACGGCTAATCCCACCACCCATTTCCCCAAGGCCAAAATCATGGGAGAGCCTTTCCATAAGGATCTAAATGGACAGGACTTGTCCACAAGAAGCTAGAAGCTGGTTATATAGCTATTCATAAAAGTGATTCCCCTGGTGCCCCTCCTCATAGGAGAGAGATAAGCTCCATTTGTTCCAGAGGCCACAGGAGGAGGAAGGGAGGTAGATGTTAACAGTGCCAGCAGTAAAATAAGGTGAGAAAGTCTCCGGTGGCTGAGGACTCCTATTGAGAAGTGCTTTTCACTCAAGGCACACGAGCCTCTGTCTAAGACAATCCCCTCCCTGAGTTTACTCCTAAGTCTTAAATTACAGTTTTCTGCAAGAAAACACCCAGCCCAACTTCCAGCATGTGCACATTTGCCCCTCCTTGCCTACAGCGGTAAAATCTGAGTCTGAATATTATACCTACTGAGATAAACTCAGTCCTTTAAATTTGAAACAAGATGAGGATACCCAGTAGAGCAATTTATTCACTGAAACCTTGGCAACCTAAAGACAGGGATTTCAGTCTGGAAATAGAAAACTGAGGAGAGGGGCTCCTGGGTGGCTCAGTCGGTTAAGCATCTGACTCTTGGGTTCAGCTTGGGTCATGATCTTAGGTGGTGAGATCGAGCCCCATCTTGGGCTCCGTGCTCAGCGCAAGGTCTGCTTGGGATTCTCTCAACCTCTGACCCTCCTGCTCCTGCTCTGTCTCTAAGACAAATAAATCTTTAAAAAAGAAAAGGAAAAAAAAAAACTGAGGGGAACTGTGTAGACAGTAGGAAAATGGGGTGGGATGGAAAAATTCCTGGTGGTGGCCAGTAAGTGAAAGGTCTTCAAGGTGCATAAAAGGAATTTGTAGAAGGGAAGTGGGGTGACTAACATCTCCATAGAGATTTAAATATGGCCGCTTTGCCTTGGAGGGATTTTAGGTAAGACATCCAAAATACCGGGTTGTGGTGAAGAGTGGTAGACAACAAAATGAGCCGCTGAATGGGGGTGACCATGGAGGAAATATCAAATCCTTTCATCAGGGAGCCACTCCAGGGCTACCATGAACCAGAGCAGTAACTTGATGACCAAAGGGTTAGGGTGTGGATCATGGTTGACTTGGGAGGGATAAAATACAAGGAGGGCAGGAGCCCTAGAGTAGACCACTGTTCCGCTCCAGCATGGATGAGAACCTAGCACAGGTACTGAATAGCAGAACACAAGAAGGAAACATCCAACTACAAGCAAGGAACAAGTAAGGAAAAGGGGGGAGCAGGCAACCCCAAGAGAAGAAAGAGAGGAGACAATGACACTCTCTGAAAGCAAGTGCAGGGGCAATGCCAAGGTTAGATAACCCAACCTATACTCCTCTTTTTCCTCATCAACACCCACCCCCCAGGCCTCTACCCTGCCCTTGCCTCACACAAACCCCTCCTCAGCCTGCACTCCCACTACAGAAGCTCCCTTGCCAGCCAGTCTCCATCCTCTTCCTCCAAACCGGTGGTGTCCTCTCTGCCTGTCCTGTTCCCTTCCAAGTGCACAAGACTGCCAGGAGGGTAGTGATGCCCCTGTAAGCATGTGTGGCCAAGAGATCCTCTGAAACCTCTGTCACCTGTTCACTAAAGCACAAGAGGAAAACAAGAGCAACAATATTTGTGTGTTCCCAGCAGCTGATGAAGAGAGTGAATCAAAACAAGAGACCACAGCTTCAGCCGAAGCAGAACCAAGAGGCCCAGGGGAATTCAGCTGAGGCACGTAATGCACTGTGTACAGAGAGGCCCACGGACCTCTAAGTGTCTGCAGTCTCCAGAGGAGCCTGTGGGGAAATGGCCAACCACGTAGAGACCAAATGTCACACCAACAGGGTACACAGATCAGAATGATTAAAATAAAAGCAACAAGCTATGAAAAGATGGGTTTCTCTGAGTTCTCTGATGGTGAGGAGAGAGAGGAGGGAGGAAGCCAGTATGTCCGGAGGGAGGCATGTGGGATCCTGCAAGGCCAGGGGCCAGACCTGCTGGTCCACAGTCAATCAGAGACCAGGGCATAAGGATAAAGTGAGAACTGAGTACTGAAGACCAGTTTTTTCCTTAACACTTTATTCCCCAGGTAGGGAGAAAATGACCTGGAGTGGGGTGTGTCTGTGTGTGTGTGTCTGTGTGTGTGTGTTGTGTGTGTGTGAGAGAGAGAGAGCGCGCGCGAGCAGTATGTGGGGGAGAGGGGTGTTGGTCCAGATGGGCTGAGATGCGATGGGGGTGGCAAACAGATCACCTCCAGGCCACACAGCTCATGGTGTTTGTTGCGTGACATCCTATGCTGTAAGAATCTAAAGGCACTTATAGAAAACTCATCCTACAGAAAATCACCAACAGTGGATGCTGTTTGATGTGGTTCGGATGTGGTTATGATGTGGTTTGGAGTGTTGTGGTCTAGAGCCCGTGGACAAGAAAGAGTTCTTGCTACAGGGGTGCTGGGTGGGGTGGGCTGCTCAGTTAAGCATCTGCCTCTGCTCAGGTCATGATCCCAGAGTCCTGGGATGGAGCTCTCCACTGGCCCTCTGCTCAGCGGGACACCTGCTTCTCCCTCTGCCTCCCTCGGCTTATGCTGTCTCTCTGTCAAATAAATAAATGGACTCCTTTTAAAAAAAGAATTTTTGGTGCAAAAATGTGGTTTTATTAAAGCACAGGGACAGGACCTGTGGGCAGAAGGAGCTACACTGGGGGTGTGAGGAGTGACTGATGGTGCAAGATTTCTATCCTATGGAGGGGAGGGTGAAGTTAGGGCACCAGGAAATTGAGTCTACAGGTTTCTGAAGACTGCTTTTTTCCTTGTAAAATCATTAGAAAACTGATGGGAGACTCCTGTCCTGCACGTCTATGATCTTGGTCAGTTCTAGGGCAGCCAGGATGGCCTGAGGAATGTCCGACAACCCCGCTGGGTGGGGGGCGGGGGGTTGAGGGTGTTAGTTTGTGCTTTGCCCTCAGCTGGCCTTCTGCTCCCTCATCCCCTAAACAGTAAAATAATGGTATTTGCAGGCCATAATGACCAACACTAATTAGGGTCTTTCTTAGTAAGAAACTTGGGTAGAACAGTAGCCTCCTAAGGGTTCTGGCAAAGAGGAGCATCCTCTACCAAAAATTGTATGATGAGAGTAAAACCAAGTGCCAGCCAGTCCTGCCTTTATTATCACCTCCACATTCCAGGATTTCTTTTCTTTTCTTTTTTTTTTTTTTAAGATTTTATTTATTTATTTGACAAAGAGAGAGAAAGAGAAAGATCATAAGTAGGCAGAGAGGCAGGCGGGGGCGGGGGAAGCAGGCTTCCTGCTAAGCAGAGAGCCCAATGCGGGGCTTGATCCCAGGACCCTGGGATCATAACCTGAGCCAAAGGCAGAGGACTTAACCACAGAGCCACCCAGGCACCCCCATTCCAGGCTTGCTAATATTAAATACTACCTCCCGAGATCTTTCTCGGATTTTAACATCAAGTGTAGAGGATTGAGTTAATCACAATCCTTGCGTTCATCTGCTGGGATCTCTGTGCCGTGTACTTTATGTCCACTCCCAGGCTCCCTTCCCCTTTCCTCAGTCATTCTAAGGAATTTTATGCATATCCTTTCCCAGAAAGGATTTCTCGTGATTCTTTAAGACATTTTTTTTTATGGACTAACAGCTAAGTGATTAATTTCTCTCCATATCTCTGGGACATCAGGAGAATTTTAGTTGCTAGATGAAGGACAAAGCTAACACATTTGTTTTTATGGATTTGAAGTAGAAAAATAGTGGCTTGCCCTGACTGACCCTAGTTCTCTGCTGTGTATTTACTCTTCTCTTTTCCTTTATTTCTGCTCCCTGGCCCCATTCCCCTTTTCTTAGTCATTCTAATGAATTTTAAGGATATCCTATCCCTTGCCTGAGGGTTAATAAAATGCATATTGTGGGGTTTTTTTTTCAGTTTATTTATTTTCAGAAAATCAGTATTCATTATTTTTTCACCACACCCAGTGCTCCATGAAAAAAAAAAAAAAAACACATTGAGATATCACCTTACACCAGTTAGAATGCCAAAATTAGCAAGACAAGAAACAACATGTGTTGGAGAGGATGTGGAGAAAGGGGAACCCTCTTACACTGTTGGTGGGAATGCAGGTTGGTGCAGCCTCTTTGGAGAACAGTGTGGAGATTCCTCAAGAAATTAAAAATAGAACTTCCCTATGACCCTGCAATTGCTCTACTGAATATTTGTCCCCAAAATACAGATGTAGTGAAAAGAAGGGCCATCTGTACCCCAATGTTTATAGCAGCAATGGCCATGGTCACCAAACTGTGGAAAGAACCAAGATGCCCTTCAACGGACGAATGGATAAGGAAGATGTGGTCCATATATACAATGGAATGTTATGCAGCCATCAGAAAGGATAATACCCAACTTTTGTAGCAACATGGATGGGACTGGAAGAGATTGTGCTGAGTGAAGTAAGTCAAGCAGAGACAGTCAATTATCATATGGTTTCACTTATTTGTGGAGCATAACAAGTAGCATGGAGGACATGGGAGATGGAGAGGAGAAGGGAGTTGAGGGAAATTGGAAGGGGAGGTGAACCATGAGAGACTATGGACTCTGAAAAACAATCTGAGGGTTTTGAAGGGGCGGGGGGTGGGAGGTTGGAGGAACCAGATGGTGGGTATTAGAGAGGCATGGATTGCATAGAGCACTGGGTGTGGTGTAAAAGCAATGAATACTGTTACACTGAAAAAAAAACAAACAAATAAATAAATAAATAAATGGTGCATATTGTGGTTTATGGGCATGCATCTTAAAGTTATGTACCTGTTATATATCATTGTTTCTTACTATTTCGTTCAGCATATGTCTTATCTGTTGTTTCTTTCCCTTGTAATTAAATATTTCAGAAAACATTTTTTTACTATGTAAACTTTAGAAAGATATTTAAGTTTTTAAAATTATACAAAATATTTTTACTCAGTTAATTAAATATACTTTAATTGCTTACCAAATGATATTTTAATTTAATTAAAATTCAACTTAATGTCTTGATAACACCAATGAAATAATTAAACATTTCTTAAAATGATAATGGATTAAAGTAGTATAATCATATATGACTTTTTTATATTTGACTTAATTAGATTGGAATGAGATTTATCTGTTGAATAATTACTATGTTTCAACTAACACTTTCCCTAAAAAGTACAATTGAGCTTGAGGCAGTTATTGGGTCTGATTAGTCAGAAAGGATATCTGGGGATCCTTTTAGATTTTGTGACAGGGTAATAGCTAATTGATTAATTTCTCTCCATATCTCTGAGACATCAGGAGAATTTAGTCTCTAGAGGAAGGACAAACCTAATACATTTACATTTCTGGATTCGAGATAGAATTATGGTTTGCCTTTACTATTCTAGTTCCTTTGTAAATGGATTGAATTAGGAACCTGCCTTGGGGCAAAATGATTTGCACTGGTGACAAGTCTCATCTCCAGGTGAGGAAGACCAATGAGTGTCCCGCATTTCCCTGATAGTGGTCCTCTAGCTTCTGTTTCTGGCTGACACTGCCTGGAGTGTTAACTGTAGTAAGTCTGAGTTAGAAGGCTGAGAGCTTTGTTCTGACAAGAGGGGGGCTAGGATGGGGTTTGTTTTTTGTTTTGTTTTGTTTTGTTGAGCATCCATTATAACTAAGTTATAGGTGATAAAGTCTTTGAAGCTTTTCTCTGGTTTCTGGACAGGCAGAATCACCTCAGAAAATAAGTAGATGATTACAGTAAAAGCACCCCCCGCCTTGTCACACATGCTTCCCTAACTATGTGGGAGAAAGGAAGGCATGCATCCTATGTGTGAGAGAAAGCCCTCATCTCTGAGTGTAGTATTCTTTTTTTTTTTAAGATTTTATTTATTTATTTGGCAGACAGATCACAAGCAGGCAGAGAAACAGGCAGAGAGAGGAGGAAGCAGGCTCCCCGCTGAGCAGAGAGCCTGATGTGGGGCTCGATCCCAGGACCCTGAGACCATGACCTGAACTGAAGGCAGAGGCTCTAACCCACTGGGCCACCCAGGCGCCCCTGAGTGTAGTATTCTAAGAATGGAGTAGACTTGGTATGACCAAGCACCTTGATTATATGTTTGCAGAAACTGGAAATAAATCTATCATGGCTATAATCACTTGCTAGTTTGCATGTTCTTTTTGTTTGGATTTTCATATCATAGGTTTTTGCAAAGCAAAGCACTTTTTACACTCCATCAAAAAGGAAAAAAGACCCATATAAACAGACATATCACTGAGCCAAGTCTGTTTGCATCTGAATTCCCAAGCATTTGCTTTAGGTAGCATACGGAAATACCTCTGTCCCACAACTTTGATGTTTAAACTTAAACTAATTATCATTAATTTTGAAAAGGAAACAATGGAAGTCAAGTAGATAAACCATAACAAAGCCCTTGTCACACTGAAGACCATAGATACTTGTTAAATTGAAAGAGGTCCCTGGCTTCTTCAAACCCTTCACTCAGGATTCCTAGAGAAATTGTAGCTCTTTGAAAATCCCTGTTACCCCAAGTTTGACATGAGAGACTTAATGCATCTGTATTTTGGTGCAAATTAGTTCATCAAATGAGCATATAAGGGATGTAAGAAACCTCTGAGATCATCTAACTCACCACTTTCGTTTAACACAAAAGGAAACTGAAGCCCCAGAAAGGATGAAATTCACCCAGGTCTCACGGTGAGCTAGAATCAAGTCTCCAGAGTACATAAGGGTCCATAGACGAGGTCTCTACAAACAACTGGCCTGGTTCCGCCCAAGCTGACTCCAGGTGTTCTTAAGCTGTCCAGCTCACTTGTGGAAAATGGCTGGTGAACTTCTTGGTTAAAAGCAAATAAAGAAGTTCATTGATTGCATTTAGTCCTTTGAAAATAAATTCAGTCACCTGCAGGGTGGTGGGGACAGGTAAACTCCAATACAGCAGAGGCATTTTAAGAAGAGAAACATGGTAACAACCAGGAAGTAGCTGAAGCACCATTCTTCAGAATTGATTGTTCATACTTTAAAGGCATCCCCAGATCTCTACTGTAGGCTGTGTGTGATTTTACCACAGTGTGTGTGTGTGTGTGTGTGTGTGTGTGTGTGTGTGTAGAGAGAGTATTATAAAACTAACTTCAGTTGGTAATAAATTCTAGACACAGTTAAATTTTTTTTAAAAGATTTTATTTATTTTTATGACAGAGAGAGAGCAAGAGAGGGAACACAAGCAGGGGAGGGGGAGAGGGAGAAGCCGGCTTCCCGCTGAGCAGGGAGCCCAATCCCAGGGCTCGATCCCAGGACCCTGGGATCATGACCTGAGCCGAAGGCAGATGCTTAAAAACTGAGCCACCCAGGTGGCCCCTAGACACAGTTAAATTCTAAAAATGATATGTTCCTGGCATTCTAAACTGTTCCAATCCTTTGAATCCGTAGGTAGAACAACAACAAAAAAAGACGCATTACATCCCTTAAAGACAAAGTCAGTCCGTTTCTTGGTCATTGTCTAGGTGAAATCACCAGATAAATAAGATTATACCTTGCTTTTAGAAATATCTTATTTTGCAATTATAAAATTAATATACTCTCAGTGAAGATTCAGAAAAGTCATATAAACAAACACAATAAAGAAAATTTATAATCCCGTCACTGAGAGCCATCCTCTATTAATGTTTTGGTCTTTGCAGACTTTATAAAATCTATGAATACACTCACAAGTGTACTTTTAATTTTAGAGAAAATCATCCCATGATGATATGATGATATATGCATGCTCTTTAATAACCTGCTTTTTTTTTTTTTTTTTTTACATTTCAGTATCTCATGAACACATTCCCCCATAGTGATGACATATTGCATCGTCACTTTCGTCACTTGTAAGGGCTCTACAGTAGCCTATAGAAGGGATATGCTCTGGTTCAGTAGTCCTCCGTTAAAGGGTACTTGATTGATTATGTTTTTTCCCTCTATAATAAACAACATTATGATAAAAGGCATTTTTCCTACATAGTGTGAAATTATCTCATTAGGAGATGATATTTTCCTTAGGGTAAATTCCTAGAAGTGGCATTTGTGGGTCAAAGGGCCTCAGTTAAAGGCTTCAGAATCACATTAGTTTTCCCATCAGATATTTGGTATCAGTTCACATATATGATATTAATTTTTGCTCCAAGGAAAAGCAAATGTATGACTATTACTGATTTCCCCATACCCTGGCCAACTCTAAGCATTGTTTTTGGAAACACTCTCCATCTCCTAAGAAAAAGTTCTCATGGACATTCTCATAAGCATTTCTTTGAAACAAACTTTCCTGAATGCACTGGCCATTGCAGCGTCTCTTTTGTCCTTTGCCCCCTTTTCTATATCACATTTATCTTCTCTCTCATCTGCCACTGACTGCATGCTTACTGTGTACCAGGCACTGGGCAAAATCGTTTACTATCTAATCTAAAACTTACCGGGAACACAAGAGGTAAGTAGGCACTGTTATTACACACAGATTCATAGATGACAAACAGGGTTATGCAATTCATTCAAGCTCCCGTGGTTGGTGAGTGGCAGACATATGGTGCTAAACCAGGTCTGTCTGCCTTGGAGGCTCGGCTCTTATCTGTTCCACGAACCCCCCCTACACAAACTTGCGGAATAATTTTGTAGCCAGTTCTCTTCCTCTCTGGCTTTTGGCTCAGGTGCCATGCTTACAAATGCCTTTCTTTTCTGTGAAACAGAAGAGAACAGCGTCTGTTGGGAGCGAAGGGAAGGTGATGGAGAGGGAGCTTGGAGGCCAATGGAGGATGTTGGAAATGGCCGCTGCAGATGGTCTTGGTCTTGCGGATGGTCTTGGTGAGGCTGTTCCTCCCAGTTGCTGGTCCCTGCCAGTCCTGGCCTCGTGAGGTCCATTTTCATTTGCCATATGTGAATGTTCCAGCTCCACGGAATCTCTCCTGGCTTCTTTTATTAGCATTTAGATACTCAGGTATCTCTCATTGTTTAAAAAAATACTCCTTTCCATGCCAAGGTTCCTTCCAAGGTTTCTTTCCACTCCAAGTTTCCTTCCAAACTTAGCCCTGTCTTCCTCCTCACCTTTGGAGTGAAACCTCTTAAAGTTTGAACATCTTTTTGAACTTCCTCTCTTCCTGTTCACATCTCAACCCACTCCTCTCAACCTGCTCCTTTTCCCACATCTCAACCCACTCAACCCACTTCTTTATTTGTCTGAAAATGTTCCTGATAGTTTCTTTAGTGACCACCAGATTCAAAAGCCATTCATCAGCCCTTACTTTCCACAGTTAACTACTTTCTTATTTCTAAATATCTCTCAGGGTACCTGGAGGGCACAGTCATTTGAACATCCAACTTTTGATTTCGGCTCAGGTTATGATGGTGGAGTCCTGAGATTGAGGCCAGAGACTCAGTGCAGAGTCTGCTTAAGACCCTCTCTCCCGGGGCGCCTGGGTGGCTCAGTGGTTAAATCCTCTGCCTTCGGCTCGGGTCATGATCTCAGGGTTCTGGGATCGAGCCCCACATCGGGCTCTCTGCTCGGCGGGGAGCCTGCTTCCTCCCCTCTCTCTGTCTGCCTCTCTGCCTGCTTGTGATCTCTGCCTGTCAAATAAATAAATAAAATATTTAAAAAAAAAAAAAAAGACCCTCTCTCCCTCTTCATTTGCTTCTCCCTACATTTGTGCTCTGTATCTCTCTCTCTAAATAAATAATTCTTAAGGAAAACAAACAAACAAACAAACAAAACCTTTCCTTCTTTGGATTCCGTGAATACCTTCTCTTCTGGTTTGGTGGTCTCTCTCTTGTATGCTCTCTTCCTTGTATTTATTGCCCAGTTGCTTATAGACACTGGTAGTGATCAAATTAGCAATGTTTTGTCAAATTACAAAGCTACATTTCCAGCCCAGATCAGCCTCTGAACTTCAGGATACCAGCTATCTCTACTCAAATATTTTTCATATACCCTGATCTCAACATATTTACTTATTTGTTTGTTTGTTTTTTAAAGATTTTATCTATTTATTTGACAGAGAGAGACACAGTGAGAGAGGGAACACAAGCAGGGGAGTGGCAGAGGAAGAAGCAGGCTTCCTGCTGAGCAGGGAGCCCAATGCAGGGCTCCATCCAGGGACCCTGGGATCATGACCTCACCTGAAGGCAGATGCTTAATGACTGAGCCACCCTGGTGCCCCAATCTCAACATATTTAGAACAGAAGTCATTTCCACCTTCAAATCTGTTCCTCTTCCATTTTCTCTCCTGTCACATCCACCTAATTTTCCAGGGTGGAAATCTTAGATCATTTTTTACTTCTTTTACCTACTCCTAACCCTTTTAAATCTAAAATTATATGCACTGCTTTCCAACTCCACTGCCTCTGATTTTATCTCAGCCTCTACCATCTCCTGCTGCATTAAGGCACTCTGTTAACTGTTCTCTGTGCATTCAGCCTTTCCTTTTTTTTTTTTGTTTTTCTTTTTGTTTACTGTTTTTTTTCTTTTTTTCTCAGAGGGAAAGCACACAAGAGGGCCAGGGGAGGCAGGCAGAGCAGGCAGAGGGAGAGGCAGTCTCCCTGCTGAGCAAGGAGCCTGACTCCGGCATCTATCCCAGGAGCCTGGGATCATGACCTGAACTGAAGGCAGCTGCTTAATCGTAATCGACTGAGCCACCCAGGCATCCCCAGTCTTTCCTCTTAAACCATTTTAACATGACAGCAAGAGTTAATGTTCTAAAATGAAAGTCTGGTCACGGCCCATTCTTCCCATGAAAAAGTCTAAGCCACTTCATGAAACAGCAGTGGTACCTCCAGAAATTCTCTACAGATAAGAAGTGCTTTTGCAGTTCTAGGAGGGGGTTACAGTGATAACGTGCTCAGAATCAGAAGTTAGTGAACTCATCTTAGAATTGCTTTTGCATAGCACTTTGCAACACTGAGAAAATGTCAAGTTTCCATATCAAAGACTGAGAAGATAGCTAATAATATATTGAGGAAAACGTTCCCCTTCTTCTAAACCACTCTTTGTATCTGTTCCCGACCCTACAGGATCTGGTACCTCCTTACAATTTGTTTAACTTTTGCCCACCCCTTCTCTGGCCAATTATTAATGTCCCTTTAAGCCAGTCAGTGAATGTCCGGTATGTGCTAAAATATATGCTAGACATTGAGTACAGGGCAATGATCAGAACATAGTTTTGGACTTCATGGAGCTTCAGTATAGCAGAGGAGATAGCCACTTAATTATTTATTTTAGTATTAATAACGTAATTACTTGTAACAAGTGACTTTGGAGCATGGTGAGATCTAGTCCAGGGTTTCTCAGCCTTGGCACTATTTTGGGTCAAATAATTCTTTTTTGTGGGGGCCATTCCTGTGCCTTGCAGAATTGTTAAAGGTACCTGGCCACTACTCACTGGATGCCTGTAGCACCTCCCACTCAGTTATGATAGCCAAAAATGTCTCCAGATGTTGCCAGATACCCCTGGGGGGTGGGGGAGGGTAAAAATCATTCCCAGTTGACAATCTCTGTTCCATACCAAGGTTACCATTAATTAATCCCCCTCTGTCCCTTCCCCACACCCCTCACCTTCCCTCTGCTTGCACTCCTGCTCTCTCTCTCCCAAATAAATAAAATCCTTAAAAAAAAGTTCAGACTTTTATTTGGCACCAAAAAAGCTGATCAAAATATACTTGCTGAATTGATGATTGAATGAACGGAATGCATGAGAGGTTTTTTAGCTGGGCCAAAAGGGACTAACGTGGTCAGCCGGGATTGAATGACAATTTTACTAATTTGTTATGGCCATTTTGATCAGACACCAAATGTCAACACATAAAAATCACCTCTCAAGTACTATGAAAAGTGCTCAGCAGATATTCCCGACTCTCCCTGGTACGTTGCTAACTATTGCTCCGTCTTTTTCCTTGATCAATTTCCAACTTCCGTGTATCCTTATTTCTCACTAGTGTAAAGACGGGAAATAGTATACAAATTAGAAACTGGCTGATGTTGTCTAGTTTACAGACTATTTGGTGATTTAGAGAAAATATATATATGTATATAATTTTTATATATATACACATAAACACATATATACATATATGTGTATACATATATATGTATATACTTTTTTTTTTTTTTGGTGACTATTTCCAAATACTTTCACATAAAAGAACTGAGACAAGCTTGGTAACACTATGGGAACTGGACCTTCCAACAATACCCCAGCCCAGGAGAGCTGTGGAGAAAAAACTCCCCACCTAGAGCCATGGAGTTAATGCTGCTATCCCAGCAGGTCTCGAAGGCAAGACATCAAGCCCAAAAGTATTATTCTCAAGACATTTGCTTAGATAGGTTTTGAACTTGATTGGGACCTGTCATTCTTCTTCTTTCTGAATACTCCCTTTTGTGAGGAAATGTCTATCCAATGCGTGTCCTACCGTTGTATTTTTGAAGCACAAAACCTGTCTGGTTTCACAGGTTCACAGCAGGAGAGGAAGTCTGTTTCAGGATGAATTGTATCTTGAATCTCCCCCATATTTTGTTTAAGTGATATTTAGATGAGACTTTGGACTTTAGACTTCACAGTTGACGCTTGAACAAGTTATAGGTCTTTGGGCTGCTGGGATGGAATGAATGTATTTTGCATATGGGAAGGATATGAATTTGGGGGGGGTGGGAGCAGAATGCTATGGACTGGAATGTGTGCCCCCAAATTCAAATGTTAAAGCCCTAGCCCCCCTTGTGATGGTATTTGGAGAAGTGATTCGTTTTAGATGAGATCATGAGAGTGGGATACAATAGGACTGGTGGCTCTGTAAGAAAAGAATGCTTCTCTCTTCCTGTCTCCATCTCCCTCTCTCCCTGTCTGTGTACCAAGGAAAGGCCACGTGAGCACACAGTCAGAAGGCAGCCAGCTGTGAGTCAGCATGACATCTCTCACCTGAACCAAACCATGCTTGGCACTTGATTTTGGACTTCCGGCGTCCAGAACTGTGAGAAAATATGTCTGTTTCTTAAGTCTGGTATTTTGTAATGCCAACCAGAGCTGACTAAAACAGGTCCATACCAGGGGCACTGGTTTCTTCTCAAAAGTTTGTTATGATCCCTAGTGATGCTTTCTAATCTAAGCCTTAATATTTTTACCTCAAAGTACCCAATGGACTTTTGAAAATTCAGTAGTGTCTTCTCCCTCTGCTCACAACCCTCATTCTGTCAGTGACACTACTATTCGCTCAGGCATCAGACTTTGAATATGTGCTTATGTTTGTCTTATCTCTCAGAAGCCCCCACAATGAATTTTCTTCCATCAAATGTTCTGTAGCCTTTTTGTACTGATAGGCATGGAAGTCGAAGTATATTATTGTATTTCATCAATTCTCAGGGGCACCACCATGTCATATATCACTAAGGAAGTAAAAAACACTGAGAATTAAGCTATAATGCAATATTAATTATAAAATGCATCCCAATTACAAAGATGTTGAAATATGAGAAATTTGCTTCGTGTAATCAGTAAAATGATGCAAGTAGAGAGATCAAGGACACTACGCTACACTGTATAGAGCATGATACCTATATCAATCAGATCCCAGCAGGAAACTGATGATCCACCAAATTAGGATAATGTGAAGAGGGTTTATTTATAAAGCAGTTAATTATGAAGATGTGGGTGGGTCACAGCAACGACACAGCTACTTCCACTCCTGGGGCCATATTGATGAAAGAAGCGAAGAGTTAGCAGGATTGGGAAGGAGAGTGAGTCATGTGGGTTAGGTTGTACTGAGAGAGTTTCTTCTGTGGGCAGACACAGCAGAGGTAAATTGCCCTTGCAAGGAGGGAGCCTGGAGGTAGGAGTTCCTATGTAACTTGCCTCCCTCTAATCTTCTGCTAGAGCCTCCCGGTGGCTGAAGCCTTTAGCAAGCCAGACGAGAGGGCAAGAGAACTTGGGTGATGTCATCCATGCATTTAAGTCTGCCTTGGAAAAGAGCAGGGTGGAGGAGGATAAAAAGATATGTAGATGCAAAAGGAGATACCTTATAAAATCCCATGTGTATAGTGAAAAGAAAACATATGTGTTTATTTAAAAACATACTTACATTTTTGCTCCGGAGGAAAACAGAACTGCTAACAATGGACTGTATGGTATGGGAACATGGAATTTGGGGGTCAAGGACTAGAGACTTCTATTCTTCACATAGATGTTTCTGGGATGTATGAGATTTTTATAATAAATACTTATAGTTTTTAAAGATTTTATTTATTTTAAAGAGAGAGAGAGAACGAGCATGGAGGGGGGCAAAAGGAGAGAGAGAAGCTGACTCCCTGCTGAGCAGGGCTCCATCCCAGGACCCTGAGATCATGACCTGAGCCAGAGGCAGACACCTAACTGACTGAGCCACCCAGGCAGCCCTTTATTGTTTTATAATTAAAAAAAAAAGAAACAAACTAATGAAAAGTAGCCCTGTAGTTAAACCTTTCTCTCCATTTCTATTGCCATAATCCTAGTCTAGAAGTTAATACCTTTATACCAGTTATAAGTATTGTCTCCACCATACAGTTTTCTGTTTCTTTTCTTTTTTTGAGTATGGTTGGCACACAATGTTATATTAGTTTCAGGTGTATAACATAGTGATCAGCTTCTTTACACATTATGCTGGGCTCGCAAGAGTAGTCCCCAACTATCACCATACATTATGACAATATCATTGACTGTATTTTTGTGCTGTGCCTTTAATTCCTGTGACTTATTTATTCTGTAACTGGAAGCTTCTATCTCCCCTTTACCTGCACCCATTTTGCCCATCTCCTCACCCTCCTCCCTTCTGGCATCCATCAGTTCTCTGTATTTATAGGTCTGATTCTCCCTTTTGTCTGTTCCTTTTTTTTTTTAGATTCCATACGTAAGTGAAATCATGTCATATTTGTCTTTCTCTGTTCGACTTACCTCATTTAGCTTAATAATACTGTCTGGGTCCATCCGTGTTGTGGCAAATTGCAGGAGCTCATCTTTTTTGTGGGGGAGTAATATTCCATTATGTGTGTGTACACAAATCTTTATCCATTTATCTACTGATGGACTTTTGGGTTGCTTCGATAACTTGGCTATTGTAAATAATGCTTCAGTAAACATAGGAGTTCATATATCTTCTTGAACTTGTGTCTTCATTTTCTTTGTATAAATACATATAATTTATTTTCTTTAATCTTGAGTATGACTGCCAGAATTGCGTTTCCTCATTCATTCATTAATTAGAATGTTATTATTTAGCAGGTAGTATATGCTGGGTTTTATTGCAGAAACAGAGGCTCCTCTGATGAAGTAAAAGGAGACACATTCTCTGCCTCATACAGTCCATTTCGAAAGATGGATGCTCATTTTTCAAATCACATCAGCAAATGTACAATTTTAACCTTGATGATGACAAGGGAAACATTCGACAGGGAGTGGTAATCAAGCAAAATCTGGAGGATGAGTAGGGTTTACTCAGGAAATTTGAGGAAAGAATATTTTTCCAAGTAGAGGGAATAGCATATACAATGCTCTGTGGTATAAGTACTGTTGGTATATTGGGGAAAAAAAAAAAAAAGCAAACAAGCTGTGTGGCTTAAGCACTGACTTGACAAGGAGCTTGCTGAGAGTTCCGTGGTTGAAGTCATGAGGGGCCAGTTTATGTAAGGCTTTTATAGTCAATTCTAAGGATTTTTCTATTTATCTCAAAATCAATGGAAATCCTTTGAAATATTTTTCTTAAACCCAACTCTTATTATATTTGTGGTTCAGCATAGGCTCCCTCAATCTCACTAGATAATATCTGTAGTTACACTTTCCAATTATCTATCATCTGGCTTTACGGACATATGGAAATTGATGGCTCACCGGTCTCCCATAAGCCCTCGTTCAGTACCTATTGAGAACCCACTATGTGGCAGGTACTGTTCTAGGCACTTAAGAGAAATCAGCGAGCAAAATAAAGGTGTCTGCAATCAAAAGAAAAAAAGATCTCTGCTCTCATGGGACTTGCATTGTAACCACACTTGAGTCAGTTTGATATGCATACTGTTCAATAAAAATGCTACAATTACCTATGCAATTTGAGAATGTGAAAGTCCCAAAAATGACCTTAAAGGATTCTAGTCCTATTAGATAGGAATTTTGTTGTCGATAACTAAGTTCTGCTATAGCTGGCTTATGAAAAGGGAGAAGGATTAATTATAAGAAAAGTGGGGCATCTTCTAGAACCAAGAATGGTCTTTCTCTTCCTCTTGTCTTTGCTGTATTGCTTGTCTGCTTGATTCCTTGTGCACAGCTCTTAGGGTTTACAGTTTCTTTATCAAATTCATGAGGGCAGGGGCAGTTTTCATTTTTGGTTCAGGTGCCCAAACCTGGACCCAAAATTGTGGTAAAAGCAGATGGGCTGATACTGTGGAACCAGTTTCTCTCTGTGTAACCTTGCATACTGGAGAGGGCAGTGAGGGGCAGGAAGAAGGGGAAATCTTTGGAAAACGAGAATTGGGAAATGGCTTAGCAGGTACATATGCATCTCCTATACTAACATGGCCACTTCTTTAGATGTGGTCTAGAGAGGGACAGGAATTCACTAAGATGACAGAGTAGAGCTGAGTGTTCTCTTTTCAGTCTACCTCATTTTGTCCCTATCCTGAAATTCCTTTTATAATCTTCACTGTTACTTTAGAGGTCTGTCCCTTCAACATTTTAGGATCTCCTTTACCTTCTCTGAAGTTTTGGAAGCCTTAAATTTTGCATTGTACAATTTTATATACTTCAAGTCATGTTATATAGATTTGTTTTCCAGATCTTTTAAAAGTTGACCATTTTCTTTGGTTACATTTAGTATCACAGACTGAACCTTCTCCGGTTCTGTATAGTCTTAGGACATGCTAAAATCTGCAAGAGTAAGACTGACTTTTACAGTACTCATTGGTTGCATGGTAGGTTGATTCCAAATGATACCCACTGCTGTACCTTAACTTTACTAGTAACGTGTGCATAATATTATAAAACACATAGTTTCAGTGAATTTGTGTGGACAGCACAACTATTTCTGGAGTCAGATTCTTTTGGTTCCACTGTCTTGCTTGTGCGATCTTGCACAAGTTACTTATCTCTCTATCATTACCTATTTCAAAAGATTATTTGCAGAGACTGAGAAAATACCTTCGTGTACTCCTTCCTTTAACAAATACCTAAGTGCCAGCTGTGCACTGGGTACTCTCTAAAGGCCCAGGAATTAGGCAATAAATAAAAACACACAAAAGTTTCTGACTAAATGTTCCTTGCATGTAACTTTGTCCATAATGCAATCTCAACATGCAAAGCTTTCTTATTCCCCTCTGGAAAGGTTGTCTGTAGCTACATTATCTTATTTCTTAATATTTTTGAAGAATAGAGCCCTTAAAAACCTGAGAGTCTTGTCTTTTTTCTGATCTTGGTCACTTTTTCTTTGTATTTCATGTGTATAGAGTAAACTCACATTCATAGGATATCATCTAGGTGTCCTCCATCTTCCCACTTATTTCTGCATTTATTTCCTTAAAATTAACTTTGAGCTCATAAATGGTATATCTTTGTTGAAGAAATTGTAAAATGCAAAGGAAGTAAAAAAAGAAAACAAAAATTTATCTGTTGTTTCACCATGAAGACCTGCTACTGTATTGAGATGCTACTCCTGGTGTTTGGTTTAATTTTTCCTCATCTTTTGAACTGCATTCATATTGGCCCCAAATTACCACGATATTGTCTCTGCTATGTCTGTGTTTTAAAATGCCATTAACATTTTTTAAATATTTAGGTTTTGGTAACGATTGACTCTATGTCTGCACAAACACATTCTCAGTGCATTGACCTTTCTCTGACTTCTTGATAATCAACAGCTCTTCGTATTTATATTATGTTTAGTATTTGAGATCTGAACAGATACTGATAATTTGATTAACACACACAGAATGAAACACAGATCTTTTTCTTTACAATGGGCAAGCAGGAAATGACTTATGAATACAAGTCTAGCTTATTGACTATTTTTAGTAATTAATGACTAGTAAATTGAGCTAAAATACTGGGTAATTTCAAATAAAAAATAGCATGCATGATTGTATGTGAGTATAGCCTATAAGCTTATCCAATTCAAAACAAGTCTCGTTATGTTAACTCTCTATATTGAGTATAACTTATTTGGTTTTGTCCATCTGGGTACCCGCATCTTTTTATCTCCCAAATTGTCAAACCGACAGAAAATTAAATAATATTATAATGAACTCTCATGAATCCATTACCAGCATTTTACCTTTTATCATCTAGTCTCTCCACTTTTTGGGGGGAGAGTATTTTAGGTTAAATTCCAGGCATCACATCATTTAACTTATAAATACTTCTATATGGGTCGCTAACTTTAAGGACTTTTTTTGGCATACCTATAATGTCATTATCACATCTGACAAAATAATACTTGAAATCATGTAATATTCAGTTCATGTTTAAATAGCCATGATTGTCTCAAAATGTCTCTTTACAGTTGGTTTACACTTGATGTCTTATCTCATTTATTCTGAAATAGTCCCCAAATATCTCTTTATCATGCAATTAATTTATTAGAGAGAATAGGTCCTTTGTCCTGTAGAATGGCTCACATCCTGGTTTTTGCTGTTATTTTGTGGTGTGTTTATCTTGTGTTTTCTGCAAACTATGAGTTAGATCTGGAGGCATGATTAGATTCAGGTTAAATTGTACTTATATGAGTACTTCATATTTTGGTTTTGTGTATTTTCTCTTGCAAGAACTCATGAGACAATTAAGATGTGGATGTCCCAATTTTAGTGGTATCAAGATTCATCAGTGCCTTCAGGTATATCAGTCTGATCTCTCCAAAATAAAGTTTCCATCAATATATCATCTGATGGTTTTAACGACAATGATGATAATAGCTCTGCTCCATTATGTTATTCAGGCTTGCAGTAGTGTTTTTCCTAATACCATCCTTTATTCTGCCTTTATTGGCTAGAATCCTGTTGTACAAGATAAATGTGTTTTTTCAACTATTTGGATATCCTGAGGTTGCATAAGACAGGTGAGGTAAATGTTCACTTCCTTCCATCTATCTATTTTTATAGTAATGAGTTATCTTTAGTCTCCAATGGTGTCCATTGAGTTATTATTGAGTATTATGAACTCAAAGATATTTATGTATTTGATGTTTATCAATATAATATACTTATTATCTTTCTCAATAATCAAGTTTTCCTGCTGTGAATCAGTAGAAACCCATTAGAGTTGGCTTCTGCGGGCAACAGAGTCTTAATTCTAATAATCAGGTAAAGTCTGAAAAATTTAGGTACCAATATTTAATTGCACTCATGGAGGAATTACACTCACGGAGGCTTTTTGTCCCAGGAGTTCCGTGAAGATTGTAAAATTATCGGTTGAGTATGGCTAATGCCCTGTTCTGGAATGAAACAACAGGATATGAAGTAGGTTCTAATTCTCATTCCCTGATTCTTCCTCAGTAAGGAATTGCTGATAACCTTAATCAGTACGACTAAGGGAAGGGTTATGATTTCTTTTTTTTTTTAAGATTTTATTTATTTATTTGACAGAGATAAAAAGTAGGCAGAGAGAGAGAGAGAGTGAGAGAAGCAGGCTCCCCACTGAGCAGAGAGCCCGATGTGGGGCTCGATCCTAGGACCCTGAGATCATGACCTGAGCCAAAGGCAGAGGCCCAACCCACTGAGCAACCCAGGCACCCCAAGGGTTATGATTTCATAAGGGCCCTACCTAGTCTGTGTGTCCTGTTGCTCCTGTTCTACTCATATTTAGTAATGAGGGTTTCCAGGGATATTATTGCTAAGTGTATGTTTTTACTTACGTACTGGCTAGGAATAGAACTCTTAAAATTTGAGTTTTTATCAATTGTATAAAACATGTATTTCCATCTCTGGAGGTATACTGCTGCAGCTTTGTATTTCAAATCCAAATATTAAGTAAACAATATTTGTACTGTTTTGGTGGCTCCACTGCTTTCTATGTGACGAGAATTTGTTTGCATTTTTGCAACTGGAGGCAATTTTCATATCTTTTTGGTGAGAAAAATGTCTTTTACTATGAGCTTGATGTAAAGACAGATTTTCCATGGGTTTGCTGGCAGCACTATTCTACAGCTTTCTGCCATCAATTATCTGTCATTAATTTAATCCATTTGTGATTCATAAATGCATAGATTGCAAGTTCACATAGTCTCATACCTTCATTTATTTAAGCCATCTATGTATATATGATTTCACTATAAAATTAACTCACTTCATCTGAAAACCCATTTCTAATCAATTTTTTTCTCTTAACCTGAAAATGGTCAAGACCAGGGGTCAAAAAAGTGGAGCCCATGGTCTAAACCACCCAGCTACTAGCTGACTTTATTAACCAAAAAAAAAAAAAAAAAAAAAAAAAAGTTATATTGGAATACAGTTGTATTCATCCCCCTACATATTATTTGTGGCTGCTTTGATGCTACAAGGGCAAAGTCAAGCATTTGTGACAGAGTATATATGGCCTGCAATTCTGAGAATATCTACGATCTGGACAGCGAAAGTGTCTAACCCCTGCTCAAGACTAGTGAAATTTGCTCTGTATGTGTTCATAACAACACTTCTCTCAGGAAGCTGCTATGGAAATATCACTGAATAGAGAAATTATTTTCTTCAAATACAATCCTTGCAGTGTTGGTTAGGAAGAAAGGATGCTTTCTGTCTGTTTTTTTAATTCCCATATCATAGTAGTAGATCAATAAATATTGGTTGAGTGGGTGAATATATGGATGGATTATAGTTTAATGTCTTTAGTAATTAAGCAAATGCAAGAAATCTATATTAGATTCCTATTTCTATAGCTTAGTGATTGTATGACTATTATAGAAGACTACAAAATTGACCACAAACTAAGCAGCCTAACACATACTAATATTTTGTACATAACTCTTTCCGATATCACTTATTAAATACTAACTTATAATGAAGAACAGTTGAGGTTAGGTATCCATTTTACTTGTTTGTGTTTCTGGTTAAAAGTTGCTTTTCTGAAACATTACTTGCATCTCTAATCATGAAGAAAAATTCTGTTTTTCATAACCCATTTTGTGAATTCTAAAGGAGAGTTTATGAACCGATTCCTACTCTTTCTCCTTGATAGACATTACAGTTAATAAGGTAGGTGGTTGTTTTGAGATCTGTAAGATTTATATGTATACATATAATCTCATATAAGCACAAAGAGCCATTGGTTATTTGCCTCTGACAGTTCAAAGGATTAAGACGAATTCAAGGATCTGAATCCTAGAACTTGGGTAGCTTAGTTCATTCCAAGTAGCACTTCTGAATTTTCCTAAGGAACTTTCCTATGAAGTTAGTTATCAAGAGAATAGCTTCATTTCCTGTGAAGTTGTTGTTGTTTTTAATCTCCACAATGAAAACATTTTTGGAAACATATTGTTTCATGTATTTTGTTCAATTTACCTTTGTTTCAGCTGACTCATTCTGCACTTTCTGCGAGAATTCATCAGTTTATTTTCAGGGAAATCTGATTCAGGGCTTGCCTGATGAAACTTGAATTTAAGTCATGGCTCAGTTCACCATCTTCAGCCAAAAAATCCTATGGTAAATCTTTACATGGGTGTGTCTTCAGTGTTTGCAGTGTTTAGTACGTTTCACTCAAATCTGATCCTGTAGGTGGCCAGTAATTAGCTTGGTTGTGACAGCCTTTGATCAACTTGTTCACAACTTAACCCCTACTTAACTGGCTGTGTCTTTTAGGAGATGTTTCTGTGTTTTTAAAACTCTTTCCAGTTCCTATTAATTTACAAGCAGGTAGTGTGATAGACCTCAGTATTTACCCTGTGTGAAGTTCACAGTTTTAATGTGTATACTATAGAATGTAGAGACTAGAAGTCCCAGGTTTTGAAGATTTGTGATATTAGATTAGTCATTTGACCTTTTTAGTCTCAGTTGCCTCACCTGTAAAGTAGGGTGTACGACAGTAACAAACTCATACAGTGTGAGGCTAAAAACAAGTTAATAAAGTAGAGAGTCACTTGACACATTTCTTGGCACATAGAAATCACTTGATAAGTGTTAGTTATTATTATTATTACTAAAGTATGCAAATATTTATTGACTAAATACAAACTGCAATCTTTGTCCTCTCATCCAAATTGTACCTCAGTTATTTCTACAGAGGTTTTCACATAAGGATTTCTCACAAGTCATCACAACCAAGCCTGATTGTCTGGCCACTGTATTCACTACACAATATCTACCTTGATCTTTCCTTCTGTTCTTCCTATTTTTCTTATTTATATATTTTTAAAGTTTTTATTTATTTATTCTAGAGAGAGAGCGAGAGAACACAAGGGGATAGTGAGAGAGAGAAGCAGACTCCCCACTGAGCAGGGAGCCCAACATGCGGCTCAATCCCGAGACCCTGGAATCATGACCTGAGCTGAAGGCAACTGCTTAACTGACTAAGCCACTGTTTTCTATTTTTCAGATGTCCTGTTTTCTGTTTCTTAATCCGCTGCTAGAAAAGCCACCTAGAGAAATTCACATGTCTGTGTCCAGCATTGTCATCTCAGGAGACTCCCATAGAATGACATCTGCAAGATGTCCATGAATTGTTGGGTTCTTTGCTGGGTACTTTGTGGAGGGAGATTAATTCTGACATACATTTCTTTAATTTTAATTCCAGTATAGTTAACATACAGTGTTTTATTAGTTTCAGATGTATGATATAGTGATTCAACACTTCTTTACATCACTCAACGTTCATTATGATAAGTGTACTCTTTAGTCCCCATCACCTATTTCAGACATCTCCTCACCCACCTCCCCTCTGGTAACCAGAAGTTTGTTCTCTATAGTTAAGAATCTCTTTGTTGGTTTATCTATTCTTCTTTTTTCCCCTTTGCTCATTTGTTTCATTTTATTAAGTTTTTGTTTAAATTCCAATTAGTTAATGTACACTATAATATTAGTTTCAGGTGTACAATATAGTGGTTCAACACTTCCATATACCACCTGGTGCTCATCATGACAAGTGTCCTCCCTTCATCCCCAGCCCCTGTTTAACCCCCACACCCACCTGTCTTCTGGTAATCATCAATTTGTTCTCTAGAGTTAAGAGTCTGTTTCTTGTTTGCCTCTCTGGGTCTACCCCCCTTTGCTCATTTGCTTTGTTTCTTAAGTTCCACATGTGAAATTAAATCATATGGTATTTGTCTTTTTCTAACTGACTTATTTCACTTAGCATTGTACTCTCTAGCTCCTGCCATATCGTTGTAATGGCAAGAGTTCATTCTTTTTGTTGGCTGAGTAATGTTCCATTGTGTATATACACCACCTCTTCTTTTTTATTTTTTTTTCACCACCTCTTCTTTATGCATTCATCAATCGATGGATACATGGGCTGTTTCCATAATTTGGCTATTGTAGATAATGCTGCTATAAACATCAGGGTGCATGTATCCCTTTGAATCAATATTTTTGTATCCTTTGGGTAAGTATTTAGTAATGCAATTACTGGATTGTAGGGTAGTTCTTTTTTTTTTTTTTAAGGTTTTATTTATTTGACAGTGAGAGAGAGACAGCACAAGCTGGGGGAGAGACCAAGAGAGAGGGAGAAGCAGGCTCCCCACTAAGCAGGGAGCCCAATGAGAGGCTTGATCCCAGGACCCTGGGATCATGACCTCTGAGCCAAAGGGAGATGCTTGACTGACTGAGCCACCCAGATGCTCCTGAGTTGATATCTATCTTTTCATTTATTTTTTTTACAACTGTTTTGAGGCATCTGGGTGGCTCATTCAGTTAAGCATCTGACCCTTGGTTTCGGCTCAGGTCATCATCTTTCTTGCCCTTGTGAGATCAAGCCCTGAGTTGAGCTCCATTCCGAGTGCAGAGTCTGCTTCGGATATCTCCCTCCACCTCAGCTCCTCCCCACATTCACTCACACTCTCTCTCTCTAAAATAAATGAAATATTAGAAATATTTATATTTTTACTGCATATGTAAAGTGTTTATAAATAATACAAAGTATTGTTTCATATTTTTAGGATGTGCAACAGTGTCCTACATTACACATTACTTTGTGAATTTTTAAAAGTATTTATCCTGATTAAAGTATAGGTAGATGATATATAGATAGAGAAATAGTTAGACCTACTTCATTCTTTTTAACTGTAATCAACTGTGGATAATATTTAGGTCACTGTCTCCTTGTAGAAGATTTAAAACCATCAGGTGTTAATTTTTGAAATTAATATGTAAAATTAATGCAATTATTATTAGGATCCCAACAGATTTATTTTGGGTAATTTATGGAATGATCTTAAGCTTATATGATTACATATGCTCTAAAATTGCCAGTAAAAATATACAGGTGAAAATAATTTCCTTAATACATACAAGAACATGATATAGAGTATAATGAAATAGGTTTTGGTAAAGAAATAGAAAAACATGTCACTAGAACATACTAAGAGTACAGAGATGTATATTAGTATCTATGAGATTTTAATATATGACAGTTGTAGGTAGTTCAATTCTGTCAGAAAAGAATTATTTAACAGTCCTGGTACAATTGGCAAGCCATCTGGAAGATAAAGGTAGTGGGTTTTCATCTTATACCCCAAAATAATTTCCAGTTACATATATAATTAATCCATAAAATCTTATAAGAAAATAAATGAAATTAAATGTATAATTTGGGATTCATGAAAACTTCTTAACTAAGACTGGAAACCCAAAAGCTATGAAACAAAAGATAAACATATTTGACAATACAATTAGAAATTTTGGTTGCAGAAATGCCACAAACAAAATTCATAGACAAATGATAGCTAAATAAAACACTGTAATAGGGGTGCCTGGGTGGCTCAGTTGGTTAAATGTCCAACTCTTGATTTTGGCTCAGATCATGATTTGGGGGCCCTAAGATTGAGCCCCATGTCAGGCTCCACACAGAGCAGGGAGTCTGCTTGAGGATTCTCTCTCCCCCTCTCCCCCCACTCGTTCTTTTTCTCTCTCTGTCTCAAATAAATAAATCTTTAGAAAAATAAATAAAGCACTAAAATATACAGAGAGCTTTTACAAAGTAATATGGAAAAGAAAATACAAAAGGAAAATGAGTTAAAAAATGATGAATAGACACTTCACAAAAGAACAAATCCTATGGCCAGCACGTACATGAAAAGATGATCAATTTTACTTGTAGTTAGAAAATCTAAATTAAAGTAACAATTAAAAAAATGAAGTAACAATTAAATATCATTTTGTATCCATTAGGTGGATAATATTAGAAAGATTACCCATTGATGGAAATATGAACATTGCAAATTTTTAATATTTTTAAAAGATTTTATTTAGTAGAGAAAGAGAGTGCACAAGTAAAGTGAGGGGCAGAGGGAGAAGCAGATTCCCCACTGAGCAGAGAGCTTGATGTGGGGCTCAGTCCCAGGACTCTGGGACTATGACCTGAGCCAAAGACAGACACCCAACTGACTGAGCTACCCAGGTGCCCTGTTCTGTTGATTTACATTTATAATTGCATTTATACTTGCTTTTATATATACTTACATTTATATTATTTATATGTCTCCTTTTACTCAATCCCACTATTGTATAAGGGCATAGGGTATAATAGGGTGTTCCTTTTTAGTATTGGTCACAAAAAAAAGCCTGAAAACAAAGTAAATGCCCATTAATAGAAGAATGATCAAATAAAGTGTAAAACATCCATATGATGGGATAGTTTATAGTCCGTAAAAACACTGAAATAAAGCTGTTCTGGTTATACTTCGTCACATAAATCTCTCATAAGACTTTCTCCATCTTCTACCATTTACAAAGCAAAAGTATATACATGGAGATAAATTTGTGTGTGTGTGTGTGTGTGTGTGTGGGTGTGGGTGTGGGTGTTGTGGAAGGCAGTCAGAGATGTTCTATAGTAGCAGCAACTAAACTCAAATCTGGACTAAGGCTGTGAAATCTCACCTGTGGAACCAAAGTGGATATTGTCTGCTCAAGTGTGCTTCCTTGGAAGTGGTTTTATCCAAGAAGTTTCAAATTATTAGATAATGTTAGCAGCTATCACACAGGAATCAAGAATCTGGTTCTCAAGGAAAAGGTCTTCAGGGTTTCTATAACCCATGGGGAATTGGACTGTCAGAAAATAAGGCAGGAATAGAGACCGGATTAGCTAGGTACAAATAAGTACAAGTTACCCCTAGGTGTATCCACAATTGTTGAGGGTCCCCTCTGGGTATATTAGATGATGGCATATAACGAAACAAATTTCAAATTCTACCTGTGACTTGGGTGTAGGTTTCTGATGTTTTCCGTATGCACAGACTGATTTTAGGAGAGCCTCAATTGAGAATGTCTAGAGAAGGCACCTAAGACAATCAGATAAAGTAATATTAGGGTAGGTTGAAGCTGAGCAAGGCAGAGGAAAAAATTAACTAGATACAAAGAAGTAGAGGGAATTGATAACCTGCTTTTTCAGTACTAGTGAACAGCTTCCAACAGTAGGCCTTGATTATTTTACATTTAAAGCATATTTGTATTGGGGAGTTTTTAATTTGGGGGGAACATTGTATGCATTTTTGCTTTGGCATGTTTGTGTTCAACTTCTTTCCAGTATATGGTTAACAAGGCTTCTAGCTATGGTATACTAATTGGTCAGTAGCCCCATAATTTCATGTTGAAAACTAGTACAATTTTATAAATCAATAACCAACCAATTCATAAGGTTTTTATGGTTTTCTTTTTGTCCTAAGGAACTTAAGTATACTGTATGTGTAAAGTATGTACTTCAAATCTTGGACAGACTGTCATATAAGAAGTGTTTAAGAGAGTTAACTTATGAGAAAATATTCAACTTCAACAGGAATCAAATAACAAAGCACAAAAATTAAAATAATAGTTGCATTACCCTTTTCATCACTTACGCTTTTTCTGTCTACTTTTACAGCAACTGTGCCTGCTTTTGTCTGGCTCCTAACAAAAATGGGCACTTATACAAAATACCAGGTTCTATGAATATAATGTTGCTCAAGGGAACTTACGCGCCACTCGCTTTGTATTCCTGATAACATAAATTTTCTTGATGGTGGCCAGGCACTGAAATGCTTTGGAAAAGGGAAACACATGAGAGATAGGAAGTTGGATTATTTCAGCTTTGGGGGTAGTACTCAAGCCCTTACACATTTCCAGAGGAGATAGTTACAGATGCTGACGAAGGAAATGCATGGGTAGAGATGCCCTCTGACTGAGATCTACAGGAATAAGAAATTTGGAAGTGCAAACATTTTTAACTTCAATTTCTTTGAACTTTTCATTTGAGGAGATTTCATTTTTGTTCTTTAATTTCTCTCTGGGAAAGAAATAATTGAGGGGGGGTTCAGAGTATTCAAATTTGGGGCATCCTTCATGTTGTAATTATTTGGGCTAATTGCATAATCTCTGGTGAGTTATATTAAACAATGCAGATAGGCAAAATTTGAAATGGAAAATAGAATAAAGATAAAATATTCTGCCTAGGGTACAATGTAGCCTTGAAGTTAATTTTATTAATGTCTTATTCTGACCCACTTTGTAGTCTGCTGAGGACAAAAATTTGAACTGTCTTCACAGCTGATCTCAGAAAGATACATAAAATAGAAGTGGTTGATGCTAGAGATGCAGGAGTAGGGCTACCTCATCAGGGTTGGAGCAGTACTGCCCTGCTGTATTACTAGCTTACTTTCCCAAGGGGAATGGCCACACCATATGCTTCATTACTAAGCTCAATGGGTTAAGGACAGTGGTTTTCCTCCCTAGCTGTGCATTAGAATTATCTGGGGAGTGTTTAAAATGCTCAAACTTTGTCCTAGAGCAATTAAATCAGAAATCTCAGGGGTTGGGGTCTAGTATTATTAAAAAGCCCCTGGGTGTTTCTGGTATGCATTCATCTTGGCTTGAGTTACCCGTGAAACCGACTCTGTGACAGAGATTTGCGTATGAGGAAGTTTATTGGTAAGTACTCTCAGCCACAATTACCTGTAAGACAGTAAAGAAAGATTGGGCAGATGAAGTTGAACTTGAGCTGCTGTAACAAAGCTCTCTGCCATAGTCGATGCCACAGGGAGGTCTGGATCTGTGATGGCCCTCCCTATTTGTCTCAGATTGAGGCACGGTAGCTGAACACCTTTACACCTTACCCTTACACCTTTCCTACTTACACCTACCTTACACCTACCCCACTTTGAATTTGGGTTGCCCTCAGGGAATGGGTGTAACCTTGGGAATGAAAACTCCTTCCCAGCGAAAGGAATCAGGAGGACATACGCAGCTCTAAGCTGTCAGCAGCCAGCACTACACATGTAGTCAGATTCTAGAGCCCATAACACTTCCCAGAATGATGAAATAGTGGAGTTAACCTTTCTGGCCCCACTCTAAAATCCATTTCCCCGGCCTCCCCAGCAGAATAAAAGATACGTGTCTGACTGGTGAAGATGAGGAGGAAGGTCTCGTCTCAATACCCAGTGGGACTGTGTTAATCAGTAATGGAGTCATGGGGAAAAGTCAAGCATTGTGGGCATGTCTGTCTCTCCTCTCTTACGTTAAATGTGGATGCCCTTAAAAAGTATGTATAAGAATTGGCAGGGTCATCAAAGAGAACATACAGACAAGCAACTAATATTTGATATCTTAAATTCATCTGCATTTATCTACTCCTTATCTGGCAGTATATCGATACTGGTTAGGCCCTTATGATGTGCTAATTCGTTACTCTATTCATCAACTTGTCTGTGATATTATAGTTGGTTAGGGTGTGGCCGCAAATGGACCCTGGCATATAATAGCTCAAAAGATAGTTTGTATCTCGGTTATTAATAGTCTTAAGTATAGAGATTCCAGTTTACTGGCTGTTCTTGTCTGTATAAGTCATTTAGTGGCCCAGGCTGACAGATGTTCTGCCTTTTTCAAAATATGACATAAATGGCTTCCAAGGACCCCAGGATTAACACCAACACACATTAGCCAGAGGCAGAAAGAGCCTGGCAGAAGTTTAGGTGGGCCACATGTGGCAGATTCGTGTTTCACCTCCACACCTGTAACTCTGGAGACAGCTTGGTCCCATGGCCATGCCTGGCTGGATGAGCAGCTGGGAAAAGCACCCTAACTGTGGATTTAAAGAAAGAGAGGGTAGTTTTTGCTGGAAAGCTAGTAGCTTCTGCTACACACATTATCTCCCTTTTAATCCACATATAATATTCAGTCCAGGACAACTATTGCTCCCATTTTATATGCAAGGAACTAAGGTACAAAGAATTTAGAGATCGTGCCTGCAGTCACGTGACTATTAAATGGTTGGCCTAGTAATCCAGTCCAGTTTAGCAACTCCAGAGTCTATGCACATAGCAATGACCACTACTATGACAGCTACTCTAACTACCAACACCACCTCCACTACTGCTGTACATACGCACACACATGCACCTGCACACATACACGCAGATACACGCATGTGTGCACAAATTAAGTTTATGAGAAATATATTAAAAAAAATTCAGGCTTAGTCCATAGTTAATTAAATGAACTATTTGAAAACATAAATATAGATAATTCTTGTACTTTATAGCAAAATCAGGTAGATCAAATAATTTAATGAACAAAATCAAATCATTTAAAACTAAAAGGACAGGGGCACCTGGCTGGCTCAGTCAGGGGAGTATGTGACTCTTGATCTCAGGGTTTTAAGTTCAAGCCCCATGTTGGGTGTAGAAATTACTTAAAAATAAAATCTTTAAAAATAAAACAACAACAAAAAAACAAAAGGACATACT
The DNA here is from genome assembly GCF_964662115.1 of Mustela nivalis. Lineage (NCBI taxonomy): Eukaryota > Metazoa > Chordata > Mammalia > Carnivora > Mustelidae > Mustela > Mustela nivalis. The sequence goes on from NC_139040.1 coordinate 9,582,433, forward strand.
AGTGACTATTGATCAGCTCTCTGGAATTTTATATTTTATTTATTTTTTTTAAGGTTTTTTTTTTTAATTCCAGTTCATTCACATATAGTGTAATATTAGTTTCAGGTGTACAATAGAGTGATTCAGACTTCCATATCTCAGCCCGTGCTCACCCAAGAAGCACCCTCCTTCATCCCTGGCACCTATTTAACCATGTGCCCCTTCTCCTCCCCTATGGTCATCAGATTGTTCTCTATAATTACAAGTCTGTTTGCTTTGACTCTCTCAGTCTTTCTCATCTTTTGCCTTTGCTTGATTAGCTTCTTAAATTCCACATATGAATGAAACCATATGGTATTTGCCTTTCTCTGACTAACTTACTTCACTTAGCATAATATTCTCTAGCTTCAGCCATGTCACTGCAAATAGCGAGATCTCATTCTTTTTTGTTGCTGAATAATATTCCTCTGTGTGTGTGTGTGTGTGTGTGTACCAGATCTTCTTTATCCACTCATTGATCACTGGACGCATGTGCTGCTTCCATGCCTTGGCTATTGTAAATAATGCTGCAGTAAACATAGGAGTGCATATATCTTTTCAAATTCGTGTTTTCTTATCCTTTGGGTAAATACTCACTAATGTAATTGCTTGATGGTAAGGTAGTTCTATTTTTAAAGATTTTATTAATTTATTTGACAGAGATCATAATTAGGCAGAGACGCAGGCAGAGAGACAGGGGAAGCAGGCTCCCTGCCGAGCTGAGAGCTCGATGAGGGGCTCGATCCCAGGACCCTGGGATCATGACCTGAGCCAAAGGCAGAGCTTTAACCCACTGCACCACCCAGGTGCCCTGGTAGTTCTATTTTTAATTTTTTGAGGAACTTCCATACTGTTTTCCAAAGTAGCTATATCAGTTTGCATTCCCACTAACAGTGCACAAATGTTCCTTTCTCTTTTCTTTTTTTTTTTAATTTTATTTTGTTAAGTTAGTCACCATACATCTTTAGTTTTTGATGTAGTGTTCCAAGATTCGTCATTTACATATAATACCCAGGGCTCCATGCAATGTGTGCTCTCCTTAATATCCACTTAATAGAATGAGTCTCACTCATTCCCCCACTCCCCTCACCTCTAAAACCCTCACTTTGTTTCTCAGAGTCCACAGTCTCTCCTGGTTCATCTCCCCCTCTGATTTATCACAATTCAATTTTCCTTTCCTTCTCCTAATGTCTTCCAAGTTATTCCTTATGCTCCACAAGTAAGTGAAACCATATGATAATGGGCTTTCTCTGCTTGACTTCTTTCACTCAGCATAATCTCCTCCAGTCCCATCCATGTTAATGCAAATGGTGGGCATTCATCCTTTCTGATGGCTGAGTAATATTCCACTGTATATATGGACCACATCCTCTTTATCCGTTAATCTGTTAAAGGACATCTCAGCCCTTTCCACAGTTTGGCTATTGCAGACATTGCTGCTATGAACATTGGGATACATATGGCCCTTCTTTTCACTACATCTGTATCTTTGGGGGTAACTATTCAGTAGTGCAATTGCCGAGTCTTAGGGTAGCTCTGTTTTTAATTTTTTGAGGAATCTCCACACTCTTTTCCACAGTGGCTGCACCAACTTGCATTCCCACCAACAGTGTAAGAGGGTTCCCCTTTCACCACATCCTCTCCAATGTTTATTGTTTCCTGCCTTGTTAATATTTGCCATTCTAACTGGTATAAGGTGATAACTCAAAGTGGTTTTGATTTGGATTTCCATGATGGCTAATGATGATGAGCATTTTTTCATGTGTTTGTTAGCCATTTGTATGTCTTCATTGGGGAAGTGTCTGTTCATGTCTTCTGCCCATTTTTTGACTGATTATCTGTTTTTTGGGTGTTGAGTTTGAGAAGTTCTTTATAGATCTTAGATATCAGCCCTTTGTCTCTAGTGTCATTTGCAAATATTGTCTCCCATTCCATGGGTTGCCTCATTGTTTTGTTAACTATTTCCTTTGCTATGAAGAGACTTTTGATCTTAATGAAGTCCCAAAAGTTCATTTTCACTTTCATTTTTCTTGCCCTTGGAGATGTGTCTTGAAAGAAGTTGCTGTGGACAATGTCAGTGAGGCTGCTGCCTATGTTGTCCCCTAGGATTTTGACGGATTCCTGTCTCATATTGAGGTCTTTCACCAATTTTGAGTTTATTTTAGTGTGTGGTGTAAGAGAATAGTCAAGTTTCATTCTTCCGTACATAGCTGTCCAATTTTCCTAGGACCATCTATTGAAGAGACTATCTTTTTTCCACTGAATATTTTTTCCTGCTTTGTTGAAGATTATTTGACCACAGAGTTGAGGGTCCATATACGATCTCTGTACTCTGTTTTGTTTTGTTTTGTTTTGTTTTTTTAAGTGCACTCCATGCCCAATGTGGGACTTGAACTCATGACCCTGAGATCAAGAGTCGCATGTTCTACCAACTGAGCCAGCAAGGCACCCCAAGTGTTCTTTTTTCTCCACATCCTTGCCAACACCTGTTGTTTCTTGTGTTGTTGGTCTTAACTATTCTAACAGGTGTGAGATAATACCCCGTTGTAGTTTTGATTTGCACTTCCCTGAGGATAAGTGATAATGAGCATCTTTTCGAGTGTTTATGGCCATCTGGATATCCTTTATGGAGAAATGTCTGTTCATGTCTTCTACCCAATTTTTAATTGGGCTATCTGTTTTTTGGGTATTGAGTTTTGTAAGTTCTTTACATATTTTGGATACTGACTCTATCAGAATGTCATTTGTGCATGTTTTCTCCCATTCAGTAGGTTGCCTTTTAGTCTTCTTGATTATTTCCTTTGCTTTGCAGAAGCTTTTTATCTTGATGTAGTTCAATAGTTTATTTTTGCTTTTGTTTCTCTTGCCTCAGGAGATATATCTAGAGAAAAGTTGCTATGGCTTATGTCCAAGAAGTTACTACCTGTCTTCTCTTCTAGGATTTTTATGGTTTTAGATCTCACATTTAGATCTTTAATCCATTTTTAATTTATTTTTTTGAGGTATAAGAGAGTGGTCCAGTTTCATTCTTTGGCATGTAGCTGCCCAGTTTCCCCAACACCATTTTTTGAAGAGACTTTTTCCCATTGGTTATTCTTTCTTGCTTTGTTGATTATTGTATGTTATAATTCTATGTTTATTTCATGCTTTTCTATTCTGTTCCATTGATTTGTGAGCTGTTTTGTGCCAGTACCATACTCTTTTGATTACTACAGCTTCATAATATAACTTGAAGTCCAGAACTGTTATGCTCCCAGCTTTGCTTTGCTTTTCTTTTTAAAGATTGCTCTGGAAATGTGTAGTCTTTTGTGTTTTGTTTTGTTTTTTTACATATTTTAGGATTGTTTGTTTTAGTTCTGTGCAAATGCTGTTGGTATTTTGATAGAGATTACATTAAATGAGTAGATTGGTTTGGGTAGTATAGACATGTTAACAATATTATTTTTCCAATCCATGAACGTGGAATGTCTTTTCATTTCTCCGTGTCCTCTTCACTTTCTTTTATCAGCGCTTCAGTTTTCAGAGTACAGGTCTTGCACCTCTTTGGTTAGGTTTATTCCTAGGTATCTTGTTATAGCTCTCTAGAATTCTAAAATTGAACTTAAAGTATAATTTTAAATATCATATATAGTAAATGACAAAGGAAATGTTTGTTCTTTTTGACTTCTAATTAAATTTCTGTTCCTTTTTGATGAATTCTGTGGAGGTATCAAATAGGCAGTTGAATATATGAGTCAGTCAGGAGTATAGGGCCTGACAGAAATACAGATTTAGGAGTAAATTTATAAATTTAGATGTATGAGTTATATATATGTATACATAACATATACTTTTATAAATAAACTGTTTTTAGAGGTATGACATTACATAACTTTATCAAGGATTAATGTGTTAATAGAAAAGAGAAGATGCTCTATAAATATCATTGAATGTAAAGAGACCTAACACACTGCTGGTGAGAATTCAAAATTTTCACTTTTTCTTTAGAGCTCTTTGACAGTCAGAATCAAAAGGTCTTATAATCCAGATTTACTGGGGCACCTGGATGGCTCAGTCATTAAGCATCTGCCTTTGGCCCAGGTTATGATCCCAGAGTCCTGGGATTGAGCCCCATATTGGGCTCCCTGCTCAGCCAGGAGCCTGCTTCTCCCTCTTCCGATCCCCTCATTTGTGCCCTCTCACTCTCTCGAACACATAAAGTCTTTAAAAAAAAAAAAAAAGAGTAAGAAAGTCCACATTTATCGATGCATTAAACCAAATCCTTTAAATATTCCCAAAAGAAATATACACTGAAACAGTCAAATATTTGTACATAAAGATGTATTTTGTGGCATTATGTATAAAAGAGAAAATAGGAATAATCCTAAAATCCTAGAATCTCAAGAATAGTCATATATTATGAAATATTTGGCATCAGTGAAATTTTTTTAAATTTAAATTTTAGTTAACATATAGTGCAATATTGGTTTCTGGAGCAGAATTTAGTGATTCATCACTTACATACAAAAATATGAAATGTTTCACAAATTTGTGTTTCATCCTTGCACAGGGGCCATGCTAGTCTTCTCTATATCATTCTACTTTTAGTATATGTGCTGCCAAAGGAGGCACCGGCCGTAAAGAAATTTTAATTAATGTTTCAAAAATATTTAAGGATATGGAAAAATAAAGCAGAAAAAACAAAACAGCTTCAAGGAACTGATCACGTAGTAGGGATATATGCACATAAATAATTAGTTTAATGATTAAGGTCAAAGCAGAAGTATCTATATAATACTGAAGAAGCAAAAGAGTAAATATTTAAATGTCTAGTGTGAGGGTGTTTGAAGGCAGACTCTCAGAGGAGATGGCCTCTAAATTGAAAATATGAATGAATAGAATGGATAGGAATGGTTCAAGCAGAAGAAACAACATATGCCAAAGCATAGAGCATAGAATAACATGGTATATTGATGAAACTTTATAAAGCTCAATATTATTAAAGGAAAAACTATCAAAATAGGTGAAGATGAAGGAAGGGAGGTAGTCAGGGACAAATCATACAGTGCATCAAGTAGCATACAAAGATCTAGAATTTATGACAAGGTCAGTGGGGTATGGAATTAGTGAAACATTTTCAGTAGGGATATGACAAGTCAGATTTAAATATAACCCTATCATCTTCACACATTGCAGGGACATAAATATTTCTTGAGGAAATTAGACATAAAATCAAATATCCAATTTGATGTATTCTTTTTTTAATTTATTTTTTAAATAAACATATAATGTATTTTTATCCCCAGGGGTACAGGTCTGTGAATCGCCAGGTTTACACATTTCACAGCACTCATCATAGCACATACCCTCCCCAATATTCATATCTCCACCACCCTCTCCCGTCCCACCCCCAGCAACCCTCAGTCTGTTTTTTGAGATTGAGTCTTTTATGATTTGTCTCCCTCCCAATCCCATCTTCTTTCATTTTTTCTTTTCCTACTCCCCAACCCTCCCACATTGCATCTCCACTTCCTCATATCAGGGAGATCGTATGATAGTTGTCTTTCTCCAATTGACTTATTTTGCTAAGCATAATACCCTCTAGTTCCATCCACGTCATCGCAAATGGCAAGATTTCATTTCTTTTGATGGCTGCGTAGTATTCCATTGTATATATATACCACATCTTCTTTATCCATCAATTTGATGTATTCTTGCTTTACTCCTGCCTCTTCGACAACACATTGCTCTCTCCCAGCTGTCTAAACTAACATGCTTCAGGTCGCCTCCAGGATCTCTTCAGTAATGTCTATTATCAGGAGCAGAACTATGTTGCATAGTGTCCTCCAAGTAAGGCTGTTGTGAAGCTCATCCATGGATGGCAATACAATGTGTCACTGCCCTCCAGATGCAAGACTGAAACTAACTACTGCTATGGTCCAAGGTCATATGCCCAGAACTAAGACAGTAGCAGTAAGTAAGTCTTGAGAGAAGGAAATGGATTGAAGAAATATATAGAGACGGAAGTTGGAATGGATGGGATGGCTAGTAGCCTGAGAACCAAGGAGGGCAATAGTAAGTTTAGTTGGAGAGCTATTCTACCAAACAGCATTTAAACCAGTGGTTTCCAAATTTGGCTGCACATTGGAATCAGTGGCTGAGCTTTGCAACAATACATATTCTAGAACATCACTCTTGAATTTTCAGATTCAGTACTCCTAGGGTGTGAAACAGGTATCCGCATTTTAAGTAAGCTCCAAAGGTGATCAGAATGCACAACCCGAATCGGAACTTTTACTGTAGAATACTGCTCAATTCAGAGTTACTGGAGTATTAACTAGCACATAAATGGATACAGAAAAAAATGTCTTGGTTATGATCCCATGGCTCCTGTTGTTGCAAGTGTATTTAGTAGAAATCTGAATATCCCCTTCCATTGCTATTCTGAGCAGATGTTCATTCCTCATTCATGAGAAATTAGGGTTTGAATATCCTGCACCTGTTGCCAAATCTTACCAATGGCAGATTCTCAACTTCTTTCTCTATACATCTATTAATCCAGTTCATAATGATTTCTTTTATGTTTAGCATGTGCTTTTCCTGGCACAGGAAGATGTCCTCTATATAAGCCTAACTTTGCACATACACAGATGATTCTATTAGTTACTCAGCAGATGTCCAAGACAATGGTTTTCCACAAGAGAACTGTATCCTGAAGATTAAACCATTTTGCCTTGAAAAGTGGCCAAAATTTTAATTCTAAGTTATTAAAAACCCTGTGAAAAAGTTGTATGTATAATGCACACAGTGTGACTCAGATTACCAACTGTGGAGAATATTGGGTGAAAAACAAACATATTGATTTGTTGATACTGTTCCCCAAAGTGGTGCTTCTCCATATGAAAGATATGATTGCTTTAGATAGGTTGAACTGGTAAATTTGCTCTTCCCAGACGTTTTAGTAGATCTCTACTTACTTTTGCCAACCGTTCACTGGGGTGGTCACTAGATGTTCTCTTACATGGTACTAACTCTTGAGGCTTACATAACCTCTCTTTAGACATTAGTTAGTGGTGGATACAGAGGTAATGACTGCACTTGTATTTTTTAAAAAATAAACTCAATATTAACACATCTTACCAATACTCTTGAACTATATTGAATGATGATCAAAACCTCGCCTGTTGCAGTAGTACTGCCAACAAAAACCAGATTCCACTGAAGACCTTTCTCTTGTACCTGTTGGTAAATTGTCTTGTATATACACCCTGGAAGCACGTGCTTCCCAACTTCCTTCATACTTAGGAATCAGGGGGAGCAAGCTCATCTGGGCACTTTTGATTTCTAACAGTTTTGTTGAAAAGTGAATTCACAGCTGGATTTGAAGGGTGTTGTTCTTAAAAGGGGTAGCACGAGGGAGATCTCAGGCATGGCGAAATAGTTCTGTATCTTAACTAAGGTGGTGCTTTTACCAATCCACATGATGGGATCGAATGACAAAGAGCTATACTTACACATCATATCAATATCAATATCAATTCCCTGGTTTTGATACCATACGGCCCAGAAGATGTAGCTGTTGAGGGAGATGGGGTGAAGGGTACAGAGGACCTGTATGTACTTTCTTTGCACCTTCCTCTGAATTTATAATTATTTCAAAATAAGTTGAAAAGAGAGCTCCTTGTCAGAGTCATTGTCCATGAGAGAGCAACAGCCCCAAGCAGTGTGAGAGCCTGCTTCTTCTAGAACTGACGTCTGCTTTGTCTGCGTTTCGGCCAGCACATACCAATGAGCCTGTCTCTTCACGCAGTTCTTTGCCTTGTATTTTGTCGATGCATAGCCTTCGCAATTCAGGCCCAACTTCTACCTTAATATTTTTTCTTGTTCAATCCATAATGCCTAACGGTGTCTGGCCCGTGGCAGGCATTTTTGGCTGAATGAACAGAGGAAGGAAAGATGGTCTTATCTATCCTCCTAGAACTCTGAGTTCCTTGAGGGCTAGAACAACAGATTCATCTATGTCGGCAAAACATCTAGCACAGTAGGCATTCAGTGAATGTTTTTGGAAGTAATAAATGGAATGTTATAAAATCAGTGAGGATTATTGTTATTAACATTTTAAAGGCTCTAACTATCCTCCGCTAAAAGGAAGTTTTCATAATTTTTATCAACTTCACCTTTCTTTTTAAGATCTTTTATATTTTTTTGAACATAACTGAGGGCAACCTATTTTTAGCGAAGTAGTATTCTTCTGTATGTATGCCTATAAAATGGTAGTTTTCTAAGATAAGAGAATTATATTCAAAGTTGTTCTTGCAAATCACATCCTGCAGAGATTCTAGATGGTTGTGGCAGCAGCTCTGCTACTTTTCAAAATAAATTAGTGCGCACTTGGGATCCAGGAGATGACTGCTTGTTAACTGGTTGCCGCAAGGCTGAGAAAAGTAAGGAGCCCCACCATAAGACCAATGAGCTGCCAAGGCCTTGGGCCCATACCTTTCATAGCTTCATTACTAGCCCACTGGCACTGTTTGAATCTTCAAGAAAGCAGCCTGTGTGCTTTGGTGGAGAAAGGTGGGGGAAAAAAAAGACAAGTATCTGATGCAAGTGATACCTAATTTTCAAGACATTTCTTATATAGACTCTCATTTTGTGAATATTCGACAAGGCTCCTTGGGGCCTAACACAGAAAACCTAACACAAACAGGCTTTAAAGATGGAGAATTTGTTAGCTTATGTAAAAAAGTCCCGAGTGAGACTTGAACTAGGAGCCAAAACACTATTACCCCGGCCTGGTGTGTCTCCACTCTTAGCTCTGCCCGTGCATATGTTGTCTTCTTTATCAGGCTTTATTCAGTGACCTGCTAAATCTGTCCAAGTTCAAGTATAGAAGTAAGGAGAGTAGATCTCTTCCCAGTAAATTCAGTACAGATCCGAGGATTCACTCTAATTGGACCAGCTGAAGTCTCACGTTCACTCATTAACTCATCACTGTGGCTGAGGGTGTCCTGGGAACCACTTGGCCCGGCCTGGGTCTTGCACTTTTCACCCTACTGGAATCAGTTCAGTTCCAACCGAATGAAAGGGACACAAAGTAAAATACCAACTCCAGAAGATATGTTGGGTCCCATTCCTAGGAGAAAGAGGTAAGAGATGCTGGCAAGCCAACGCTGTAAACACCAAGCATATCCAGCACGTTGCCTTTCGGTGCAGCGGGGCGGACACTTACAGGTTCCCGGTGTGCTGCTGCTGCTTTTGGTTCTTCGCCTCTACCACTGCTCCTCATGTCACCTTTTTAATTTTTTTTTGTACGATTTTTTAAATTTATCTGACAGAGAGAAAGAGCACAAGCAGCGGAAGCGGGAGAGGGAGAAGCAGGGAGGCTGAGCAGGGAGCCCTATGCAGGGTTCAATGCCAGGACCTGGAACTGAGCTGAAGGCAGACGCTTATGTGACTGAGCCACCCAGGTGCTTCTTTCTTTCTTTCTTTCTTTCTTTCTTTCTTTCTTTCTTTCTTTCTTTCTTTCTCTCTCTCTCTCTCTCTCTCTCTCTCTCTCTTTCTTTCTTTCTTTCTTTCTTTTTTTATTAATAGTTAAGAGATTTTGTTCCAGTAGCTGTAATTACAGTGCTTGTCTCTCTCCTGTGCAGCTGTGTAAGCCCAAGTACAAGTACAAACGCTAGGGAATGTGGGATGACCCAAGACAGAGCGAATCACAGGGACCCTGTGGTGACCATGAGGGACCGTGGCTGGTTCTGCTCCATCTCCTGGTGGACTCGACTCTGGCCGCTGCCGCAGAACTGATACGAGGCACGGTTCTCCCTTCTGTGGGTTTAGTTCTCCTTATCTTTATATGTAACTGCTTTTAAAATGCACTGAGTTCAGTTTAAAAACCAACCACCAAAATGGATCTCAACAGATCTAATGCCCGAGGAGGCGAGTAGGGCTGATCTGACACAGCAGCTCCTCGAGGCCCCGTTTGCCTGAAATCCCTTCTCAGTATTGAACAGTGGGTTGGTTTTCTCTTTACAATTAAAAAAAAAAAATAAAAACAAAAAACAAACAAAAAAAAAACTGAGTGGTACTGCATAGGAGTTCCACAAATGGTCTCATTGGGAACAAACACAATTTACATTAAATAAAAACCTGGCTGCCGGCTGTGTCTACGCATCGACAGCCTGGTGAAGCACGCTGTGACCGACCGTGTAGACAGCTTCTGGCTCTCACACCACAGGAGAGTAAAGCAGGGTGGAAGTGAGGAGTCGGCAGGGGTCGGGGGGTGGGGAGCGCGGCTCACCTCTGGTTCGGGAACTGATTGGACAGCCAGTCGGGTCTCTCATAGAGCCTGGCCCAGTGGTGGCTCAGGTGGCCTGACTGTACCAGTTCCTGGGGTGCAGGGAGCACAGCCCCAGCCTGTCCGTGATCTCAGCTGCATTCGTGGTGTTGGGAGGTCCTGCTCTCTGTCACTTCTGTCAGCTGTGAAGATGAGACCTTGTGTGTCCTGGAAGCGGTGGTGCCACAAGGCGGGGCCTTGTCCTGGCCACCTGAGTCCCACACGGTGAGGCTTGTCCTCCATGGTTTCCATGGTTTCCACAGTGAAACCTACGTTGGGAACGGTGGCCACGATCTCACCCAGCTTCTGTTTGTACGGGATGGTGGTCCTTCTGCAACATCCAAGCCCACCATGAGAATGCATGCACATTTCTTTTTTGCCAAAAAGGCCCTTAAAGAGGTTCGGGAAGATATTTCCCATGCTGTAGATGGGTGGGAGGAACACTGGCCAGAGGAAGCCCTCGGGGCCACCACGAGGCCACTGCTCTGAGCCAGGTGTTGGTTTTCCTCCCAACCCTCCTAGTGCCTTCTTGTCAAAAAACTATCTGTCCTTCGAGAGACGGGCCCGGTGAAATGGCCCTTTCTTTGTCAGGCCTCCCCTCAGTCCTCAGTCCTTGGTCAAATGCATTTCTCTTACTATCTGTGTTTCTACAGTACTTTTGAACCTCTGCTCTAACATCCCCTTATAGTCTGTTTGGTATGGTAGTGACCTGCATTTGTTTCTTTCTTTCCCCAGGTGACCAGCTTTTTGAGGTTAGGTACTGAATCTGTTATAGCTTTGCATTGCCCACAGAGTACCTAGTGACTTGGCCATACCCACAATATATTCTTGCTGAATTACTGACTTGAAATTAATTTGAATAATTGATCTTTTTTTTCCATTTCAGCATGCTCTGTCAGTGGTCTGTTTTCACTCCTGCAAAACTGCTCTGGGGCATGGATTTATTTTTGAAGTTTTCCCACTTTTTCTTCAACTTCAATAAGAAATAAATTTATACTTATTTTTATTCAAAATCATCCTTCAGTTGCTAGTTTGTCTACCCTAAGATTGGGTTTGACCACCTTATATCCTTCATAGATTTTATATCAGAAACCAAATCTATTATGCATGGGGTGGCTTTAAGCTATATCATCAGCCAGAATTAATAACAATTAAAACAGGGTCTTTCGGGGCACCTGGGTGGCTCAGTGGGTTAAGGCCTCTGCCTTTGGCTCGGGTCATGATCCCAGGGTCCTGGGATGGAGCCCTGTGTCAGGCTCTCTGCTCAGCGGGGAGGCTGGTTCCTTTCCTCTCTCTCTGCCTGCCTCTCTGCCTACTTGTGATCTCTGTCTGTCAAATGAATAAATAAAATCTATTTTTTAAAAAGTATTTTTTAAAAAACCAGGGTCTTTCTATTGCAAATTAAATTCAGCATTTTATAATTCACCAACAAAATCTGATTGACATGAGTACTCTTCTGACCTGTTTAAAATGGATATATAGTGGGCACCTGCGTGGCTCTGTCATTTAAGCCCCTACCTTTGCTTTCGGCTCTGGTTTTGATCTCAGGGTTGTGAGACCGAGCCCCATGTCTGGCTCTGAGCTCTGCATGGATTTGACTTGAGATTGTCTCTCTGCCCCTCCTCTACCTCTCCCCACTGCTTGTGCAGCCTCTCTCTCCAAAACAAACAAATAAATCTTTAAAATCAAAAAATAAGAAAGTTATAAAATGGAGAGATAATGATACATCTTCTCTGCTAGTGGAGCTGGAAAGACCAGTGGTTAATCCTATACAAGTGAGATCAATAGGATGAAAATGGGAAAATATTCAGTGTAATAGAGCTTTACTGAGCACTTACTGTGGCTTTATGCCCTTTGCTTGATGTGGATGATGAATAAAACATAAAAATCCTCATAGCACAGGCCTATGCACAGAACCTTTTTATTTTTTAATTTAATTAATTTATTTATTTGAGAGAGAGAATGAGCAGGAGGGAGGGAGAATCAGGCAGGGAGCCTGACGCTGGGCTCAATACCAGGACCCTGAGATCATGACCCAAGCTGAAGGCAGGCGCTTAACCAACTGAGCCACCCAGGCGCCCTGCACAGAACCTTTAAAAATAACGTAGTAAGGTCAGTAATCAAGTCTCACAGACTACTATAGGGGGATGGAGAAACAGAACTTAACCCAGAACAGGAACATAAAGTAAGAATTTATGAATGCAAAAAAAAAAAAAAAAGAATTTATGAATGCAGTTGGTTATCTAGTGTTTCCAAATAGATAATGTTTGCATTGTATAGAGAGTCTGTGGCTTGGAGACGCTTATTCAGGGTCACTTATGGAGACTGGCATCTGTAGACTGGCATTTCCAGCCACTCTCAATCTGCTTGTTAAATATTACTGTCCTTCTCACTTCATGTCTGTTATTGCTAGAATTAATGAATCACAACCACAGAAGAATCTTTCTATGACACAATATATTTAAGAAAAAAAGATCTACAAAGTAAAGTAACTAAGAAACTTAAAAAAGTATTGTATTCGTAAGCAGAAATGAGTTTCACGCCTACCATACCACTGAGGAAATGAGTATGCATTCTCCTGTGTCTGGCTGGATGTTGAAATTTGGCAGAGTGCCTGCAAACAAGAAAGTTTCCCAGTTAGGGTCCCTGATTTTGGAGACGGCAGTTAGGAATAAAATTCATATACAGACTTACATGTCACTTTCACACAGGAAGCAAATGTGATACAGTAATTTTCCCAAAATATCGTTTAAAGTGTTAAGCTCCCTCTTCCAAATAAAATGAGCTGAATCTGATTTGAAAGCTGTGCACATTCCTGGGCTCCGTAAAGTCAGCTAACCTCAACCCATTAAGATAAACATAGGGTACTGCATATTTAAGATGAATTACATGTCTTGGTGGGTAATTTTCAAGCATATATGAGAGCGATGATATTAATAATAAACCAAGCCAGAGAATTGCTTATTTTTCAGTGAAAACAAAAAATACATCATTTAGAGTTGTCAGTCCAAATGTGTTGGTTTCTTTGGTAGTTATTTCTCCCCTGAAGTCTCCTCTGGGATTTTACTGAATTATATGACTCTTGTGTAGAACTCTTGATACATAGTTTGCTAGGGAGGGAAAACCTTTTCAACTAATGAAACTGTATATTTTATGGTTATATATACTCGATCTAGGAAAATGAAAACATAAAATATACCTTCAAACAAAAAATGTTTCTGGATTTTGAACTTGAGAGTTTACACCAGGCTTCTATGCAATGAGACATGTTAAGTGCAGTTATTCTTTTACCTAACCATCTCTTTCCATCTCCTGTACATCTGCTACATATTTTCACTTAGGTATTTCACAAGTGTGGTGTATTCAAATCCAATCATTACCTTACTCATAAACTCACCCCTCCTATGTTCCCAGTCCTGTATGTGACTCGACCATTGACTCATTCACTCAGGACTAATATTTACAGGTTATCCTTAGTATTCTTGTTAGTTTTACTTCCATATCCTGCTAATTCCATCTCATTAATAGCCCTAAAAACATGACAAGTGCCTTATTTTTTTAAGTTTATGTAAGAGAGAGCGTGTGTGTGCACATGCTATCCTGAGTGGGGGAGTGGCAGAGCGAGAGGATCTCAAGTAGATTCCCTGTGAGCATGGAGGCCAGTGCAGGGCTGATCTCAGGACCCATGAGATCATGACCTGAGCTGAAACCAAGAGTCAGTTGCTTAACCAAATGAGCCAACAGGCACCTCCACAACTGCCTTATTTTAGACATTAATTATCTCTCAGCTGGATTGTTGTAATAGTCACCTAGTTTGTCTCTTCTTGTTGATCTTATCCTTAAAAACCCTCTTACTCTCATGAAAATCTAGATCTGTTTTTGTCATTCCCAATGGTCCCACATTGTCTATAGGAGAAAATTCCAGATTCCTGAGGATGGCATTTAAGACACCATGATCTGGTGTCACACCAGCATCAGTGAGAAGCTATATTAAAAAATACATATATGCCTTTACAATGGCACTGAAAGGTTCCTCCTTCGGCTAGTTCTTTATTTCTCCTTCCTTTCAGAGGCAAACTTTTTAAGAGTTGCTTATATTTGTATCTTCATTACCTTATGATCTCTTTACTTTTTAAACCACTTCAGCCTTTTCCTATTTCTCCACCATCAGTGTTTCCACAAAAATGTCTTACTCCATGGTTACCAATGACCGCCATATTTGTCCAAGTAATAGTTTCAGTCTTCCTTCCACCAGACAGCTATATTACATATGACAGAACTGATTACTCATGAGCACTCCTTTGAATCTTAAGAAACCTTTGGATTCTCCTCCTACCTTTCTAGTTGCTCTTTCAGAATTCTCCTCTGAGGACTCATTATCATTTAGCCGACCCTTAAATGTTGGATTTCCTCAGGGATCTTTTTCCCCCTTCATGTCTCACTTTTGCCATAGGCAAAAATCACATACTCCTTGAGTTCAGATGTAAGCAGATGACTCATAACGTTGTATCTCTAGCACAGATCTTTGAGCTCCAAAACTGCATATTCAACTCTTTTTTTGGCATATATACTTGAATACAGAATACACACTTTAAAAATCAATGTACCCTGGTAGCTGGGTGGCACAGTCAGTTAAGCATCCAACTCTTGGTTTCAGCTCAGGTTATGATCTCAGGGTCATGAGATTGAGCCCCGCGACAGGGTCCATGCACAGTGTAAAGTCTGCTTGAGATTCTCTCTTGTTCCTTCTCCCTCTGCCCCTCCCCACTCTGTGCTCTCTCTTAAGATAAATAAATAAACCTTTAAAAAATA